>NC_136903.1:32627821-33227821 GCF_949606895.1 Notothenia rossii
AGGCAAGATCTCACCCAGTGGGGTCAAAATGATCACAAGAACGGTGAGCAAAAATCCCAGAACCACACGGGGGGACCTAGTCAATGACCTGCAGGGAGCTGGGACCAAAGTAACAAAGGCTACCATCAGTAACACACTACGCCGCCAGGGACTCAAATCCTGCAGTGCCAGACGTGTCCCCCTGCTTAAGCGCATTTAGATGATCCAGAAGAGGATTGGGAGAATGTCATATGGTCAGATGAAACCAAAATATAACTTTTTGGTAGAGACTCAACTAGACGTGTGCGGAGGAGAAAGAATGCTGAGTTGCATCCAAAGAACACCATACTGTGAAACATGGGGGTGGAAACATCATGCTTTGGGGCTGTTTTTCTGCAAAGGGACCAGGACGACTGATCCGTGTAAAGGAAAGAATGAATGGGGCCATGTATCGTGAGATTTTGAGTGACAACCTCCTTCCATCAGCAAGGGCATTGAAGATGAAACGTGGCTGGGTCTTTCAGCATGACAATGATCCCAAACACACCGCCCGCGCAACAAAGGAGTGGCTTCGGAAGAAGCATTTCAAGGTCCTGGAGTGGCCTAGCCAGTCTCCAGATCTCAACCCCATAGAAAATCTTTGGAGGGAGTTGAAAGTCTGTGTTGCCCAGCAACAGCCCCAAAACATCACTGCTCTAGAGGAGATCTGCATGGAGGAATGGGCCAAAATACCAGCAACAGTGTGTGAAAACCTTGTGAAGACTTACAGAAAACGTTTGACCTCTGTCATTGCCAACAAAGGGTATATAACAAAGTATTGAGATGAACTTTTGTTATTGACCAAATACTTATTTTCCACCATAATTTGCAAATAAATTCTTTAAAAATCAGACAATGTGATTTTCTGGATTTTTTTTTCTCATTTTGTCTCTCATAGTTTAGGTATACCTAGGATGACAATTACAGGCCTCTCTCATATTTTTAAGTGGGAGAACTTGCACAATTGGTGGCTGACTAAATACTTTTTTGCCCCACTGTATGTTGGGGTTATATGTGAATACATATCTAGTATGCGGATTAATATTTAGTATGTGAGGCAAATGAGTTGCTACAGTCTGTTGATACCGCGCAAAATGAGTAGAAATCCAGAGAAAAAAACATTTCATTCGAAAAACCTCAGGGCATTTTTGATAGGATACATTAAATAAAAAAATATATGTTTCTGTCAGAAGACAGCAGTGTGTTGAGAGGATATATTTCTGAAAGGTAGCGCTTCATTTTGTCATTTTCTGCAGCGAATCACAGACTGTTTTTGGACAACTGCTTGATGGGACTCAACTGAAGAATTGTATTAACCCTAAGCCTTTTTTCTTTCGTTTTGAAAAGTAGAGACCTGATTAGAAAATTCTTGCATAGCTTATGAGCTATGCAGGATTGGCCTGTATAGTTCAGTCAATGGCGAGCAGAAAATGTCCTCATAAATCAACCCACTTTTCTACAGAGCTTCCTGATATTGATAGTTTACTTCCTTCAGTGGCACCTTGACTTTTGTAGGTATCTGCGTAATAGAAAACGACTTGTCTGTACATAAACAACAACCCAAGTTAGGATTTTTTGATCTCCTCTTCTTATGGCGGAGTTGGCAAAAAAAGAAAGGAAGTGGATATAAGGCAGATAGACCTGCTGAAGGTGGACTCCCTGTTCAACACTGCATCCTGCTACCTTTCACTTACTTACTGCTTGGGACAAACAACAATGGTTTCTGAAACCCCTTATTTGTTACGCTTTGTCTATTACACAAATAGATATTGGCTGTGCAGGTACAAGGAGTTTGTTCCTAATCCAATCAGTGAGCTCTACTGTGTCTGAATGATAATTAAAGGTGGAGTTTCTGTATACGTTCACTCAAGGATACTAGCCAATTTGTGTCAGTGTTGTACAACCTTTAGAAATGGTGGTCCCCAAAATGGATGTTCTAGTCAGGTACCCCCACAACACCCTAAAAATAAGAACATGCATGTGTTTTACCTGTTGTATGGGTTCCTCAACAGCAGAGCCTGGCTGCCTGTACAGCTGTCTGAAGGTGTGTGGCATCCATACACAGGAGGAGGAACAGGATACTGCTGCTCAGCTGTGGACACACACACACATAAACACACACACACACACACACACACACACACACACACACACACACACACACACACACACACACACACACACACACACACACACACACACACACACACACACACACACACACACACACACACACACACACACACACACACACATTGTATTATTACCCATACAAAACAAAGATGAAACAAAAACTCCTCAGTGATTCACTCAGAGAAGAAACTTCCTTTTAAACTCTGCCCCTTCTTGCCCTCTCCTGTTTTTCTCCACTTTTCAGGAGTTTTTTTTGTTTACAATTAAAGCCACTGCACTTTACGTTTCTCTCTGAGATTCCCCTGCATCAGAGTAAATGGCTCCCTCGACAATTCTCTACATTCTAAAATCCCTCTCAGCTTAGATTCTCCCACTTATCTTTGCCCAAACAAAACATCAGAATTTACCGTGACGGCTTCGTTAAACCAACACATTTCAATATTTACTAAATAACGTTTTGAAGAAGGGATTAAATATGGGTGGATGAAAGAGTGGATGAGAAGATGAGAAGAGGAGAAGAGGGAGTTTGTGAGTCAGGATGTGGCTGATTTATACCTCCGACAGACGAGGTCACTGCCGAGACGTCAGGATAAGGGACAAGACACTCCCTAGGTGAGGGCCATGGAGCTGCCGTACAAACGCAGCTGTGCTTTATTATACACATAGACTTACACATATAGTCTACTATTGCTCTTATTGAAAGAGACTCTGATGCATTGTATTTATATTTAGGAAATTGACTTTTGAAAGATAAGAATGAATAGTCAGGTTATTCTAAAATGTGATCCAGAATGAGAGGGATAATCAGTAGTGAAATGTAACTAGGTACATTTACTCAGGTATTGTACTTAAATATATATGTACCATGTTATGATACTTTATACTTCTACTCCCCTCTATTTCGGAGGTAAATACCATTTTTACTCCATTACATTTAGTTGACACTCATACTTATTAGTTAGTTTTTACATATACAAAACACATGATATAATATGATGCATAATTGAACTACTACCTAGCATTTTACAAATTATAATATAATAGTTAATACTAAAATAATACTGGGAAAAAGAGCAATTCTGCATAACAAGTACATTTATACATTTAGCTGATAATACTTGTGTTCTTCAACCAAGGTAACATTTTGACTGCTGGAGTTTGACTCGTAATGAAGTAATTTTAGATGGTAGTATTTTTAGCTTTACTTAAGAAAAATATATAGAAGAAGAAGAAGACATACTTTATTAATCCCTCACAGGCACTTCTTACACAATTTAGAACAAGTTAGAACAGGGTACAGTCAGCATACATTTGTAAGACAGTTGCTAAATGTAATGTAATTTGTTTTAGCCTACGTTAATGTCAGTTGGGTTGAGGAGGTAATGCAATTTATAATTGGACATAGTATGCATAGGGCCTTACAAAATGTAGCTACATTGTGTTTGAAATGTACCTGGACATGATTTTTCACATTTGTTTTCAAAAAGGATGATGCTATAGAAATGTGTAGATACAGTACATTTTGTTAAAATTGCAACTAAAAAATACACACGCTATCATGCTATTACACTTAACTGCAGAGGCTGCTGAAGAAAGAAAGCTACATCAAGTGAAGGCTAGCTGGTGAGAAAGATCCTAACCTCAAACTATTACTCTTTTTTAATTTTCTTTAGCAATGATTTGTAATTGTAAAAAGAAAGTTAACTGACATCTTGGTAATGCAGTTTGTTTTTCTATATTACTAAATGAGGCAGGTGCCTGTAAAAAGGCAAATAGCTTAGCAGTGTAGCATTAACCATTATACAATTACACAATTCAAGTGGGATTCACGCGAACCCCCGGTGGTTAAACTACATTTAAACCACACATTAAAATGTATTCAACTGCAATGAATTCATTACATTGATGTTTTATACAGTATTACCAGGCTCCTAGCAACATAATGTTAGATTTAATTCCTATTAACTGACAACCAACATAGAGCCCAAGCTAAAAAATGTTTCGGTTTCTATACGGTTTCAACTTTCCATGTGTGTTGGACAGCATCATATTTTAAACTATTTTTGTGTCTCAAACAAATTTTCCTAAATGAATCCCACAAAAAGTTCAGCTTCCATTGACACTTACCCATAGTGCTTTGCTGTGTTAGAGCATCTTCGTGTTTGAAGGAGTGGTTGGAGAACTGCGAGCTGTGGTGTGTAGGAGTGTGGCCGTAATTACCGGCTCCATCGAATGCAACCGCGCTGTAACCTGCGACACAGAAACAAAAAGCAGAGTCACTGCATATTAATGTTGAATACATTCCATCAGAGATCACACATTGCTTGGAGCAGATACAAACATTTGTACTTTTCTTATTAGATTATCAGCCACAAGGACAAGATGCTGTTGGTGTATATCTAATTTTGCAATGACATTTTTTATTGTATGATTGTTTTTGACTGTAAAATTTGCTTTAAAAGTGTAAACACCAACTGATGAATACTCTAAATAGATTTGTTTAGTTGAAAAAAAGTGTGTTATTTAATGTTTTTATTAAACAACACACACACACAGAAGGAGGCTAGAGCTGTGGCTGATATCCCCGACCAGCCTGACTCATGACTTAGACTGACCTAAAGGGCACAACACACTCCCATAAATCACCCACATGCACACACACACACTCACACAGAAACACACACACTCAAACACTATCTCTCACTCTCTCATACATGCTTCATTAAATAAAAAGATGCACTTTCACTCACTTTCCTCAGTGCTTCATTGGTTGAGAGGAGGGAAAAAACCTCATTAAACATGTCCATTTATCTTCCACTCACCTCTGTCTGACTCCTCTCTCTGTGTGTGTGTGTGTGTGTGTGTGTGTGTGTGTGTGTGTGTGTGTGTGTGTGTGTGTGTGTGTGTGTGTGTGTGTGTGTGTGTGTGTGTGTGTGTGTGTGTGTGTGTGTGTGTGTGAGAGTGTGAGTGTGTGTGTGTGTGTGTGAGAGTGTGAGTGTGTGTGTGTGTGTGTGTGTGTGTGTGTGTGTGTGTGTGTGTGTGTGTGTGTGTGTGTGTGTGTGTGTGTGTGTGTGTGTGTGTGTGTGTGTGACCGTGTGTGACCGTGTGTGACCGTGTGTGGCCGTGTGTGTCTGTGTGGCCATGTGTGTGTGGCCGTGTGTGTCTGTGTGTGGCCGTGTATGTGTTTTTATGTGTGTAGTAGGATACTTTTGTTGCCTTGAAGTCCAGCACTGAATATACTGTACACGTAGACTTCATTGATGAGGTCAATTTGTATTAAAATGGAAAACCCAAGAATTCTTGGGGATTTTTTAAAATCTGAATATACATTTAGTTCAAATATTTGTAAATTAAAAATGTTGGGAAACCACAACTATAAAATATGCATTCCGTCCTATTTTTTCACTGACATTGTGATATTGGTAAATGCTTGTTTTGAACACTTTACCTGTCGTTAATAATTAGAAGACTACAGAATTGATATATTATCTTTAAAAATTAGCAGCACTCATGTTTTAGGTTATCTTTGCTACTATTACTATTAACTGATAAAAAGTGCAGACCTGTAAAAGCTAGTTTATTTGTAAAACAAATTAAACATGTTCAAAAAATAAAAGTATATCAGAAATGTGTTTCGTGATTTTCTTTTGATTCATAAATGTTTTTCTTATTCGTATCGGCAGGCCTCACTTAACAAGAAACGTTTTCTAAATATCTGCATGATACTGTAGATGCCCTGATCCCATATCAAAAAGTGAAATCCCTCCTGTGGAGGGGGGGGGGGGGGTCACAGTGATAGTCTCTGTGACCCTGCACTGCTATCAGACCCCCGTCCTGCTGTTGGTTTTTGTCTGTGCTCGTCCAGCCGTAGCGGGGGGTGGGGGTACAGATAAAACAGGTGAAAGGTCGGCTCAGCGCTTTGATTATAATGTTATTCCTAAATGATCTGCTTGATAAGCATGTTATTACTAATTAATCTGTTGGGGAACCACTAACAGATTCATTATCGGACATGGAGAAGAGCCGGGCTTAGCTGAGATCGGCAGGATACTCAGCAGTTAGGATTTTATTATAAAGTATGTATCGTTGATCATATGAATCCCCCATTAAGTTGGCTTTTACTCTGTAGCTAAAAATACAACTACTTTTCAAACAGAAAAGGAAAAGCATATGACGAAAGTGATCCAGGCCCTTATAATGACTTACATTATGGGAACATTTATGAATTCAACTTTATAGCCTCTTTCCCGTTCTATTGAAAACCATTTAAATACATAAAAGCATTTATTCTACAAAAATAATGTATGTCTTAATGTTTAAAACAATTGTATCTGTTCAGTAGTGAATAACATATAAAATCAACATTTAAAGGAATTGGTATTTTTCAAAAAATGTATTTATACTTAAATTATTAGTGTATACAAATGTGAAAAACTGTTAAATGTAAGGAAAACATGACTCAAATAGATGAAATGACAAATGATATTAACTCAGCGATGCCTCAACAATCATGTATGAATTCCTTTAACTCTGGAGAGAAACATTTGAGAAAAAAATCTCGTTTGTCAAACATCACCTGGGCACACATTTTTATTAAGATGTTTGAGGTTTATATTAAAAATGAACAGTTAAAATGAAAAGAGATATTTATCCAACATTTGTAATTCCATGAAGTATTTTATTACCTGAGTGTTAGTTAGTATGTACAGCAGCTTCAACAGAGGCACAACATGCTTGCTGTAGACAAAATGATATAAAGTCCCGAGCCTAATAGTTAGAGTTTTTGTCGGGGTGGATAGTGAACATCTAATATTTGTTATCTACTTTGAAGAATTTTTTTTAAAAATGTATTTCCAAAATATGAATTTAAAAAGCAGATAACCTCTCCAAATGATTTTTTTTTTAAATAAATGATGAATATGTCAAGTACTAAGTATTCATTCATTAGAAAATACCAAGATAATTGTTATTATCTCATGAAACATCACGGTGAGTCTAAATGTAAGTTTGTTTAAGGTCAAAATAAAAAATGTAATATGACTTATTGCAACTGTTGTCTTAACTTACCCATTTACTCAAACGGCTTTGAGTTGCACAGATGTCTTTGGATTCATTCTGAATATTAAACTAACAATAATTATTTTTTATTGATGCTTAAATGTACACCACATTCTAAGAAACAAAAATGAAGCATCCATGTGTGTACACAAGCATGCAATACTCTCCAGTTCTTCAATGAGATTTTCAATTATCTTTTCAAGGGTTTAATAAGGATCTTTTCTTTAATAACATTTATATGTTATTACAGTTTACTTCAAATAGCTTTTATCCTTGTTTTATTTTATGGGCCGATTCTTACACTGTGTCTGACTGTGTTTATGTATGCACCAAATACAGAAGGGCAAATGACTTGTATGTGTTAACCTACTTGGCAATAAACATGATTCTGATTCTGATAGTGACAGTACTGGGAACTTAAGGTAAAAGTGAGGCCTCCAGGATGTGAAGGCATCACATCTGCCAGTTTAAACCATATGAAATAATGTTTCATATATCTTGTGCAGGTGTAATACGGACACTTTTAGGTTATATGTGACTGAGGTGTTTTGAAATGTCATGTTTAGATTTAATATCAGCTGATGGTTGATGAGAGTAAGTTAAACAGTGACATGTCCTGAATTTACATTTGATTTCTAGGAAAAATGAACTTTGTTATCAAAAAAAGTAAAGCTTCAATAAAAGGAGGCAAACTAAAGGATGCAAAAACATATAGTCCAGGTGATACTTGGAAACTTTTGGCATATTTCATTAGCGTCCTTCAAAGCGTCTCGGAAAAAATGGATGATGATTCTGACACCCAGACAGAAAACACACACACACACCTGCTGCCTACCTGTCTGGCTACGGGCCGCCTGCTGTGTGTCCATGCAGTTGGTCAGGTAGGGGGAGTTGCTGAACATCCTGCTGGGAGGCTGGTGGTGGTGGGGGGCCGTCACAGATGGAGGTTGGCTGGGGGGGGCTGGTGCCGTTGGAGGGGCCCCGAACGCCCCGTACCTGCAGGCCCCTGTGCCCGTGAACTGCCCGGAGAAGTGCACGGTGAAGGCGCTGAGGCCGCAGTGAGGGTCCGTCTCGTGCAGGTGGGGGTCGGTGGTGGCCCCCCAGCTTGGCTCCTGCTTGATGAAGGAGTGCGGCCCCAGGGAGGAGTGGGGGGCAGCCAGGGAGGAGTACGGGGAGGCTGCTGGGTGGAAGTCCAGGACGGGAGCCCACTGAGGGGCCGTGCTGACAGGCAGGGTCGGGCAGCCGGGGCTGGGGCCCCCCGAGAGGGGGGGCAGCATGGAGGTGAGGTCACGCACGTCTGAACCCATCGTGGTCCAGGGGGCAAAACTAGGACTAAGGTAGGCTATTTTTAAATTTGATCTGCCTCCCTATTTCTACCTGTCTGCCTCCCCCAAATCAGCCTCACCCTCTAAATCCACGAGAGTCTAGGAAATCTTCTTCACACTGCAGGATTCTATTTTAAGTCTGGTTCGGTTTTCGCCCATCAGTTGTTTACGACGCCACTCTGGAAGCAACTTAAGTCCGGCAGAAGTTCATGGCGATGCAGCAAACTCAAAGGAACTTTTTTCGAGGAGGATGAGGAAGAAAAAAACTTGATGATCAGTGTTGGTCTTCACTGTTTCCCTCGGCAGAAAAAGAATGTTGGGCTCAGAGAGATGGAGTCCATTGAAGGTGGAGAGAGGCTTCTGCTCAGAGCTTTCTCAGTGAATGGAGAGAGAGGAGTGGAGGAGTGAGGAGGAGTAGCCCTCTTTTCCCTCCACAATCTCAGCCTGTGTGTGTGTGTGTGTGTGTGTGTGTGTGTGTGTGTGTGTGTGTGTGTGTGTGTGTGTGTGTGTGTGTGTGTGTGTGTGTGTGTGTGTGTGTGTGTGTGTGTGTGTGTGTGTGTGAGTGAGTGAGGAGGGTAGGAGGTGGAGTCAGGAGGTGATGAAGGACAGGAGCCCTCTTCATTCACTTAGTGTATGCTGAACAGTACACACACGCACCCCACACACAAACTCAAACATTTTGCAGGAAATATATTCAAAGTCTTACAAAAAAATTATATGTGTCATTGTTTTAGGGTGTTTTGGGTTATGTCGAAAAACTCATCATTATGATTTTGTTTTATCTCAGCTATTTGAGAAAAAAACATCCCATGAAATATGTTGTTTGATATGATTAGAGTTATAGGCTATATCTAGGTTATTGCTGAGAGGCTGATATTTTCCCCAGCCATTTTAGGGGTCATAGATAGGCTACATATGTTTAATAAAAATACATTTAACACATTTTTAATCGAAAAAATGCAAAGGTTTCGACTCGATAGTATTTTTCAAACCCTACATTTCAGACAGGATTTGGAAAAAAATACAGAAATGAGTCCTGGCCCCGCGCAGGAATATTGTTAATCGTAAGGTAAAATGACATGAAATACGTAATGTTAAAAAATTGTTGCGGTTTGTACGGTATACTGAAACCTGCCAGTAAAATTACTTTGCATAATTATTATTAGTTGTATTATTTGTTATTGTTAGAACCAAAGCGGTCCAATTTAAGTTGTGAGTAGATTAATTATCGGTCGCTGATGAACGGCCCGCGGGAGGATACCTCTTCTGGGGTTAGGCTTCAAGGCCTACGGGTCTACTCGTTGTTTACATGTTTAATATTTTGTTCTAAAATCTAGACAAAAGCTGATAAAAGTGTATTTACAAAAGCCCAGTGACACTGGTGCGTCATTCATTTAAAACATGATTTAGTGTGGTCTGAAAACTACTTTACAGTCCTCGGCTCGGACCTATTTTGACGTAAAAGGTAAAGCAGACATTATTTGGTGAAAATTCAATAAATATTTGTTTACTACCCCGCAGTAAAAATAATCTACATTTATTCAAACGTTTATATATAAAGTAAACGATAACAAAGTATTAATAATAAAGCTCCGAGTCTTCCTGACACGGTCGGTCGGGTTTCCCCTTAATTCTCTCTCTATTCTCTGTTCATTTTTCATTATCAATTGCGATGATGAATGTCCATATAACCCCCGTTGAAAAGTCAGTTTCTTCTTCTTGTGGGAGTGTGGGAGTGTGTGTGTACGTGCGTGTGTGTGTGTGTGTGTCGGGGTGGATGCCGGCTTAAAAGGAGGATAACGGCTCATTTGATGCAAATATCATATTTTACCCCCAGTGTTGAAGTGGTCGAAAGAGACAGACTTTACCCTGCAGTTCACCCTAAAACTAACCGATAATAACAACACTAATACAACTACTAAATTGATTAGTAGTACAGACATACATTAAACTGTGCAGCATGCACAATTGCTGAATATGTTACCAATTAAATCCTCTTTTAATTACGCACCATGGCACCAAACGAAACTTTTGCCAATAATGCTGAATGTTTTATTTCCTAAATAAACACTATAACTATATGTATTTATTATTCATTTTTATAATTAATTATTTGTTGATTTATAACATGTAGTTTATGCTCGTTTTAATTGTAACCTTTCTCTTTCAGTAAGTAACTCTTTATTTTTACCGTCTTGTCTGAGGCTCAGAACCCTGTCCCTGCGCGTGACCCTGCAGCCATAATTTAAGTTGGCCTAAAGACAAAGAGGGGGGAGGACACCTATGATGAAGCATCTCACACACACTGCAACAGAGAAGCTCACTGACACAATATATTGCACTTCACTCTTCAAACGGATTTTCTAAGCAAAATGAAACAGAATGCCTTCATTTGTTTTCCATGAATCTAAAAGTACGTTTAAAGAGACACCACATTCCTAATTCCTAACAATTATGAAGGACGTCATCAGATGAAAATTACCCTGAATAATCAACATCATGTTGTTATACATTTAAAGTTATAACTTAATAATGTCCCGTTTGATGGACTGCTGCAGTGTGTGTACATTTTAAAATGTTTTGAGAGTAATTGACAGGCATGATTCAGATTTGTTTTTAAGCTAAGGTTACTGTGACACAGCAGTGTCTACTTAACTTGAGAAGAGTCAGCTGCTGGACAGAAAAACAATGAGGTAATGTCTTTGTCACTTCATACATTCAGGACATCCAAGTGTGGGCAAAGGAGGAGTGGCTGGAGTTTAAGCGAGTGGCTTAGCCACCTGTCAATCAAGGCCATTAACTCCCCAAACATACTTCAATACAAAGCTTTTTAATTCCCTAAATAATCTATCTATAAACACCTATTTGTATGCACCATTTTAAGTCAAGCATAAAAAACCTATTAAATATGGACACATTTGCTTTACATTTTACGAATAAATATTATTGCACAAAAGAGTTGACCCATAGCTGGGGCGGAAATGTATTGCATATTATATATATCAAAAAAGACTGAAATCATGATAAAGCATGTGAGCTAAACTTCCACTGAACCTTCCTTCTATTTAGGGAGACTATAAGCTTTCTCAAATAAGTAAACCAAACATACAAAATGTCATACTTCCATCATGTTTTTTTCCACATTATTAACACCTGATTAAGATTTAATGTGCTTATTTGATTATCTAATTGTGTCGTCTTCTCCTGCAATGGTTTAATGGCAGAAATATCACCGCCATCTTTTCTTATAGCATCCACCTTCTAATTTTTGAATAACAAAAGTAGATTAAAACACAGTTTATTTAGCATTCCCCTCTGCCAATTTGATAGACATAAAGTTGTGATACTACATTTCAATGGAAACTTGACTGAGACGGAGTTTGAGTTACCTGAGTATCGGCTAGTGGCCGTAGATGAACTACAGCTTACAGTACAACCTTTTTTTTCTTTTTCTTTGATGCTAGAAAACAGGGCATGTAAGATTGTTTTTATTGTAAATGTTTTTTTAAATAATTGCTTTTTTACATTGGCATGGCAACTGTCATGCCAATGATTTTGTACATGAGCTCTGATTTGCGGTGCGAATGCTGGCAAAGCTTGGGCTTGTTCTGGAAGGTAAAGGACATCGCCTTTCCATTGCATATTTGCTTTCTGTGTAAAAGTATTCATGAAAAAACAACGGCTTGTAAAAAATATATTTATGTGCAACATAATTGCACCAACAAAACCAAACCTGGTGTTTTAGGTCCTTTAAGTTTAGGTGCTTGACTCATGAGAACTGAGCATATTGTTGCTTTAGAGAAAGTTTGTTAACAAACTGAAAATAATTCCATCACTGTTTTCTGGCCTTTGCCCACACTCAGGTCTTGCGCCAATATCATTTTCTCATACTGTGTGTGTGTGTGTGTGTGTGTGTGTGTGTGTGTGTGTGTGTGTGTGTGTGTGTGTGTGTGTGTGTGTGCGTGTGTCTTGTCCTTGAGCTTCTGATCTAAGAGGCCTATTTAGGCCTATCTCTCTGTGACGGATGCTCCTGGTTTTGATAGCTGTTTTGTGGCCGTGGCAACGAACAAACATGCACACACAGAATCACACACCCATAGTACCTGGACAATTCTCAATAACTTTTGAGAATTGGCTGAGAATGTACTGTAAAAATCAACTACTGTACGATAACTGAATAATGTTCTAGTCATGTCTTTAAACAGATGAAATTGGAAAAAACAAACAATGCAAAATAAATCTTAATGAGAGGGAAATGCCAGTGGGACAAATGTTGCAATGTCTTCTACTCTGTTTGAGTTTGGGGCACGATCATATTTTTCTGAGCTTGTGTGCTTCCCATTTAAGACAAATGGACGTTCAGCAGGCCAAAGATGCTGGCAAGCTGCCACAGTACACACACACACACACACACATGAGAGAGACACACACACACACACACACACACACACACACACACACACACACACACACACACACACACACACACACACACACACACACACACACACACACACACACACACACACACACACACACACACACACACACACACACACACACACACACACACACACACTGCAGTTTCAAAGTATCCCAGTTACTGTAAAGTGGGTTTCCCCCCTCTTAACGGAAGTGTCCACTCAGCGCTTTTCTTCCCATCATGCTCTTCTCCTGGAACCAATTACAGGGCTGACATGTCTCAATTTGTTTTACGCACCGTCAGAGGAAGCAGGGCAGGTACAGGTAGATGGCAGCATGCAGTGTGTGTGTGTGTGTGTGTGTGTGTGTGTGTGTGTGTGTGTGTGTGTGTGTGTGTGTGTGTGTGTGTGTGTGTGTGTGTGTGTGTGTGTGTGTGTGTGTGTGTGTGTGTGTGTGTGTGTGTGTGTGTGTGTGTGTGTGTGTGTGTGTGTGTGTGTGTGTGTGTGTGTGTGTGTGTGTGTGTGTGTGTGTGTGTTGTGTACAGTTTGTGCAACCATTGAGAGGGTATTTACTATGTGTGCAAACTGTGTGTGCGAGTGTGAGTTAAGCAGAGATAGATGGTGACTTCACCATCTGGAAATCTAGTCTGTCTCTCTCTGAGCAAAGAGCTGCTGACCTATGATTCAACTCTTCAACTCCGCAAGGGAACACAGAGAGAAGGGATGAGGAGGAGCGCTGTGAAAAGTGCTTGTCATGAAGAGAACAATCAGTGTGTCTACTTTGCTCAGTCATTCACAAGTGTTCTGGAAATAAGAGTTCATGTGCACATATGTATGAACACTTACACAGATGTGCACGTACACACACACAGATTTACTCCCGTACGTGACTGATGATGCTTCCCTCAGAGCCAGAGTGGGTGAATGTATGGAATAAAATAGATGTTGTTTTAATGAAGTGTGAGCCTGTATGAATGACATACTTTTCTCTCTGTACACTATATAGTATAAAACATTCAAATTGATGTAAAATGTGCACATGTATTGTTTAATACAGCATATATCTGCAATGGTAGAAATGAAATAAGTACATTTACTTAAGTTCCAGACTTAAGGACAGCTTTGAGGTTCTTGTACATAACTCGATTATTTCTCATTTGTGCCACTTAATACTTCTATGCCACTACATTTTGGCGATAATATTGTACTTTTTAAACCACACCATCTTTTTGACAGCCTTGGTTACTAGTTACTATGCAGGATCATATAATAATCAAACAATATAAATTAGCCAATAAATGATGATGTATTATTATGGATTAAGATACCTGACAGTATAGAAATGTATTAAAATTAGCTACACCTTTTTTATACAATATTTGCAAAATGGTAGAACGTAAGTCGTTTTGAATGCTAATACGTTTGTACTTTTAGTAAGATTTTGAATGCAGGACTTACTGTCTACTTGTAACAAAGTATTTGTACAAATTAGTAACCCTTTTTAGGTTTGCTTTTACTTAATAAAAAAATGTAGGTATGTTTTCCAAAACTGATGATCCGTGACTCTGAGAAATGCCTTAGTCAATTAATTTCTCCAGTCTGAATGACAATGGCGATGACTTATCTTACTTTGTTAGACCGCTGACTTCTACTGACAGTATCACTCTGCATTACAAACACAAAACACTCAGAAAAGCCACCATACAAAATGTTCTTTACATTAAAACTTATATATCATTTACTTTTTTATTATTTATCTACTTCAAATTGACTGAGATCATAACTTCCAATATCTGCTCCACCCAAAGCTTTTAAATCCGCAGTTACACAGGAAGTGAAATGTTTGAACTTCCATAGATTTAGAGTGGTGCAGGAATGGTTCTGAAAACTGGAAAAGAGTTAGCAATTTAGCACTTCTGGTTCCCTTGCCCAAAAATCAACGTTCTTTAGAAGATGTCTTTGGTAAGATGCCTGAAATACAGTCTAGGGTTAAGATGGGATGAATAGATGTTCACATTTTGTTCTACTAAATAAAATATAGCAGTAAATACCCAAGATTCATAAAAGCAGCGGTTGCTAAAACGTGACTAAATGAGTTTACTTCACGTCAACACTAACCAAACTAATATTAGCCGCCTTTAGCTTAGTGGTGGTGACTTGAAGACATGTGACTGTGATGTAGTTTGTTTATAGCCAAATGTTAGCTTTTTGCTAGATTTTCTGCTTAAAAAATTATAAAATTGGTGTTATTATTTGGAGATTATCCTCGTTAACAAAAGTGTAAAAGTTGGTTGTTCGCCAATTGTTTTTATGCAATATTCCAAAATCCAATGGAAAAAATCCCATTGTTCGTTGTCGAGGGAGCCCTTGCCATTATACCTTCAGGGTCGGCCTAAAGAATGACTTAATCACAGCACCACTCTTTTTAGGTTCAGTAATAGTGGACTTTTTTCATGACAGGATTTGATGAAATAGCAGGAAAACTAAAATGTGGCATGCCGATTGGGCTCTTAAATAAAAAAAAGCCATGGTTAATGTTACTAGCCTGAATACAATGAGAATATTTCAGTAACTTAAAACTAAAATGTCTGTTAGTTCACCCAAATTCAAAATCTGAGATGCTACTGTATTTATTTGAAGTGCTCTTTACAATCCAAGGGCAAAGGCTCTCCCATATTCAAAACAGCATGTACTGTTGGTGTAGCAGATAGCGTGCTAACAATCTCCCTGCCGCTCCAGTGGGGTTGACAGTTGAACACAAAGACGAGTTTGTGTCTTTTGTCCTGTGTGTTACTGATAAATGTACTCTGATCCATCATGATAAGCCGTGTGATTTCTGATAGGATTCAGGCTGAGAAATAAGCCAGCAGTACGGAGACACACAGACAAACTCACGTTAAGAAACACAATCTCACACACTTCTACTCTCCATATTAACATGGCTGCCTTTGTCCCAGAGGAGCACTAAGGCATCTGACTAGTCGACCAATCTGGTTTGAAGATTGATGGCCCCCTCGGCCAATGGAACACATTCCTGCTGAATGAACAACAAATTATCTTCAAATGAAAACTCCACTACCTACTCCCAGTGCTTTGTCTAGAAACAGAGATCCCAGTGACCCGGGAAATACTCTGTTTTTCCAAACGCAGCGGAGTCATGTAGGGGTGGAGCGTTTTTAAACTATGGACTGACACTAGGCCTCTACTGGTCTGCTCTTTCCACCTCTCCGTCTACTTCCACACATGCAGACAGAAATAATCCTATATTAAAAACAGTTTTGTAATTGTTCTATTGTACAAGTAGCATTAGGTTTTATAAATGCCATATGCAAAATATGCTTCTTTTTTTAACAGTGAAAAGTAAATATTTACCCAAATACTTAAATACTCTTGAGTAAAACAATTTAGCTATTTATACTTCAACTCTTTTACGTTATGGAGGAAATATTTTACTTTTCACTATACTAAAACTATTAGATTTACTAGTTACAATGCAGGTATTATATGTATCATATCATTAGAAATGTTTTGTGTGTCTTTATATGCAATATCGTTGTGTGAAGCCTGTGTGAAGGCAAACAACTTTTCTTTTAACATTCTTGAACCTAGTGCTATTTTTGACAAAAAAACATTACATTTAAATAAAATAACTGATTACACAAAAAAAGAATAGATAGTTATTTTTGGTCCAGCGTTCATCTTAAGGTCTAGCACAAGTAAGAGTGAAACTTAAAGACATGTTTTAACAGACTGCAAGTCTCACAAAGACACCAAAAGTAACTTCCACAAACCCCGAGTGTACCGTTAGCATTTGGATATCAGAAGAAACAGCAGCCCCACAGACGAGAAAACGCTCACGTTGTTTTATGTCTTCATTCTCAGAGGAGAGAGGGAAATTGGAAATTGTCCAAAAGCAGGGTGTCAACAGGGGGGGGAGGGGGATATGAAAGAAAGATGAGCTACCGGTGTTACGAAACTCAATCAGCAACGATTTTTGGAGTCGGTCTAACATTTTGCATAGTAAAGTTGGCTCAAACTGTGAAACACTCCCTGGGTTTGATGACTCAGGGATAAGAGGCGCAGAGAGTGAGGATAAGGGGAGGTTATGGACTGGTCAAACAAAGAAAACGCAGGTCAACGACAAAAAAGCAATTCTGAAAACTGTTGAGTCCGAATCCAAAGTTGGTATCAACCTTTTTTGACGCTTTCAGACATTTTTTCTCACCGACAATGATAAATGATGGTTGTGAGTGAACTAAGTGCAGCTGCTCTGACCTTCAACCTCTGAACAATGTTTTCTTTGGTCAATGTTGGTCTCAAATTCACAACCCTCAGAGGAGAGAGACACTCCCTGCATACACAGGTGGTGATCTGGATTCCACCGGACTCTCTATCTCTGAACATGTTTGAGTAAACACCAGCCACATTGCAAATTATATAAAGGGAGCACTAAAGGCTCATTCTTAGTCAGCGGATAGTGGAGAGATCCAGAGAGTGGTACTACCAGCTGCAGCCTCAATTATTCATACTGTACACATGGTGTTCAGACAACCTTGAATCTACTTCAACACACACACACACACACACACACACACACACACTTCCTTGATTAAGATTAAAATAATTGTCTCTTTTTTTGCTAAATAATATTTTTTTCAGATCAGATACTTTGACCTGTCATACGAAGAAAAGCACAGGTATTCCTGATAACGTCACAAATGTAACCTTTCTATTTAATTATTTCGGTATGCAAGTTTTTCCTGCTGAGACAAATCAAGTAGTTAGCCAAGAATGCTTCTGCTGAAAACAATTCTGTGGAAAGCTCCAAAGCAAAAAGCTGAAAGACACAAAAAAGCTGCATAAAACTAAAGAGAAATGCATTTTCTTGTCTCACTGTCCAAAAAGAAAACATCTATTTCTGATTGCAAGCTTTCATAGAATGAGTAATTAGTAAAAAAAAGTATTTAACTTCTTTATTCCACTAAAAATCAACATTTTAAATCATCTTGCCTTTTTGCCAAGGCAGATGTGAAAGAGAGGACAGAGGGAGAGGTAGAAATATACAGAGACACAGATGTTGGCTTGCTATCAGCTTAAACTGGCTGTGTAAAGTAAGTTATGTTCTGGCTGTTGAACACAATTCTTATAAGATACTATCTCTGTTTCTGAGTGGACGGCTGAAGGAGGAACTTCTAAATCAGAATGTATATTTAATTTTTACTCCAATGCTTGAGCAACAAATCACAGCATACTCCTTAATATCCAGCCAAATCCTGTGACACAATCTGAAGATGCAGACGAGTTAATATACATCTGAAAATAGATCCAAACATTTGACTCTTTGATTTTAACTCACAGTATTAACAGCATGAGAAGATCTGGCAATTAATCAGTCTTTTGTTAAATGCTTTGTTAACTACAGCCTTATATTGGCCTTCATCATACCTTCCATCAATTAAAAGAAGAATTTAGCATTTAGAAACCTTATCCTCATTTAACTTCTAGTGTTTGTACCATCAATGTACATTTATTCAAACTGTGGGAACACTCGGTTGTTTGTTTGCACAGGTCATGTTCAGAGGAAGTGCAGAAATTTAGAGGAAAACATTTCAAAAATGTTTTCATATAAACACACAAAACCAGGATTGACTCCTGTCTGATAAGGACAGTGGTAAAACAATGGTTATAAAAAGAAGGAATAAACAGCGAGATTCGGCCTTCAGCCAACACTTGACCCTTCCTTCCAGGCACTCATAACTCATGTCTGTGTCCTAAACATAAACAAAAAAGGAATAAATCCAATCTAACCAGATCAAAGTGATTTCAAGTTCTCTGGATCAGACATTTGAAAGATAAAATAATCTAGACAAAGACAAAATCTAACAAAGTGTGGACAGTCAAAGTAACCAAGACACAGCCAAAGGGCTGAAGGCAGGGTGGTGGTGGAGAAAGTGGAGGCTGTTGCAGTCTGTGTAGAGGTTGCCATAATAACCTCTGACTTACACACAATTAAACTGGAGATTAATTAGCTACAAGTTCCATTTACTGGTTACTATGATGTCAAACATCACGAGTCTGGCACTTCTGTACTTACATGCGCAATGTTGAGTGCATAAGTGTATCTCAATGCAAAGCATGGCAAAATGCGAGCACTATGAATACCCGGGTGTTGCACTCATAACGTTAAAAACATTAGTCTTGAACGCTGTACACTTCTCGCACTCAAGGATGGATGGTCATTTTGGCTACATAAGTAGTTTCCGGACTAGCCACGATTGCCGTTTCTCCGGTCAAAACAGCACTTCACGAATAAAATGCATACACGTGTTTTTTTTCCTTCTTTTTAATAAACAATCCACTATACTGGTGTCAAAAGAAGCCATTGCTAATGTTAAAGGGTTAACTAAGCAGTTTTTACTGACGTTAAGGTTGCTGGCTAGCTAGCAATCTAGTGTAATCGTTACTTCCGGTGAGGGCACGGCAGACGTGTGTGATCTGACGCTACAAGGTCAAAATGTACCCACTGTGTTGTTCATAGCGTACAACATGGCAGTGCACTAAGAAGAGGCTCTGAGTTGAGAGAAAGCAGCATGACTAGGCACGGAAACACAAAAGCACATTTCACAAAATATTTATTTAATATTTGTTGGTCTAAGGCAGGGGTAGCCAACGCGGTGCCCGCGGGCACTAAGTCGCCCGCAGGGGGGAAATTGGTCGCCCGCGTGCATGTTCTAAAAATAGCACAAGTCACCATGGAGCTCCGTCTAAAAAAATTATTGAATACATTTTTAATTTTTAAAATGACAATATTGAATATAAAATTTTAAAAGCACACATTTTGTATGTACATATGTAAGTGAAATGGAGATTTGGTGCGTGAAATTGAACTCTGACCCCAGATAGGTTCAGAGTTGAACTCTACGCACCAAATCTCCGTTCCACCTTTAGCTGAGACAAGCTAGCATGAGCAGCTACGATCATGGGCCTCATCACCACACCGCAAACACACACACACACACACACACACACACACACACACACACACACACACACACACACACACACACACACACACACACACACACACACACACACACACACACACACACACACACACAGCAGTGGTGAGGATCTCAGCCTGCCACTGACGTTCAACCAGAAAACATCAGCAGTTAGCTGTTAGCAGTTAGCAAACAGAGATCACAGCTCCTCATATCTTTTCAGAAACTGGACAAAAGTTAAACAAGTACAAACCACAGACTGTCTGTGTCATGGCGAATACAGTCGCTGGTTTATTTATGTCTGTAGGCCGTTGTTATTCGTGTGGAATGAGCATATACAACGTTAGCTTAGCCTGGTCGACCCAATCTCCATTCAGAAAACAAGCATTTTAAAAGGTTTTTCGCCTGCCGTCTTGTCTGCAGACTTGTCAAGCATTAATTCATGGTTTTTATTAAACGGTATCAGTATGTTTTTACTTCGGCATCATTTAGAAAAGTGTATTACAATTTAATCACGGTAAAATATATTCATTTTGTTTTAGTTGTCGAGCCAGCGCGTCTTGTTTGAATGATGCGAGTAAACACAGCTGGCAGCAGCGGTGAAACTCAAGCGATTAGAGCGAAGTCGCGTCCGGTGTGAACGCAGCATTACAACTACCCCTGATAGATCTCGCGAGAATGTGTATAAATATAGATACATTTTCATAACAAAACAATGGGGTTCAGACAGTTATTCACATACAGTAAATTAATATGTATTCTGATTATTATTAATAATAGTATTATCATTAAAGGTGAAGCGTGCAATTATGTTATTCAGGAAGTTTGTATCAAACAAGTAGCCCTTCGTATTACTCAGTACCCTTGAAGTAGCCCTCGGTTACAAAAAGGTTGGTGACCCCTGGTCTAAGGACACCTCATAACACTGAGGCAAGTAGTGCTAATCTTGACATACAATAATGCAACAAACAGCATAATTCATATGCCCTACAAATGCACAAATCATGTATATTTCCTGCCAACATATACAGAAACGTACACACTTATACTGTATGCAGTAGCCTAAAAATAATAATGATTCAAGGCAATTCAAAGGGCACTTCATGTAGGAAGCAAAGGAAGTCTGTTTCCTCCCGACCTTCCACAGCGGACTAACTACTTCGCTCTCAGGCTCCACTGATCTAACATCGCCTCCATCTTCATCTTGTCCTTGTCACCTGCTCATAATGAGCCAGAGTCAGTCAGCCAACTGGCACAATAAAGAAGCTAACAGGGAGTCAGAGCGCTCAGAGGACCATGCTGGCAGGAAAACTGAGAAAAACACTGAAACAGATATCAGACAGCGGAAGGACTGCATATGTGCGTGTGTTGGGTTCACCGGCTGGTCAATTGAAAGTGTTTCAGAAAAAAAAGCTACATTCTTGGCTTATCCTCACATAAAAGAGGGGAATCTCTAAGTATTCTCCTAAAGCAGTGAACCCTTGTCCTTTCCTCTGCTGCCTTAGTATTTATTTAAAAAATGAATGCTGTTTCAGTTATTCTGATTAATTTAAACAACTGCCGTTTTTTAAGCCTTTAACTTAGGCCTACTATCATCCGGTGTAGTTTTCAGCCTATGTTACGTTTGCTGCTATAAACGCTTCTTTATATGTATTATGTACATATAAAGAAAGCTAGTCAAAAAGAGATAGCTACAAAAATAGATTGGAGCCCCCCAAAGGATTGGTATCGCTTCACCCTCTACTGCCTCTCCTCCATCTGGTAAATACCAGCTGGCTGGTGCAACGCTGCATCCCCTGGCCAACACGGACATGCAGCCCATAGTTTTGTTTCTTCAAGGTTCTTTTAAAGTGGACCTATCATGCAAAGTGCCCTTTTGTACGTATTTTATAGAGTGGCGAAGTCACGCCCATCTACTTCTGGTCCATGGGACCTTATTTCGGAAAAATTATGTATTGAAGTCAATGGAGAGAGAAAACGTATCTTTCCATCCCATTTTAATTGTGCCACGAATTACACATATGATGTTTGTCAATCTTAACAAATCATTTCCATGTCAAAAAAGTCGCAGTTTGTCGTAAAACTGTTGAAATATAAGACTATGAAAAATACGCAACTAGAAAGACTACAAATCCCAGAGTCCCAGAGTAAGTGATGTCATAACTGATTTTTTATTTTTTTCCTCCACCAAATAAGAGATAGCTAAGATAAGATCACTTTAACAATATGCCTGTGTGCTTAGTACCAGGTTGTTATCATACCAGCAATGGGTTTTGCTCGTTCTTTCGCTTCCCGTCTGATGAAAGGACCAGGAGTGGCTGGATCAAGTTAGCTACCTAGCTAGTAGCGAGCATGTTAGTTAGCATTACAGCCTTAGCCTTGTCATTTTTATTAGCCTTAACATCAAGTAACATCAAGTAACCCAAAATGTTAAACAGTAAGAGTAGTAGTCATATTTTGTGAACCCTTTGAAGAGTACTGTCACACCGTTATGATCATTCTATCATATGTATTACCTTCACAGTAACACTTCAAAACAACTTGCATACCATGCAGCGAATGGATCTGGCCCTTCCTACATCCAGGACATGGTTAAACTGTACACCCCAGTGCGCGCACTTCACTCTGCATCAGCCAAACGACTCGCTGCACCCTCGCTGCGAGGGGGACCCAAGTTCCCATCAGCAAAAACACGTGGGTTTGCTATCCTGGCTCCAAAATGGTGGAATTTGCTCCCCATTGAAATCAGGACAGCAGATAGCTTGCACATCTTCCGGTGCAGACTGAAAACTCATCTCTTTCGACTCCACTTCGAGCGATAGAATTACTAACAAAGAACTGCTAACAGAGCACTTGTATACTAATAAAGGACTGGCTTATCTATAGCCAGTTGAGTAGCACTTGAAATGTTTGGCTCTATGAAACCTGATGTACTTATATGATTCTGTTTTCATCAAGGTTGTATCTTCCTGGTCTCATGTACTTATTGTAAGTCGCTTTGGATAAAAGCGTCAGCTAAATGCAATGTAATGTAATTCTATAATACACCATGTAAGCCCAAGGGAGAAACGCTAACGCTACATTAGCATCAGCAATCTGTTCTACTTCATGCTATCTGCACAAATGGTTGATATTAAACATTAAAAAGATCGGGCAGTTCAGAGAAAATCAAAGGAAGGCAGGCAGGCAGCTTTGCATGACATTCTTCTGGACGTGTTTCATTGACAAGACAGTAGTGACGGCCATCTTGGTGACGTATGTTGTTGTGCTTGTCTGCGAGACCAGAGATGTAGTTCATTGTGCGTTTCACACAAAAAAATGTGTTACTTTACAGTTTTACAACTTGCAAAATTATCTTTTAAATTGACAAACATCATATGTGTAATTCGCGGCACAATTCAAACGGGTTCAAAAGATAATCTTTCTCTCTCCATTGACTTCAATACATAATTTTTCCGAAATAAGGTCCCATGGAGCTCCCCCGGAAGGGGAGGGACTTCGCCATTCTATACATGAATATGTGTCCCCGGCAGAGGTCGCGTTAACCGAATATTTTCCATCAATGACGGATTTTTTCGAACAATGACGGAAAAATCTGAAAGCAGTCCGTCATTTTGACAGATTAGAGCACAACTCGGAACAGCGCCAAAATGCCCACCAGCGGCCCACATTATATTACATCCTTAGTGGCCAGGTAGACTGAGGATGATCTACTGTACTGCAGTATGTAACTATTATTTAGTCATTCACACCCCTGTCCAGTTGGTGGCGAGTGTGTGTATATTACAGTAAGTAGCTATTGTAGTCTTGTTTTTGACCTCGTTGATTACCTCGTTGTTTAACCGGCTTTGGCAATCGCAAAATGTCACGGTAGCAGATCGTCCGAAGCTTTTTTTAAAAGCCCAGTAATTGTGATGGTGTGGATAAACGTGGTGAAAAAAGAGGGATTGATGCGGTGGAGGATGAAGGACAAGCCAGTAAGACTAAAACTGATAACGTTCAGCCAGCGGGAGAGGGGTAAGCAAGTGGCAAGGAGTTCAAGCGGGAGTACCGGGTTCAGTGGGAGCAAGAGTTTAAGTGGCTGAGGAGGGAAGATGGCAAAATGTTCTGCGACATCTGTAGAAAAGCTAAGATGAGTAACGGATTTGTCAGCGTTCAGGCTAGGCTACAGCAGATCAATTGAGTTGTTCTTGTAAATGTTTTGTTCATATTTTGATTGTAATTGTCGCGTTTAAAACGATGGCATGGTTCATATTTGCCTGTTTAGGCACAATGGTCGCGGTGTTTTTAGCGGCCTTTGCCCCACTCTGCTGTGCTGTCAGTGCAGGAAAAAATAAATCATTCATGTTCGTGTTGACATGAAAAGTGACCACACGGTCGGTGTCTCTGTTCATCTTTTTTTTTCTCCATGCCCTTAAAAGTTCTGTATGAATCATTAAAAAAAATTAATGAATGAACATTTGCTGCTCAGTACCCAAACATAAATATTAAATATGTCTCATCTCATCATCAAAACATGAAAAATAAAATGACGGGTAATAATGGATTATGACGGAAATTTTACGATCCTGACCGTCAAAATGACGGACAACGAAAAAGTCAAACGCAACCACTGGTCCCCGGTGTGTCAGGGAACTCACCAAGTGTCAGAAAACACAACCCTTTCTCTTTTCCTCCATACCCAAATACAGACTGATACAGATTTTAAAATGTTCTGACGTCAGAAACAAGGAGCTCTGCCTATATGGGCAATTCTCCACCTATCAGGGGAATGGGGGGTTGGGCCACGGCCGGCCGCTCGAAAGCGCTGGAGACGCTGTAGTACATATGCCAGGCCTGTAGATGGCGCTGTAGTCTGCCACAAAAGCAGCGAAGAAGATTCTTCTCACAGATTCAGCGCTTGCAAAAACAGACAAAGACTTGCTAAAAAGGAGCAAATAGAGCGAAATGAGGCATGGCTAAAATGCATGATCTGTTTGGTATTCGCAGACATGTTTTATATAGGTATATGGCTACCATATATTATTCAAATATAGCATGATAGGTCCACTTTAAAGAAGGTGCAAGATAAGAAGCTGAGCATCAAAAATGATATAGAAAGCACGATATGTACCCCAATATTGCCTGTAAACCATTTCTCGAACACATTTCAGGTAGACTTGTGTCTGAAATGAAATGGAATTAACTGGATTTGACCGCCATGGTGCAGTGCCAGACAAACACCCCCCTGCACTCAGACCATCCATTAGCTACATGGTCTACCACCCTATGTGTGTGTGTTTGTTGCTTTACAATACATGTGTGTAGACTTGCTATGTCTCAATTCAGCTACTTCCCTTAGTTAACTACATGTGATGCACTGTACTGCAACAGCTGCTGTGCCCTAGCCGAAAGTGGTGATCACGGTTAACTAACTAGCTAGCAAAGATTGTTCGTAGTTTCAAATCATTACAGATTGCTCAATTAATCCTATTAAATGAAACATGGCTACACTTCAAGACCAGCCAAGTGGTACGTTGAGCCCACATGAAAGCTTTAATATAGGGCTGTGCTTATCCAAGCAATTGCAATCACAGCTGGTTGCCTAACTTGTGTTAAGAAGCCAGGAAGGCGGTGTTCTACGCTTAACTTGCACCATCGGGTTATCCTCTGCATTCTGCAATATATCAAATTGAAACACACTTATGCTCCCAAAACAGCAAAGGTATAGTACCTGAATTGATACACGCTAATATATTAGTTTCTATCATAGCATGTGTGTCTGTTAAAGGTGGGGTAAGGACGTAGCTCAGTCAGAGGGAACGCTTAGCGCTTAACCCTATGATAAAGTACCAGACACATTCCAGCACTTTAATAACAAATGGGCTGACAGGGAATGATGGTGGTGGGGTAGGGGCTCAGTATTAAGGGGTAATAATAGCCATTGTGGTTTGATGATATAGTCTCATGTGTTTCATGCTGTGACAAAGCTTTAAAGATGTGACGCCACAATACATTTTTACTTAAAATCAGATACAATAATTTTGTTGGTTAAGCACAGGAAAAATACCAAAAGCAGGAGATTGTTCTACTTTCTTGACAGTATATCTCTATCTTCTGTCTGTTTTCTTTCCATCAGGACTCCCATGCAAATCTCAACCCCCTATTTCTAGTTCCACATGTTGCTCTTGGAGGACGGCCCAACTTCACTTCCGACATGAAGAACCACACGAAAAAACAAACATGGTTGGTCTTTATCAGAGAGACAGAGGGAAAGATGACCACAGTGGCAGTGGGCAGGAGCTCCGCTGATCTGAATCCGATGACCTTTAACCTCATTTTTTCCCACCATCTGACAGGTCATTAAGGGCTAGACTGAACGCCATCAATCAACAACTAACAGATTACCATCAACTCTCATTATTAACTCCCTCTACATAGTTATCTGAAAGCAAAAACACTTTATCCATCATTTGATCAATTACTTATCAAAAGACTATTATCAGGAACGAAGCAGCAGTTACATGACAGCAGTCAACCTTGCGACCTTTATCTACCCCTCTGAAACGTTTGTTTTACTAAAGGAAAGTCTGCTTAAAATTCGCAAATTATTTACAAAGAGTTCAAGTTACATTAATAGCTGTCAGTGTGCTAAAAGAGGAAAAGAGTTATCTACAATGGAAAATGTTTTTGAAAAAAACATTAAGATAGGAAAAACTCTCAAACAAAAAGAAAGACAAGACAGGAAGTGAGTAAATCAAAGTGCTGACCTCTGTGTATCAGTAAATCAGCCATTGGAGCAGTTTCTAAAAATGACTGGTTATGTGAATGTGAAGCCTCAAAATAGAAACGTTAACCTTGGCTTTAAAACACTAAAACAATACCTGTAGAAAGTTTCAACAACAAAAGCAGTACAGGCCATGCACACAGCTGCATATTCCATTTAGAACAAGTCTGGAGGAGGACATGTACATTTCTGATAAATTACACCAACTTTAGTATGTCAGAATTGAGTTCCCATTCTCTGTTAATGTTGGTGAGGGTCGAAGAGTTCGCATTATTTGGTTTAACTGCTGTCGTGGCACCCTTTTACTAAATATGCATTGTTGTGGTGGGTAATATGCAACCATAACAACCAAACAGGTTTAAGGGAACAATTGAATGAAAAATAACTTCAGTTAGCATCTACATCATTCAAAAACATTCTAATAACCTATTAAGAAATTGTTCTTACTGTTTGAAAAGTAGTAGTTTTTAGACAGGCACCTTTACATCCAAGTGAAGGTCGATTATGATGCTGGTGTTTTTAATATGTCAAGCAATACAATATGCACAGCAGTGCACACCGACAGGCGGATAAAGACTTGGTTTATCATAAACGGCAATATGCAAAACCTTTGTCTCAAAAGCAAATAAAATGGCTTTGCATTTCACGAAGGGTGCATTGTGCCCCAAAACGTTTAAAACTCTCGGACAGGCCTTGAAACATGCTGTTTTTTTAATAGGAGCATGAATTCGGACATGTGGCTATTGACAGGAAAGGATACAGTGCTGAAGGCGGGACCTTGTTAATTCCTTTAAAGGTTTCTCTGACTTTACATTGGGACTTGACTTTGGGCTTCTTAGTATTGACAATAGCTTTGACCTGGGGCCTTGACATGTGACATGTTGGTCTTGATTTGGGGCTTGACGGTCTTGACTTTAGAATCATAGACACAATTAGAAAAACCATTGCTTTGTCCCAGCTGTTGGGTTCGGAAACAGCAAGTGTAGCCACATGATAGTTGGCTTTTGTTCAATTGTAAACATTTTGTGTTTTTGAAGATGAATAATTAAGTGTAATACAATGAGTCCCCTTCTAGATGTGTCTAGATTAATCCGTCCTGACTAATGTTGGACAGCCCTTACATGTTATGTCGCACCCCACATTTTGACTAGAAATACATGAACAAGTTTTTAAAATATAACCATTCAGATACAATTGAGTCTCCCTTAATAATATGATTTTACAGATGGTGTCAATGTAAGCTAACAGTGTCCTCACTAAATCCAACTTTATTGTATTCTACTCAAAACACAATTTCACAATCAACAGACCAGTACTTGGTTCCAATTAGACTGTGACTGAGACAGATTTGATATAAACATCGTCTCATAGGACCTATTTTCCTGTCATTTCTATATTTATATCTTTGACCTTGTTCAAACTGAAACTTTGGCAAGGAAGGTACCCTTCAGTGAGATCTTAAAATGTCCATCTTGGCTTTTCTTGTTTTGCTCTTTTATTTGGTCTTTATCTCCTGGGTTTTGCACCCCAAGCATACCAGGGGTCATCCAGAACAAGTCCCCCAGTTGGGAAGGCCTTTTCTGGATAAAAAGGCGAAGTGTCTCTAGACAGACTAGGTCCATGGAAGAGCACAGAGACCATTGTCTGAAGAGAGTGGGTAAATTGCACTGGCTCTTCTAATGGAATCATAATAGAGAAGGACATTAATATATGTCCCCACTGCTTTACTATCAAAACAAACAGAACCTGAGATGTATCTGAGCGTTTAATGGGCCAGTCACTGGGATTACTTCTCCATTTTTAATCATGACTGCTATCACTTTCTGCTCTCCTGCCTCCTTTATTGTAGATGCAGCACTGAAATGGAACCCGGGTTAGATTTTCTGCGAATGTACAGCATCAGTAACCCCATGTGTACTTTGCATTAGCACCACATGACTGGTCAGATGGTAATCAGAGTAAAAGCACATAAAAGTCAGGTTTAATGGCACCAAAACCACCACCAGAAATGGTCAAGCGACTAGATCAAGACCAAAAATAAAAACATAAAGGGGGGGGACATTTTCTCCATGATCAATTATCTGGATTTCTGTGGAGGGGACTGACCACCGCTTTGCGTAGCATGAGGGGTGCATGGTTACATTTGTGATACAGAGCTAAACAGCTACAGTCAGACTCTTTGTTTCTCCATTGAAGGCAGGGAGTCCAAAAGAGCTTTGTCTACAAGCACATTAATGTCCCTTTGAAAGAGTTGCTATGTGGGTCAGTACCATGTGTTGTATTCGAACTAGCTACAAGAGGCTCTCCTACTATGAGTGGGGGAGTACCAGTAAGGCGTCTTTCTGTTTACAATGCTGTTTTAGGCCTAATTTTACTGTTCAACCGTTCTAACTATCAAGGTAAGCTAACTATAGCAGTTATTTTTGCCGTCGATAGATGGCGATAGATGTCTGGCCGTCGATGAGCGTCCTTTCGCCCTACTCAGATTGGTGTGTCCCGCACCGTCGTGTCTTTTCGGCCGTGCCGACACCCTCCGCCGACGATTCAACTTGTTGAATCGGTAGGCTGTCGGCAAAAGGCGTTCGGCAAAATAAATCACTCTGATTGGCTGTTCAGCTTAGAGAATTAGTGCATGAGAAGCTAAACGGAAGTGAGGGGCCCAAACAAACTATTAAGAAGGTAAACCTGAGATTTCATTTAAAGGTGGGGTATGTAATTATTTTCAGAAACACTTTTTGTTATATTCCATGGAATGCTCTTAACATCCCGATAGCAATGAATATATTAAATGCTTTGACAATAAATACATACAAAGATTCATCTGTGGAAGCCGTAGTACTGTGAAAAGCACGACCAATCATCTGAGCCGGCCCGGCTAAAATAACTGGATAGCCTACCTGCCTGTCAGCCTTCCATCTGTGCACAAACTTATCTTGTGCCCTCATTGGTCATGTGCGCGTACGTGTATGTTGGAGGAAGGGCTCTGTAAGGAAGTGGCAGATTTTTTCCGGTTGTGTATTTTCAAATTCTAGCGCACTCCAGCTGGTTTCTCCAAAATGAACTACCCCACCTTTAACTCCAGCTCTTGACACAGGTTCGGGAAAGCCCCATGAGCTTCTCGCTGTAGAGTGAAAATGGAACGCACACGCTATTTGTTGTTTGTTTACATCACGCAGTCTGTTCTTCTTCTCTTGGTTAACATGCAGTCTGTCTTCCGGTTGTTTCCTCTTTTGAATGATGAATACACACTACCGCCGCCTGCTGGTAAGGAGAGTTATTGCCACTCACGCATGCACACTTCGTACGTGCTACTTGGCCGTCGGCTGAAGTCTTTGCGGTGTGTTCCAGTGCGACTGTTGGCCAAAACGCAAGGGACGTGAAGCGACACAATAGTCGGGTCCATCGGGACGTGTTCTTTGGTGTCAGTTTCTTGTGAACTGTGAAGGTAAGCAGTGCGTGAACAAATGATAAAACTCTTTAAGAAAAAGGGCAAGTTCCTGCGTTTCACTTGCTACTTGCTGAAACTGAAGAGGGTTAACCCAAAAGTAAGCTACAAGTCAGAAGAAGTCACTTGATGCTATGTTTTAATTAAATCCAGCTACATGAAATCTATCTGAGACTCCTGCTTAGGATGTCAGTTTTTAAATGAATAGGCATCTGAATTTTAGTCATGATTATACAAAAATCGCTAGTTACATTCTACACTGGGTTTATTGTTTCAGCCTCACAGTGCCCTTCTTTTTGAAACACAATCCAAGAAAACAAGGTCAAACACAGAAGCTGTTATCTACGAGTTCAGGCTATGGTTCCACATCAAAACAAGAAGAACAAAACAGTGTTGTCACAGACCAAAATACCTTCAATCTCTAACATTTCAAGGCCGGTAACTCAATACATTTGTAGCATAATGGAGCTCGGCAGGTCGTTCTTGGTCTATGATTTAGGATGCACGTCTGAATGTGTGTGTGAGGCTGAGACAGTCAGGCTCCTATTGCTAGAGCATTTGAAAAACGAACAAAAAAATGCTAAACTGACGGTTATTTAAACTAGGAAAGAAACAGAGAGAAAGGGTAGAGCAAGAGAGAAAAAGAGGCAGAGATCATGCTTGTGACAGGTTTATAGGGTCCCCTGGAGTGAAAAAGAGTTCTCCATCATAATGACCGCAAGCAACCCGCTGAGGGAGGGGCTCACACACCAACACCTCCTGGAGTCTGTATGTGTGTGTCAGGGTCTGTGTGACCCAACCTAGGGCCCTACTCCATCAATAACGAAATGGCTTCATCTTCTGGAGCGGAGTGCATGTGCAGAGACAACCTCAGAGACAACCTCCCTCACACACACACACACACACACACACACACACACACACACACACACACACACACACACACACACACACACACACACACACACACACACACACACACACACACACACACACACACACACACACACACACACACACACACACACACACACACACACACACACACACACACACACACACACACACACACATTCCTGTAGATATATAGGCATCAGTGACAGTGTTGGTCTGTGGGAGGACCAAGTACCCATAAGAAGTTAAAGCCTCCCCAGGAAATCAGAAACGTATGTCTGCCGCCACGGTGGTCCTCCGTGGAGGATAACTCAGTCACAACACTCTATCCTCTATCTCTCATTTCAGTCTAAATGTATCTTTACCTCTCTGTGGCCCATCCTTTCTATGCCTGTGTCTGACACAAGGGCTCACAAAGATTTTATTTATGGCACAGACCCCTACTCTACTCACATTAGGTCACAGAGCCCTTTTAGGTCATATTTTCTCCAAGGACTAATAGAGCCAGATTGCATCTTTTCACTTAGGTTTCTAGGAATTCAGAATCAGAGACAGACCAATTAATGGTTAGGGTTAGGATTAATGTTGTTGATATCATGGTGAGATAATTGGTGGGAGATAAAATGTTGTAAATGGTTGTTAGTACTAAAATAAAAGCCTTTTTTTAAAACTTCAATGTGAACATGTTGCTTACTTTGGTGCCTTTAATGGTTGGCATGTTAAGAACTATTTACATTACATGTAATTTAGCTCACGCTTTCATTTAAACTGACTTACATACACTTTGGTAGACATGCCTTCGGGAGCAATTTGGGGGTGAGTGGTCATCGCCAAAGGAAAGTTCAATATGTTGACTGCACGGGGTGGCAATCTAACTGCTGACCCACCTATTGCTAGACATTTAATGATATGGGCCCCTTAGCCAAAGCCACAAATTAGCATCTGGCTCAAACTTGTTCTATCTCTTGCCATCATAAAACCCTCTGGACACATCTGATTATTTATTGTGAAGACCTAATCAGGTTTTCTATTTTCAGTAATGCTTAAAGCTTTTGTGCTAATAATCAATTAATGTGTTTCTTTGGGTTAAGTATACGGCCCAAGTGGTCCAATTCAAGCAATTTGCATTTGTGAATAACACAAGGCAAAAAGCCCATTTATGAGATGTCCAACAGCCAATTATCAGTGCTGCTTCAGTCATGCCTAAAAATTTTGTGGTTATCCTTTTTATTTTTACTTTTGAGAAAAACATTGGTTATATACCGTAGCTTTACACAAATGCCTATTAAAGGTGGGGTAGGTAATTCACTTCAGAAACACTTTTTGTTATCTTCCATGGAATGCTCTTAACATCCCGATAGCAATGAATACATTACATGCTTTGACAATAAATACATTAAAAAATGTCATCTGTGGAAGCCGTAGTGTAAAAAGCACGACCAATTATTTTAGCTGGCCCGGCTAAAATAACTGGATGGCCTACCTGCATGTCAGCCTTCAATCTCGTGCACAAACTTATCTCGTGCCCTCATTGGTCATGTGCACGTGTGTGTGTGTTGGAGGAGGGGCTCTGTAAGGAAGTCTGAAGGAAAGGGCATATTTTTTTCGGCTGTGTACTTTCAAATTCTAGCGCACTCGAGCTGATTTCTCCATTCTCACCCACCCTACCTTTAAGTACAAAGTAATTCAAGTAGTAGAGCAGTATTTTTCGCTGACTTAAAATGTAATTGAGTAGAATTTCTTTATATTGGAAATGTCTTCGATAGTCTATCATATCCCTTTCTCTTTGATTCCTTCATTTTTCTTATTTAATAGCATGAGCAGTTTGCGGAATATAGGTAAAAATGGGGGAACACCCGTTCTCCTCCATTACCCATCTACTTCCTTGTATTTGTAGTTATCAAATAAATAGCATTGTTTATTATATTTACATGAAGGCAAAACTGTGTAGTATGCATGTCATATATTACTATAGAGAGACAAGAGAATTGAGAAGCCTTGCCCACTTACAGGACCACTGGTTGTATCACCCTTCTTCCCCCCTTCTTTTGCTGTATTTGTTTTCTTTCTGTCTCTCTTATATCTCTTTATCTTCCCGCAATGCTCTCTTTCTCTTTCACTGCTTCTCTGATCTCTCAATACGCAGACATGAAGATAATTCATAACTTGCAGAGTTTGATAAATGCTAAAAAAAGGGAGATTTGGCTGAACAATGAGGCCTGGGCTTATTTAAGAGCCTATAAATGATGTGGAGGGCAACCTTTGAACTCTGCTGACCTTTGACAGCAAGTCAAGTTTTGGAGATTATTTTCTCTGCTCTGCGGGTGAAAGACGAGCGGACTGTGGATGTGTGTGTGTGTGTGTGTGTGTGTGTGTGTGTGTGTGTGTGTGTGTGTGTGTGTGTGCCTGTGAGCCTAGGTACAAGTAATTCACAGCTGAGGACACACTCTCAGAGAGACTAGTGCAGTCTACGAAAAGGTGAAGCCTATTATTTATCAGCGTCATGAGGTTTCACCGCAGTAAAAATGTGCAGAGATAGAGACCACAGAAGAGAAATGGTACAAACCTGAAAAATGCTGTGTGTAGAAAACAGTAAAGCACTGATAGGATTTTGTTTAGATGTCTGTTGTTTATTCTTTTAATTGATGAGTGCAGACGGGAAAGGGGTAGCTAACTGATTTACAGTGATTAACCGTACACAGATCCCATAGCTGATTCGGTTTAATAGTCATATAACTGTTACATTTTGTTTTTCTGTTTAAGGATTACAGAAAAACTTCTTATAAATACTCGCCCAATTTTCATGAAACTCCATTGAAGGATGTAGCATAAGCCATGAAAAAACCCATTGCATTTAGGAACGGATATAAGTCACGAGGCAGATTCGCTTATTAGGTTTCGTTGTGCAATTAGGATATTGTTTGGTATAATGGAAAAGTTAATTCAAGTCAAAAAACAACAACTCGGAAACCGCTTTCAACAAAACACCTTAAAGGTTGTGTACTGTTCTCACTAGATGTTCCTGAAATCTAGCTATTCAGTCAGCATAAACATGAACTTCAAATAATTCCAGGAGAACGGGATTCTGAATTGGAGATTACTGAAGCTCCTGAATATTCTTATATTCTTTATTGTAAAATTGTAACACACAAGAAAAATACATTGTTTTACAGTTGCAATGAGATAAGTATACATGACAGGTATACGGAAACACGACATAAATGACCATGCTATGGTAATGCTAGGCTAGTTAGACAGCTTAGAAGGCTAACAAACTAATCTATGTTATAAGTGAAGAGAAAACAAGAGTTTAGCAAAATGCTAACAGTGCTAAGCTAACAACGAGCTAATATGCTAAGCTAACGACGAGCTAGTATGCTAAAGAGGATAAGCTAACGAAGAGCTAATACGCTAACGGATTACAATTTGTTTTAAAGCTCAATAAATAACAAAGAAGACCTTTGACCGGCACTTTTCTAATTGTGTCCGGAAGATTTAAACTTTAACGGACATGTTGACCGGCGGAAAAATATTCTAACGGGAACTCTGATACTGCCACTGTTCTGAAGCTGAGGACTGACGAATTTGCTGAACTCTGTTCTTCACGTAAACGTAGAACCTCCTGGATTGATTATGGATGTAGCCAAGTACCACCTTACTGTCGGTGTAGTACTCGATGCTGTCAAACTTCCGATCCATTTCTTCCACTATCATGTTGGCTATCTCGACTGCGAGAACTGCCGCGCAAAGCTCCAACCGAGGTATAGAAAGGTCTGGTTTTGGAGCTAGTCTGGTCTTTCCGAAGACGAAGTCGACTTCTACTCGTCCGGCAGTGTTGGCTACTTTCAAGTATGCCACCGCTGAAACTGCCTTCACTGATGCATCCGCAAAGATGCATAGTTCTCTGAGCTTTAGGCATTAGGGCTTGAGGTAGACGTGTACGCTCTTGGTATTTTGAGGTCTTTAAGGTCTTGAAGAGACTTCCTCCATCTGTCCCAATCTGCTTCCATGCCTTTTGGAAGGGGAAAATCCCATTCTTCAGCTTGTATGGAGAGTTCTCTGAGGAGTAGCCTTCCCTGTATAGTTACTGGGGTAAGGAAACCAAGGGGGTCGTAAATACTATTCACGGTTGAAAGCACTCCTCGCCGGGTGAAGGGTTTCCATTCAGCAGCAACTTGGAACATGAACGTATCTGCTGTTATGCTCCATGTCACCCCTAGAGTCCGTTGCAGGGGCATATCGTTGCTGAAGAGATTGCACTCTTTGAAGTCTTTGGCGCAATCTTCAGGGCTGAAAGCATCGATGACGGCTTGTCGGTTAGAGGCCACTTTATGCAGCCGAAGGTTGGAAACGGCAAGCATTTATTGAGCTCGCTTGAGGACACTGATAGCTTCTCCCTCAGTGGGGCAGGACTTTAACAAGTCATCAACGTAGAACTCTCTTTCGACCAACCTTCTTACATCGCTGTCAACGTTGTTTTCTTCTTCTCTCGCTGCTCTCCTCAACCCATAGATGGCAACGGCTTGGGAAGGGCTGTTTCCAAAGACATGGATGTGCATTCTGTACTCCACAATGTCGCTGTCAAGAGATTGTTATTGCGATACCACAGGAAACGCAGAAAATCTCTATGCTCTTTTTTCACGACGAAACAGTGAAACATTTGCTGGACATCAGCTGTTATTGCGACGAGATCTTTTCTGAACCTCATGAGTACACCAATGAGGGTGTTGTTCAGGTCTGGGCCTCGGAGAAGCACGTTGTTGAGTGAGACGCCCTGATAGGCTGCACTAGAGTCGAAGACAACTTGAATCTGCTCCGGCTTCTTGTGATGATAGACTCCAAAGGAGGGGAGATAACAGACTTCTTGGCCTTCCTGCAGTGGAGGAGCTACCTTTGCGTGTTCGTTATTGAACAATTTCTCAATAAATTCCAGGAAGTGTGTCTTCATCTGGGGACGTTTCTCCAAGGCCCGACGGAGTGAGATGAGACGATTATAGGCACAGTCTCTGTTGTTTGGTAGCCTTTGTCTGGGTGTCTTAAAGGGCAAGGGAGCAACCCAGCTGTTGGAGTTGTCTTGATGGACCTCGCTGTCCATGATATGGAGAAACCTCATGTCGTCTATCGAGGGGGCGAGTTTGTGGTCGCTGGGAGTGCGAAAAAATATGAATTGACCCAGGTTCTCCTCATCTATTCTCGAGAGTGAACTGTCTGAAGAAGTCGCTGCGAAAGCTTGGTGCATAGTGTCATGACCAAATCTTTCTTTTACCTGCACTTGACTGCCACAGGGCTGCAGGTAGCTTGGGCGGCCATTTTCCAAGATGGCAGTCTTGATCGTGCTCACTACAGATGGCTACCAATTGGATCGCCGACTACGACCCAACCGAGGTCCAACTTCAGGGTGAAGGGAGCATTGTGCGGTCCGTTGATTTGCTTCCTGATTTTATGGACTCTAAGGATGTCCCTACCAAGCAACAAGAGTATTTCTGCTTGCGAATCAAGGGATAGTATCTTGTCCGCAATCTTCCTCAGGTGATTGTGGTGCAAAGCTGCATCAGGGGTTGGAATCTCTGAACGGTTGTTGGGGATCTGGTTACATTCAAGGAGTGTCGGGAGACGAAGACTGATCTTCTGGTCGATTGACTCTATAACGTAACCATGGGTCCTTCGTCCAGTTGTCTCTTTGAGCCCTGCGCACGTTTTCAGCGTGTATGGAAATTCACCACCTTGGATGTTGAAGACACTGAAGAACTCTGACCTCGCCAGAGATTTGTTGCTTTGCTCATCGAGTATGGCATAGACTTCCATTGATTTATCATGGTGCCCCTCAGGGTAAACACTGACGAGACATATCTTTGAGCATGCTCTTGCGCTAACTCCTCTTCCACATACCTCAGTGCACTTAGCGAAGAAGTCTTCGGTGACCTTGTCCTCCTCCCCGCCATGCTCTGGAGAAGAGGTGAAGGGCCTGGATGTCCATGGCGCGGGGCCCGCATGGAGGGCTGACAGATGACGATCACTCTGGCATTCTCCGCATTATACTTCTGCTTTGCAGTCTCTCGCGAGATGTTCTGTGGATGAACAGCATCTAAAGCATATGGAGTGATCTTTCAGGAATTGCTTGCGATCCTCGATGGTCTTCTCCCTGAAGCTTCTGCACTTTTTCAGCGGGTGAGGCTTCCCATGTATGGGACAGAGCTTGTTGTCATCGACTGATTTATTTTTACCTCCGTATTCCTTGGGTGGGAACACAGTTGTCTTGTTGACAGATACAGATGCTCTGGTAAACCTGTCTGACCCCTTTCTTGGTTCTAACGGTGCTTGAGAAACAGCAAAGTTGAAGCTGGGATCTGTACATGTCATAGCTTCTGTGCGCACAAAGTCGACAAAGACAGGAAATGGAGGAAAGCGGACGTTGTTGTCATGCTTGTATCTCGACCCATATGACATCCACCTGTCGTGGAGATTATACGGCAACTTTTCGGCAATGGAATGAACTCCCCTGGATATGTCAAAGTACGCTAGCCCATGTAGGTAACCATCCAGCTTTGCTGCTTCAACCTCTAGCAACAGATCTCCGAGTTCACGGAGCTTTTGTGGTTCTTTGTTAGTCAGTTTTGGGAAATGCTCTAATTTGGAGAAGAGAGCTCGCTCAATGGCTTCAGGCGAGCCGTACATCTCTTCCAGCCTCTCCCAGGCCATACTTAGTCCAGCTGGCGAACATCTGATGTTCACTGCTTTGAGCCTGCGAACATGCTCTGAAGACTCTCTGCCAAGCCATCTACTGAGGAGGTCCAGCTCTTCTCCTGCAGTAATGTCTAATCCAGCAATGGCGCTCTTGAAAGATGATTTCCAGGCCCAATAGTTCTCTGGTTTGTCGTTGAAGGTGCTTAGGCCTGTTGTGACAAGCTGGTTGCGAGCCAGACACTTGGCAAGATCGTGGTTGGTAGGTATTCTATCGTACTCTGAAATACGTGGATTTATGCCGAAGGCCCCATGTGGGTGAGTGAAAGGCTGGTGTTGATTGAAGGGCTGTTCGTCTATGTGTGAGACCCCATGCTCGTTTTTGATGGGAAGGCTGCCATGGTCATCACGTGGAAGTCCAGTTTGCCATCGGCGTGTCACATGTTTGTGAAATGGGGCTTCATCCATATTGGAATGGTATGATGATTTAATAAGCGATTGCTCCCTCACGTATTCCTTCGTATGTTGCAGCCGTTTTTGAGGTGAGAGAGGAATAGGCTTTTTGGCTGCGGATCCTAGATCACTCTCAGCTAGGCCAGCTTCCAGCGTTTCCAATTCAGCTTTAGCAGCATCCCTTTCTTTCTCTACCTGAAGTGCTTCAAGTGTAGCTTGTACACAGGCTTGTTCGACCTTTAAAGCTATCTCCCGCAAAGTATAGGATGCTCTGGCTTCAGCTGCTTCGGCTTTTGCTCGTGCTCTTGCGACGGCAAGCATGGCATTTGAACTGAGGGATGAACCGTTTTCCCTTGAACGGGTTTGTAGAGACCGGGCTAACAACGAGCGAATATGCTAAGCTAACGACGAGCTAGTATGCTAAAGAGGCTAAGCTAACGACGAGCTAATACGCTAACGGATTACATTGTCATTGACATGAGGCGTTAGCTTAGGCCTAGTGGTGCAGATGCAGTTTAACGTCACATAATAAGGGTATGAAATACGATCAAATGATGAAATAAACACTGTTCTACATTAATATAGTTTCAACTAACATATTTACTTACAGACAATGCGCTTAACAAGTCTCCAGAAGATGGATGCAGCCAGACTGTGGAGCTAACAAAACGAGACTGCCACATGTAATTTCCCAACTGACTGACGCAACTTCCTGTATGAGTATTTACTGTGATAGATAAAGCTGCGCTATTATCATTCGCCACTAGGGGCTCCCACAAACACACAGCTCTATACACAGAACACAACAGGTTGCATATTATGCAAAACACACTTTTTGATGTCTTTTATAGATAAATATGTGACTCCGGTGTGTAAGGAGACTCACAAAGGTTCAGAAAATAAAACCCTCTCCCTTTCCTCCTTACCTGCATCTCTAAAAACGGGGGTACTTCGGAGCTGATCCAGATTTGCTGCGATCATGAAGACATTACTAAAATGTGGGCTGGCTTTACATTGATCTCCTGGCAACGTTCCGCCCACGGCCCAACCTATCGTCCCCATATAAAGTGGGCTAGTTGAATCCCCACCTGCAGCTGTTTGTCTGTGTATTCAGCAGGATGTGTACAAGAGGGATTTAAAGTAAAGTTGTTATATATATAATACATATAATGGAACTGTTCTAGCGGTAAACACTGAAGAAAGAACATGTCAAGCTATGTGCTGTATCAGAGACAATGCGCAATGTGTTCTGAAAGTAATATGGTCTGTGTTTACATTGGCAAGCATCGCTAACACTCAGATCTAAAACTGTACTGGAGAGAGTATGTGTAAAGAAGCCGGATATAAAAGGTACTGTTCTTGTGGTAAACCCGTGACAGAGAAGGCGTTTGTGCTCCATACTGTTTCAGAAATAATGCTTGATGTGGTTTTGAACATAATATGGCTGAGTTTCCGCTGGTAGACAGCCTTCTCTTCACAGAGCTAACTGCTTGCCTGCATGCTCCAAAGGGGCGTGGCTAGCAGCAGCTGGGTAACATTTAAAGGGCCAGACCCTGAATCAGCACTTCAGGTCTGAAATAGAGGGGTATGGTTGGGTATCCTTTGAATTTCCATGATTCTGATTCCGATTCCGATTCTACTTTTCGATTCCGGTTCTTAACGGTTCTCAATTCCGATTATTTGAGGGGCAGGGTAAAAAAAAAATACATGCTTCTTCCACCAAAACGATTAAATTTATTCGAGAAACTTTTACACAGGTTAGTTTACAGTAATATTCACATTAATCAGTTTGTTTATATTCACTGCTATGCAACTGTAACCTGAGAACCACTGAAGCTACAACAGTGCAACAGTCCAACTTTTAAAGGAAAACCCCCCCATTTAAAAACAGTTATTGTTGAGAAAAACAAGCATATCTGCCTTCTCAGGCATACAGGGAAGAAATGTTTGAACATTTTAAAGTAAAATGCTTCAATCTGGTGCACTTTAAGCAGAATTACTAGAGACTAGATCTAGGGGGTACAACTCTAAACACCTATATGAAAAAGATCGGTTTACATTTTAATAATTAAATAAGTATGTGAACATAACCAATAACCTACCATAGCCAATAACAAATACATATAACGTATTTTATTTTTGTTGTTCATTCATATCTTATTTTACTATTTTATTTATGCATATTTTTTTATCTCTCCAGTTTAAAACGATATGTCTGGTTTACTGTCATATAGTATACATTGGAATGATTTCAAACCTGTTTTATTTTTTGTTGAGTGCTTTGGAAATATGTGTTTACATAAATTGAAAAGTGTAACCGGGATGAAAAGGGTGTTACATTATATTATGAATGTTGTTACATCAAGGCCGAAAATTAGGATGAGCACCAACGGTCAAAACATTTGTTTTCCCCCCCAGAGCTGTCAGCGCAGCGCCTCCACAGATCTGGCGCCCTAGGCGAACATCGCCAGTGCGACGGGCCGGCCCTGGTCCCAGGTTACGCTGTAGGAAGTGTAAGTACAACGCTACATTTCCCCGCCCTGCCGCAGTGATACAGTAGGCTACGGAGAGCGGCGAGAAACGTTTCCTCTGGCATCAAAAAGCGGAACCGAAATTCAGATTTCTAAATGATGCCGTTGGAATCGAAATGTTGGAACCGGTTCTCGTTACCCAACCCTAGGTATAAGGCATGCTACAATGGGTGATCTGTTTGGTATTTTGAGCAAAACACTTCAGAGACATGTTTTATATAGATATGGCCCTATAATATATTGTTCAAATATAGCATAATAGTTGAGCTTTAAGGTGCGTTAACATTGTACGCAGAGTGAATTTGTTGCACGCCGCTATTACATTTAAAGTTAATGCTGACGTTGATTGATGCAAATTTGTGCTGAAACCCTTATATATGCTTCCAATTGATTAGGTCATACATAAATAAACAGAAACCAAAGGTTGACAGAATGGTGAAAACTATATATACACACATACTTTGTAGTATAAGAAGATAATTAAGAATGTGAAAACACAGTTGAATTGTCCTTCAAGACTGTCATTCTGACTTGGAACCTACAGTATATGTGGAAATGAAGAGGTTGGTCTCTTACCGCTAAAAAGGCATCTATTCAATATTCATGTCTTTCGAGAGGAAATTGCAATTATATATAAATGTTAATGTGATTCAAATTAGAAGAGTAACAATACAGAGAAAATACAAAAAAAGAAGCTCAATTCAACAGTGTAAGGTAATAGGCGCTCTCCCCATAATAATCTGCTCATTTAAGTATTTTTACAGGGCCAGAGGAGCAGCTGCACTTTTTCACTTTTAGACTGCAGAGTACACTCAGAGTGCCAGGATTGCACTCAGCCTCTGTCTCTGAAGACATCTACTGCACCGTTTAATACGATTCCCCGGTCAGATTTACTGTGATGGCTTTTGAGCCAAAGAGGTATAATATGACAAAACATAGTCCCATAACCCCGGGATGTTCAACAATGTTTAGTGGTGAGACCCATTTAGCTGGAGGATTGGCAAATATATTGCTTTCCTCCCTACTCATGTACAGAATTTCAATAAAACGCGGCAGTAAATCTGGCTTGAATTCGAACTTGCAACATCTCCTGCATCGTATAGGCCCCTGTATTTGAGCTGGGGCAGGGAGGAGTGTGTGTGCGTTCATGTAAGGTCTATTACTGCATGTCTGTGTCGTCATTTGACTTTTATCAACCTTTTAGATGAAATAAAGTTGGACAAATACTGTACATACCAGTCAAAAGCACACCTTCTCATTCAACATTTTTTATTTATTTTAAAATGTTCTACATTGTAGATTTATACTGAAAACATCAAAACTATAAAAGAAAACATATGGAATGATCTAGTAAACAAAAATCCAGAATATGATTTATATGTTGCTGGCTACTGCAGAATGCTGTGGTAGCCATGCTGGTTAAGTGTGCCTTGAATTCTGAATTATTCACAGACAGTGTCACCAGCAAAGCCCCCCAACACCATCTCACTTCCTCTTTCATGCTTCACGGTGGGAACCACACATGCAGAAACCATCTTCCACCTTCTCTTCTCTGCGTCTCACAAAGTCACGGAGGTTGGAACCAAAAATCTCAGATGTTGACTCATCAGACCAAAGTACAGATTTCCACTGTCTAATGTCCATTCCTTGTGTTTCTTGGCCCAAACAATTCTCTTCTTCGTGTTGTTCATCCTCAGTAGTGGATATTTGCAGGAATTGGACCATGAAGGCCTGATTCACGCACTCTCCTCTGAACAGTGGATGCTGAGGATGTCTGCTACTTGAGCTCTGTGATGATTTATGTTGGCTCTAATCTGAGGTGCTTTAATTTGCGGTTTCTGAGGCTAGTAACTCTGATGTATTTATCCTCTGCAGCAGAGGTAACTCTTGCTCTTCCTTTCCTCATGAGAGCCAGTTTCATCATAGCGTTCGATGGTTTTTGCGACTGCACTTGAGGATACATTCAAAGTTCTTGACATTTTCCGGATCGACTGGCCTTCATTTTTTAAAGTGATGATGGACGGTCGTTTCTCTTCACTGAGTTGAGTGGTTCTTGCCATAATATGGATTACAACAGTAGTCAAATACGGCTTTGCGCTGTGCACTAACCCTACCTCTGCACAACACAACTGATGGCCTCAAACACATTAAGAAGGCAAGTCATTCCACAAATGGACTCTTGACAAGGCACACGTGTTAATAGAAAACCATTCCAGGTGATGACCTCATGAATCTGACTGAGAGAAGCCAAGAGTGTGCAAAGCTGTCATCGAGGCAAAACAGGGCTACTTTGAAGAACCAAAAATAAAAATCATATTCAGGATTTTTTAACACTTTTTTGTTAACTAGATAATCCCATATGTGTTCTGTATCTCTGGTGGCTGTTTAGGCCCCCATTAATTCCTATAAAAAATAGCTCAGTGGCACCTGACTCTTGGGTACCAAAATACTGGGATCATCAAGTTGATTTACATTGTTTAAAATTTGTTTTGCCAATGTAAATACATTGGAAACAGTCTTTTGGGGCCCAAATGATGTCAAAGACTGTTGTGCAACTAAAAAACAATGTGCGCCAATGCTTGGCTCACTTCCTGGGGGATTGGGAAAGACAACTTCTGTTGTTTTGCAGAAAAACAGCAGGTGATACAGCATGTGATATAGAATTACAAAATGTTATTGTCTCTCATGTCTAACGTTTTTTACCCATGGTGCCCACCTCTGAAGGGTTATTTTTACATCAAATTACACACACAGACACACAGTACAGTGTTCTGGGGGACACGTTGATGGAATGTCAATGTCAGCGGTCTCTTTATTTACTCTCCATATAAAACACTGAGCAGTAATTAACAGCAGGTATACTCCCCAGCCGGAGGGTAATTGACTGTTTCAAAGCGCCAACACTTCATAACCGAGGCTGTGTGTACGTGTGTGTGTAAGAGAGAAACTGTATGTGAGAGAGAAACCAAATGTGTATGCGTTTGTGTGTGAGTGTATTGAAATGAACTCCTTTATATTCTACACCTCCCCCGCCTCTCCTCCCTTCCTCCCAATAAGGATAAGGGTCAGCAGTGGTGGGCAGAGCCACTCAAACGCTCCAGATTTCTTTATGAGCACATTAACATTCAGGCGTATTCATTATCAGTAAGTGTAGTAAGATGGACCAAGCAGAGACCTTGTGCCACCATCAAAACGTGGACTCTTAATTTCAGGACGTGAGCAGAATGTTCTCAGGGGGATCGGAAGTCTATTTTCTTCATCAAGTCAACAGGGTATGCGGCAGCCTCCATGTAAAGTTACGGATTGAAAACAGTATTTCCGGTGTCGACGTTTTCATAATAAAACCAATGATCAAATTATTTAACAGTGATATCTGTTAATTATACAACATTTATTGGTTTAAATTGTGTACATTGCTTTTGGTTTTTTTCCCATAGGTTTTTCTCTTTTTCGATGCTGAGAGACACACCTTTCTTTTTTCAGAGGTTTTGATATTTGTTTTAGCCGCAATGCATTTTGGGAAATGGTGTTTATATGATATGAAATCGTAAAAACCTTTTTTAAAAATAAAATAATACTTTATTCCAAGTGTTCTTGCTTTTCTCTTTGGAAGTCATCACATAACGGCATTATAATACATGGTTTGGCTGCATTAAATATTACATAACTGCCCTAGATATTTATTTATAGAGCCCTGATCAGAAGACCTTTTGACAAACTGTAAGAAATGCCGCCAAAACTGAATACGTGACGTGGATCATAAATATATTAGCAATTAAACAACATTTCCATTTCTTTTCACACAATACGTCTCCCGCAGTATCAACACTAATTCGGCTGACTTTTAAATTTGATCCAATTGGTAGATAGGTTATATTTACACCATAACAGTACAAAGCTGATAGAAAGGGATTTTTTCGTAGTTTTTAAAGATATTATTTACTACCTTTCCAACTCCTCATGCAGTTGACTGTTACAGGTCTATACAGGTTCATGGTACAATGCATAAGCTTCAAATCAAGAGACTGAAAATGTATTTTCCTTTACCGTTCTGTTTTAATTTCACAATAAAGTTAATAGTCATATTATGTTTGATTTTATTATGTTTTATTAACTACACCACTGGTTTTTTAACCGGCACCGCCTAGTGGTTAAAGCACGTTATTACATTTTGTTGTTGAATACGTTTTATTTGATGAAAACATTTAAATATTATGAGTAGCCTACATACAAAATTGTGGGAAAGTAGAAGGCTTGATAGACATATAGAATATATAATATCAAGAAGATACTTTAGTGATCTCTACAATAAAACAGTTTAGTGCAGGATGTACAAAGATATTAACAGGAGGATGTGCAAAACAGACAAACTAATAAGGCTTTATTTAAACATTAAATAATAATTTAGATTAAGGTCTTCTTTTGAATAAGAAAAAAACGTTGGGGTTATCCACAGATAAATATATAGTCTGACAAAGTACTTAACGTCCAATATATTGATTGGATAGTTTATTTTGGCACTTGACAATCACCTTCCCTGAATTTGACTCAGGTGTAACTAAAGTCTGATTTAAGGGTTGTTTATATTTCACATCATTAATCAGAATCTGCAAAGTAACTAAAATAAATGTAGTGGAGTAAAAATACCAGGTTAACCTCTGAATTGTAGTGGAGTAGAACAAAATAGTATGCTGCTGTAACAAAAACATTTCCCAACTTGGGATCAATAAAGTATATCTTATCTTATCTTAAGATGATCGATGGCTACTGCCATATTTGCAAAATTTGCCTCTGAACCTTGACAAGCGCATGTTTCAGGCTTACAACAGGAGGGGTCACAGACATAAGACCAGCTATTAAATAAAGCTCTTCTGACCTTAGGTGTCATGTGGGTATATTAATTCACCCATTTATTAATTATATGTTTTAAATTTGATAACACCACTGTGTTTCGTATCCCCTAAACCTCCAGGGTGTACACAGCTTAATACTGGCAACTTCTAATTGTGGGAAATACGAAAACGTCTTATAAAGAGACGTGCCATAGAACATGTTGGGAAACACACAATAGCCAGCATGTGTAGTTCTGGCGGGGGGGCTGGTCTGGACCCTTCCAATTCCAGTTTTGGAAAGTCTGCCGTAGTTCCATTCCATTTCATAGAGCTGTGACGCTCAGCGTAACCTTGTCGCACTGCCACTCCAACATCCAATCACAGGGCTTGATGACTAATCACGGGGTTTGTAAAGCAAGGCGAATGTTGTAGTCCCAAACGATAGCTGGGGATTCTGGGTAGTGTAGTGTCTTCGGAAACTGCAGTGTCTTAACTCCGAAAAAACTATTTGTTTCTCTGAATCGAAGGTTAAAAACACAAAAACATTGTACACAATTTAAACCAATCAACATTGTGTAATTAACAAGGATAAACTGATGTTTTTTAGTGGATGAGTAATGCAGATATCACTGTGTAATCATTTGACAGTGAGGGGAATATATCCGGTTTTATTATGAAAACTTCGAGACCGGAAAAACTGTTTTCACCCACGCTAACTTTAAATGGAAGCTGCATACACGTTATCCTGGCGAGACCTCAAATCATCTTCGTAATATCTATCAAACTATAGATCCTACACATCGACTGGACGTGGATTCTAAGAGTACAATATACACTTCTCGCCAGAAATCAAATCAAAAGCATTTTAATGGCCAAACTATTCCACAATTTAGGATTTTCCAGAGAGGGTTATTTGTGAATAAACGTCCCTCCGGAGCGTTTGCAATGAACGGGCCGGGAGCATGTTGTTTCTTACACGACTACTAGAGCACCTCTAGTGGTCGTGTAAGAAACAACATACACTTTAAAACATGTCTCTGGGTCGTAATAAGGCCATGAACAATCGGCCTATATGGTCGTTTTTGTAGGAGGACAGGCTGCTTAATTTACTTTGTCAAAGCTATCATGAACAAACTCATAGTATAGGAGTGGTGAACCGTCAGGGCCTTCAAGATATTCAGAGAATACCCTGGAACACTCAGATAAAACAAACAGGGGTGTCTACAGAAGGTCCAGTTATGACACGGTTCGCCACTGTAGTATAGTATGGCAAAAATATCCCTAAAGTCAGAGTATACTATGTCAGAAAAGTAATAGTATCGATTGTCAAAACATTAAAAAAAGTCATATCATAGTTTGTTTATAAAATGTGTAATAAAGTCGAAAACATTATGAAAAAAGTGTAGTAGGTTGAGTAAATTATGTCAAAAACGACGTCAATAATATGAAACAAAAGTCATAGTATATCGAAACGTCGTGAAAGAAGTCAGTTTAGTTTGTCTAAAATATGACATAAAGTCATAGTATATTGTGTCGAAAAACTCATAGTATTCTAAACATTTCATTTATGTCATAAATAGTAATTGAATAGTATGTCGAAAAATATAAAAACATTTAATTGTATAGTTTGTAAAAAAACAAAAAAACATAGAAAAGGTATGTCGAAAATATCAGTAAAACATGTGATTTCAATGGCTGAAGATCATTGAGGTTTCCATAAGTGAATAGATCTGTGTACAGAATAACCGTCCAAATCGCTCTCTGGAAAAACTTGAAATGTATTGTCACTCTGTTTATGATCCAAGCATTCCTCCAGGGAAAATCCAAAAGCCTATTCATCTACTACAGCACATAATACTGTATGCAGCAGTCATACGAATGACAAGCCAAGCAACTGTGTTCAGCTGCTTCATGCTCACATGGGGCCATCTGCTCTTCTAGGGAACATAAAGTTAACGAGAGGCTTGTTGAGATGTGTTAATTAGACTGTACATTTGCTAATTGATTTTGTTGATTAGGTTTAGAGGGGACGGGTGCTAATTGTTATCTCTTAATTTATGTTAATGGGTGTTAAAAGATGCTGTTACCTTAGTAGTAATTTCCCAAACAACAACAACAGCAGCTGACACAACATGGTGTCAACCAAAGGTGCCAACACAATTAGAGCTCCTCTGAGACATGTAACCCTGATTGGCCATGACGCTAATTAATGCTAATTAGTATGGTGACAGTTAAAGGTCTCTAATTGACAGCAGTGCTTGGCCTTCATTGTTTATTTATCTGGCTTGATGCCACTCAACAAAATGTAACATTTACCGTTTTGTTCCTTCAATAAATGTTGCTATAAAAGGACAGAGTGCTGTTTGTAGGGTTTGTTGTGCCAAGTTTTGTCTCTCTGGTCATTGAGGCATCAGAAGTCTGGCTGTACGGTCCTTTGTGATCAAAATGTAATTTCAAAAAGGTGGACATAACAGGGTTAGATCCAAATTCCTTCCCAACAGATAATATAGTTGTCTGACATCTTTTAATGTAGAGTATTTGGAGAACTGATACAACAAGCTAAAAATGAATCCATGAAATAAATCCAAATGTCAGCCATCCTGCAGGTCTCCCTTGAAAAAGAGATCGATGATCTCAATGGGACCACCTGGTTAAATAAAAGTTTGAAATGAAATGTTTTATTCTTGAGTATTTCAGTACTGATTTATACATACACAACTGTATGTAAAGATAACATCTTTAGTTCTAGCAATATACATATTTAAACATTCAGAGGAGTAATAACTCCCCTGTTCTCTTATTTTGTCATAACAGTAATATGAACAGGCAATTATTGACACCCAAACAATACCAGTTGTACATTTTCTAACAGCAAAGGCTCTTATCACGTTAACAAATACGTGCAACATAGGAGTTTTGTAGAAACACTAGCATCCCTCAACAGAAGAGTGCATTTTTGGTTTAGTTGTCAGTTTTCCGTCTTTTGGGCAGACGAAGCCTCTCTGTGTTGAGGAACTGTTCGATTTTGGAGATCTGGGTTCTGAACGATGCCTGTTGGTCTTCCCTTTCCTGGGAGCACGACAGGTCCCCGTCTGTGCTAGGAACTGCAGCTGAGGTGGGAGCTCTGCTACACCTGGTGTAAGAAAAAGAGATCACTAGGTGGCTTTGGTATGCAACTATGACTCCAGTCCTAATACTGTAGGCCTTTCTCACCGAGGAGATTTGGACTTTTCACAGTATGAAAAGCACATGTGTAAATGTTGAATTTAATGAAGGTTACTCTGATGTCAGGGTCCTGGTATTGTGCTTGCTGGCTCACTTGTCTCTCTTGAATAGAGTAGGGTAGCTATCATAACGATTTTATCGATACCATGCTGCTTATCAATACCAATATTTATCCATAATCTCCAAACTATAGAACATAACAAGTGAAAAACTATAAACTTAAAAAGTTTGAAGTTAGGCCGACTTACCAAGCAAGTAGTTAGTGATTAACGCAATGCTAGCTATTGGCTATTGAACATACTAAAATCCACTATCCTGAAGGGCTGTAATTATTTTAGTAAAAACTTGCCGACAGCTCTGTGACTCTTCGCCGTCTCTACCTGTGTCATTTGGAGATGGGAGACTGCACTAAATATGTAGGTGTAATGCTAATGTTAGCAGCCACTTTGTTCAAGCAGTCAAACATGCTGTACTTCTTTGAGCAGAGCGTTCCTAACCATCCAACGTAGCATAACAAAAACACCTGTGGCACTGTTTGTCCAGCAGCTTATCAATATTTCAGTACTGGCCAATCCCGGTTCTTGACCCATTCCTAAAGTGGAGCCATCGTTAGGGTTATTGGTAGCACCTGTGCTTTTCTTCTATGACAAGCCAACATTTGAGCTGTGGGGGCCTATAACAATGCACTCAACATGAACGATAAGGAAAATCACCTTTATATCATGATCAAATAATGAGTAAAAACCAAAATTTGGAACTTATTTGTAAAAATATCATATCTTTTTTAACTAGCGTGGGACATGGATTTTAGACATAAAGACTGCCCCCGTGTTTTTCTTCACTCGGTTATTCATTCTCCCTGGGTAGGTTCAGTAGCTGAATTTGCAACCTTTTTGGAGGACTATTTAAATCTTATAAATAATTTACACTGACGACTTCTTGACAATGTAAAGTTAGTGATTCACACGAGAGGTTCCACTGCAAAATCCAAATCCAAATCGAAACTCGATAGCAATTCTGGTCCTCTTTATGTATGAGAAATGGACTTACCCTGGGGTGTTCTGCCATGACAGTCTGCTGACTGCTGTAGAAGTGTTGACTGGAAATGAAGTAGTGGACAGAGAAGCTCTGCTCCCCTACAGTATGTAAAAATGACACCAAAAAGGGCAAATACTGAAGTTCTAGAGCTCAAACACAAGCTGTGAACTTCTATTTAGGCTGTGGAAAAGGAATTCATTCTTTCTCAAATCTCCAGTGACAGCTCCATTTTCTAGTGAAAAGGACATTAACCAATAAACAAATGTGGGGCAGACAATAACCAGTGGCAATTGATATGAAACAGTATCCAGCCCAGAGAATGTATCCAGGCGCAGACTGAACTCTGCGTGATGTTCCCAGCGTTCACAGTCTGCAGAAAATAAAGGCTTTGGCTCTCGCTACAATTTGTAAAACCAGTTTTTTTTTTTCTCATTCTCTAGGCTTGTTCCACTCTATCTCTCTCAATTGCCAGCACCTGGATCTTATAAAGCACAGAGTGACGGTTTGCGGTGATGGTGACAAAAGAGGCAATGAGAGCGTGTGAGAGGACAGAGAAAGTGAGTGAGTGAGAGATGGATGATGAAGTGAGAGAGGAAGAGAAAGAGTGAGGACATGGATAAAGACTGAGTAAGTGAGAGAGGAGAGGTACCCAGGCGTCATTAGGCCCATGTTCTTCCACAGGTCATTCATTCTGTCTGTCTGGCTATCAACGGGACGTTTTCGAGTTCAGGGTACATCAGCGACCTCCTTTCAATCACCGCCGGACATTTGTCAAAGCTTTATACATCTATTATATCTTACTGTACATTTTGCCTTGGCCTTTATGTGCTAGCTCATTCTGAGTTCTTTGCACCACAACAATGTTGAAAAAGCTTTACGTCTACTTTCTAGAGATGTCAGGTTGATATAACAGACATATGCATTAAGCTCTAGCTTTCATTTCCCATGGGGTCCACTCAGACAGTTTTTTTAAAATATGAAGCTTAGAATCTGTGGAAACGAAATGACCTCAAACTAATTATTTGATAGAGCATCTCATGTGTTTCTATGTGAACCACATAATGTGGCCGTTTCCTGCTGCTCAGCATCAAGGTATAATTGTGTATTACTGTGATGTAATATTACTAATATTACTTGAAATCATATGATCTACATAGCTATATATTGGGATTATATATCTATATGTATCCACTCATACATCATATGAAGTTAAATTGTCTCAATATTATTTGTGTGAACAGATCGATAATCCATGTATAAAGCTGTAATCTGTACATTTTCATTAGCCTTCCACAAATGCAAAAAAAGTGAATTAGATCATATACAAAAAACCAGCAAACACACACAAAACCTCATTGTGTCATATTTACACAATAAATTAAAGAATATGTGTTAATTGCCTTTGAAAACAGAAACAGCAGTTACTATACTCTTACTATAAATGTGGAAACTAAGATGTCAGCAGGCCATCCAAAAGTGTCCGAATGTGTAAAATGCACCTGTGTAAAATTCAAATCAACAAGTTTAGAATACACTTATAATATTCATATTATGAAATATTCAGAAATGCTTTTTATTCAAATCAATTCATTTTCACATTTTTATTTTTTTAATTGTTGAATGTGTGTTTTGAGGAGTTTCCCAATTTTGTAGCATTTGTGGAATGTGTTTTACATTTACAGATTACACATTTACACACAGAATGATGATCTCTTCAAAGAAATATGAGAAAAATCCACATCAATACAAATGAAAATATATATATAATACATATACAGTATAGAAGGGGTATGTTATTTATCGGTGCTGTAAAAAGAGGCCCTATCATGCTTCTTGGGGTTTTCCCTTTCCTGTAGTGTGGAATATAGGTTTTTGAACATGTAAGTGTTTTGCAAAGGCTAAAAACCATGTGTTCCTTCCAGAGGGAGTTTCTCCCCCCCTGCCTGAAGCACTTCCATTGGACTCCTTTGTCTACTTATGTAACATAGTGACATCACTATGTACCACTGGCGCTTCTATTGGCTAGTGCTCAACACACATTGTACGCGATAGGCTAAGTCAGGGGTCGGCAACCGCCCTCTGTTCTGGCTCCCTTGAGCTTAGACAAAAATAAGAAGGAAATAATATAAAAATATTTGTAGGACTATTTATATTTTGTTGCACGGTTGAAAATGTTTCGTATCTTGTATTTTGAGGTGGTACTGTGACACATACACATTTAAAAAAAAAGGTTTTTAATTGGGCAACTAAACTATGCGTCACATCCTGCTACGGTCCCGCACCTACGCCTTTTCTTGCAGGCGAATAACCTGACCTCCTGCTCGATGAGCGAACTATGGATAAATCAAAGAAAAGTTTCGGAGGAACACAGGATTTAATTCTGCGTGGACTGAGTTATATGCTTTCACAGCAAACGATGCTGTCTTACCGGCATGTTTGATATGTAGAGATAAGTTTTTAAAGGTGCTACAGCCTTTACGCATCGAGGAGAAAAACGGAAGAGAAAGACAGCTGACGATCTTCAGTCATAATTCAATCACTTAACTCTTTTTAGGGTGCAGCTATATGTTTTATTTATTTCAAAGTGGGCCCATTTTAATTATATATTTTTTCCTTCAAATGTGCAGAGGACTCCCCAAGCGCTGTGTTTAATTTATTTTAAAGTAGGCCTGTGTATCTTTTTTAATTCTCCTTATAAGAGTTCTTTGTTTTTTATTAGAGGTAAACAGTTTTCTATAATGTAATAAATAATAAATGCAAAACAACTGTAGTTTTTGTCTATGATATAACAATATATACAACTTTGTAAGCTATCAAGCTATCACATATGTTTTGCGGCTCCAGACAAAGAAATTGGTGGAAAAGGGGGAAATTGCTCTTTTGGTCAAAAAGGTTGCAAACCCCTGGGCTAACCAATCACAGTAGACATGGGCTCTGGTTTCCGACAGAGGGTGAAAAGAGGTGCTGCCGCACATGCAGTATGAGAAAGATAAAGAGCTTTTTGAACATCAGAGTATGGAGACATGTCACAGTAGAGGCACAAAATACAAATATGAACCTGAAAATGAGCAGAATATGGCCCTGCAATAATACTGGGATCAGATTCAAGCAGAAGCCTGTTTCTGTAGATTGCTGATTGTTGATTTTCATTCTTTAAGTGTGTGACGAAAGAACAGCTTGTTACTTCATAATCTGTTCTGTAACTGACCATGTTTGTTGTTTCTCTGCAGGTCTCTCCCGAATCTTTCCGCTCTCCCTGCTGTTGTCTCTGTGTGGACGCTGCAGTCCCAGTGACACTGGAGGCATTCAACAGATCCGACACCTTGCTAATCACCAAGGGGACTAGAAAGAATGAGGTGAGAAGGCAAGAACGGCAAGAGGGTAAGAATGAGTGATTATTGGTGATGGTATGAAATACAGATGTACACTGAGAGGTCACTATGTAAGAGGTTAAAAGTGGAGCAGTACTACTTGGAGAGATGCTTTATTTTTGAATGTAGCACAAATGCAACCATCACCTTTGGTGCGCTTGCTTTTGAGAAACAAGGGTATGGTGCAGTGTCTGAGTCCACTGGAATCACTTGTATTCTGTTCAGACATAGGAGGTCCCTGAATAGAAACAAAAATATTTGATATGGAGCAAAAAAGCCATCATAAAAATACCAATTATATAGTGTATCCATTATCAATAGTAGTATCCATTAATAAAGTGGTTCAGTTATGAGTAAAAAAAAACAGAAATCAATAAGGATTTTCGAAAACCCTGGGTCTATCGTCTCGAACTCAACGTTTTTTTGAATGAGCTTTTGGTTAAATGCCTGAAATAAGCTCTCTGGTTAACACACGCTGAAGAGCTTTTCACATTTTGTCCTAGAACATAAAGTACATCAGTATAATATAATACCCCACTGGTAAATGTTTGAGTGGCTTAATGAGAGTACTTAACATCATGGCGCTGCCGTTAGCTTAGCGCTGATGACGTGCAGCAATGTGGTGTTAATATGTAGATCCTATCCTACTGGACAAAATGTGTAAGATTTAAAAATCACAATAGCATTATGTCAATGGAGCCCTTGCGATGCAACTTGTTAGGACAGTCTACCAAAATACGCTTCCCTTGCACCTATGGTTTTGTGTCACCTTACAAGTCAACCAGATAGGATAAACTACTTATTTTAAACATTAATTGAAAATAAATACACTGTAACACTACACAAATACAGCACAAGTATTAAAGGTCCCATGTCACGGCCATTTCCACTGATCATAATTCCATTGTTGAGGTATACTAAAATAGAAAAATACTGTGCAATTTTCCAAACTCACATTGGTTTCGCATACAGCATCTCTGTAAAGTACGTGTATTCAGCAGTATTCACTTTCTCCACTAAATGGCTCGCTGCAGCTCCCCCCCCCCCTCCCTGTGAGTCCAGTGTGCTCTGATTGGTCGATAAGTTGTGAATCGCGCTGAGCTCCGTGGAGGTGTGATTTCCTTGTTTAGCGATAGATAGCCAAACACAGCAAAACTCAACCTGAACACACACAAAGTCACAGCCGAAATAAAAACAATAAGTGTGGCTTGATATTGAGTTAGAAAAAGGTTTATAGGTTGATAAACGCTGTGAGAATGGGTCTGCAGAGAGAATTTCGCCGCGATCCCAACTGTCTGTTATCAGCCTGCAGCAGGGAGCAGAAATCAGCAGAGTTGCCTGCACTGAGTGTGTGTGTGGATTGGTCAATTTGGACCAATCAGCGGGGGCTTAACGTAACGGCTCCGCGGACGTAACGTAACGGCTCCACGGATTGGTCCATTTAGTTCCGGGTACGTGCTTTCGTAAGCACGTACCCGGAAGAATCAAATGGATGATGAAGTTTCACCACGAGGCGTTTTGGGCAGGTATTTTTTGTGTTAGAGTTTTACTCGCTACAGGGTGTACTTTAAGGGTTTTGACTCTGCACACCGTTTACATGCAGAAAAACCTTCATAACACACAAGGGGACGGGTAATAACCGGAAAAGCATGACATGGGACCTTTAAAGTATTGCTCTGTACAGTTTATAAAGCTGTAAAAACTAAAGTTAAATTCCTTATACCACAACCAATCCCAATCTCACTTAAAGGCCACCAAATGGTAATTCTAGCATTTTCTTTTTGTAATACCTGAGCAGACGGATGTAAGGTGGAGGCTTCTGAATTTTTTCTCTTAGCACCGGCCCAGTCCAAGGACGACCTGTAAGTCGTATTGCTGGGCAGAGACAACTCTGAAGTACCCTCATGCAGCATTTCATTAACATTTATGCTGCTATTGCCCGGCAATGCATTACTTCCATGACTTTGATGGACGAACAGCTTCAAATCAGTTTGACTTGTAGTCATCTTTGCATCTCCTGCATCTTCTATTTTGTCATTTTTCAGTTGCTCCCGACAGCTAAGAGTCTCAACCTGAGATTCAAGGTCAACAGTTTCCATTGTGATATCAGCAAAGATGTCCTTCAAATTTGATTTTTCCAGAGGATCCTCAATGTTATCAAGTGTCTCAGCATTTGACTGGTCTTCCTTCTTTTTACATGCATTTGAATCACCATCATCATCACCATTGGCTACAGGAGACTTCAGCTGTACATTCTGCTCTGAGATGTCCTGACTTTGAGGTAATGCTTGTTGTTCAACCTCTGTTGTCACCAACACACATTCTTCCCTCACAGGCGTATCACCAATTTCATCTGTTAGCTTCAAGTTTCTGGTGATGTCAGAAGGGTTACTCGCTTGTGTTGTAACTCGCTCCGACTCTTGGATACTGACAGTACCATCCAACTGAGCAGCTAATGGTACAGAAAGATCAGTGGGTTTATTGGCTGATGATATCTCGGATATTTTGTCTTCCGTTTTTTTCTCAAAAACTGGAATGGGACTTGGCGGATGAGCGAGTGACTCAGCAAAGGTCTGGACCTCATTATGACCGAGACGTTGCATTTGTTGATTTACGTTTGTCTCAAGACCGAGACTTTGCTGCTCATCAGAACAGACCAAATGTCCTTCTTTCCTGGTCTCATATTCTTTCTTCATATGGCTGTAGTCAGCATCCTTCTCACTGACTGTCTGAGGAAGACTGTGAGAGCAGTCTGAGGGCTCACAGTCAGTCAGAGGTGGCTCAGCGTCCATGGAGTCAACAACCTGCTGTGTGTTGCTCTTCTCCATAGTCATATCAGTAGTCGTCTGGACCCGTATCTGGATTTCTGCTGTGTGCAGCCCTGTCTTTCCTCTCTCCTCCGCTCCACATGTCTCTTCTCCCTCTGCTATATCGTTTGTTTCTGTTTCAGGCTGTTTGGGGTCCCCTGCATCTGCTGCTGAGAACAGGCTATCTTCTCTTCCGTCGGCTCTATCTGTTGTTTGGGCCATGAGCGTTCCTCTCTTTTCTCCTAGGACTTCTTCTCTATTACACTGCTCTTCCTCGTTTCTTTCCCCCTCTTCGATCTGCGAGTCCACAGAAACATCAATAGACCTGTGGACGGGGCTTGATACAGCAACTACTGTTGAAAAAAAAAAGGATTTTCAACAGTTGGTCAAATTGTATCAGTCATTAAATGCCACAGCTTCAAGAATAAAAGTAATAGATTGGCTTAGGAATTAGTCCTCAAACCTGGAAATGAGTTAAAACAATGTCAGGTCCCTTGTCTCAAAGTAAAAAATATGTTTAAAGATGTTTTTAGTTGGATACCCATAAACGGTGGTTTTAGAGGTTTTCACGTTGCATTCTAAGAGATCAAATATATCAGGCAATACCCCACTGGTGAATGTCTGAAGCTTCTATGCATCTTAAAAATTGTGATGCCAACTTTCGGATCCTACAAAAAGATGTCCTCACTTTGCCACTTTAGCTTTGTGCTTTAAAACATTTACCATGATACATGTTGGCACCACTCAGAATATGGCTGTCTTGTTTTCCTTTAACAAACTGCTTGTGTGATCTTAGTGAAATGCTGTGTTGATGTCTCACTATGAAACAAGTTATTTGTGTATGTTTATCTACTGTATGTTTGTATGTAGCTGGCTGACCTCCAGTTGCTCCAGTGGTGACTATCTCTGTCGCAGCTCCACTGTCCTCCAGACAGTCTGGGTATCTGGTCTGAATGGAGGCCAAGTGCTGCAAGCTGCCAGAGCTAAGCTCTGCGCTGGAGAAGGGTTCATTAAGAGTTTCCTCTCCTCTGATTCCCTCCACTAAAGTGGAGAAGACCTCTGTAGAATCACTGTGGCTTGGACTGATGTCTCTCATCTGTGTATAGAAAAATAAAAAGGCAGGAGTTGAAGCTAAACAATTGCTTTTATTTCACCTATTAACACAACCCCATCAGAGGTGTGGTTAATGGATGTAGTGGAGTTTTGTTGATGTTGTTAAGTGTTTTTGTTATCAACCACACATGTTGGATGTTCCTTTGTTCAATTACATTTGCTTTTATTCACACTTGTTACAGTAGGTGACACCACATACAGGTTCACAAACTAACTCATTTAAGAATTCAGTCATATATTAATCAGCATCGCGACGGTACTGAAATACCTTTGTCACAAGTTCATATCACAACAACAAAGTTTGTTTTGTCTTTGTCACAGACATATTTAAAAGACGTACTTTTTTTAACATAACTTTATATGAACAATAGCCCCTTCTCTATTGGCCTTTATTTTAATTGCTCAATTTATTCGTTTACATCTTTTTATATTAGTACTGTATTTATTAATTGTGTCCATTTCCGTTTACGGAATGGAGTGGGTACACAGGTTTCATGTGTGCAGATTATTTTAACCTCTAACTTAAATTGAATATCCTTTCTTTTTTTTTTGTCTTATGTTATTTGCCAGATTGTTAAGGCACTTTGAGCCTCATCATCTGTAGGTAGAGTGCTATAAAATAAAGCCTTATTATTATTATTAATTATTGTTTTTCTAATTATAAGAATATTGTATTTATCCCGAGGGAAAATTAAGTTGTTATAGATGCAACATTCTAGAATAAAATGAATGAATATTAATATAAACATAATAATGAAGGATTTAATTATGATGAATATAATGTTTTGTACCTCCAATTCCTTTCTATGCTGAGCCTGCACTGAAGCCTGTGAGGACAGTTCAGAGTTTTTCTGATGAAATTCGACGTTAGCCTCTTTCACAGTTAGAAGTTCCTGCTGCTCACTCCTGATGCGACCCAGAAACATGGCCTTCTGTTGAATGCAAAAGCACAGAGACAGATTTAAAGGGACATGATTTCTCTTTCAAGATGTTTCAGTAAAGCAAACAACAATAAATCACTTCCATTTTTCTTTTTCTGGCATTATAATCTACCTTGTGAAAATATTTTTGTGTCATATAAAAATGTCAACATCACACTGCTTCTCCCACACTTTTTCTTCTACCTCTTTGTCCCAGCTGTTCTGTGAAGCCGTGTAGCTCTCCATCAGTCGGGCCGCCTTGTCTTCCAGGGCCTTGCTTTTCTCCCGCATCGCCCGGTGCTCCTGCTTAAGGGCCTGCAGTAAAATTAATCACCCATAGGATTTTTAATGCAATACTACATTTTTATGTGTTTATTTAACGTGAACAGAAGGTCTTAAACAGAGCAGGGATAGAGAAAGGACTTTTTGCTAATACAAATCAGTTGGCTTGTGTCATTTTAATAATGATTTTAATAAATGAATGAATAGGCGAATAAAAAATGAGAGAACAGAGAGAAGAAAAGAGAACAATAAAGTGTAAAGCCATAAATGGGGTAAACAAAGGCGAGGGGGGGGACCGTATTCACTTATGTATATGTGTTGATATACAACAGCACATTCATCACATTGATGGGAAGAAACTATGGCCGTTATTTATTTCTGTCCTTGTGTAAATTGACTCCATAATCATTTAAATAGACCCTGAAAAAGCCCTTGTGAGGCCAATACATGGATCGACCTGTAAAAATACACCACATTCTCTATCATAAAAATAAATGTTGACTTAGTTATTTTAAGGCATCAAACTGAACAACAATTAAACGGGCCCTATTATGCTAATTTCAGGTTCATATCAGTATGTAGTGTCTCTTCTGTAACATGCCTCCATGCTTTAATGTTCAAAAATCTCTTTATTTTTCTCATACTGCCTGTGCTGCGGCACCTCTTTTCACCCTCTGGGTGTTTCTCAATGTCAAGGAAGGCTGCTCCAGAGCCACTATTTCAAGGATGCTACGTCATCGAGTCCCGCCGAAGGACTGTTCCAATGTCCAGGTCCTTGGAATTCTACCAAGCCAGGTTTCCATCGTAGCGAGATATTTCGAGGCTGCACTTGTGTATCCTCCGCGGTCTTAAAATCCCCACAATGCTTTGTGCAGGGACCAATTTCCAAATCTTTGGCGGAAATCACGCTCCATTTAAGGCGGGGCCTCGCATATGAGGCACACCTGTCACCTGTTACCTGTCACCTGTAACCCGTTAGCTGTAACCCGTTACCTGTCACCTGTCACCTTTCACCTTTCACCTGTCACCTGTAACCTGTAACCTGTAAGCTTGTTCCACCATTCTTGTTTTCCGAGGCTAGGAAGGATTCTTGCCTCGCTTCTGAAGGAAGTGACTCCGAAGACATGTCCTACCAAGGAAGCATCCTCGACATTGAGAAACACCGTCTGTCTCAAACCAGAGCCCAGTCTGCTCTGATTGGTTAGCTGGCTGGCTCTGTTGTGATTCATCAATCGCTAAGATATATTCCGCCCCTTAACAAATCATGACGTGATGTGTCGGATCTCTAGCCAATAGTAACACGAGTGTCACAAAGTGATGTCACTATATTACAGAAGTAAACAAAGGAGTCCAATGGAGGTGTTTTAGGCAGGGGGGGATGGGGGAGTGTGTGGGAGAGAAACCCTCTGGAGGGAACACAGGGGTGTAAGCCTTTGCAGCCCATTTACATTCACCAAAACGTATAACACACTACAGGAAGGGGAAAACCCGAAAAGCATAAAAATAATTTCTTTCTGTTTCCTGTTAACAGCCCATTATAATTGTAAACAGCTGTAGGTGTCTTTTAAATAAACCCCATTCTGGAAGATGGGTATATGGCCAGTCCTATAGATACTCAATAGAACTCTTTTTTATTTCTAATGTGGATATTTATATATTTTCCTGTTCATTTTATTATTAGTAAACATCCTGCTGTAACAATTTCCCAATTTGGAATCCATAAAGTACATCTAATCTAATCTAATTAAAAAGTACTTTTAGTATGGACAGCAGTAGCATGTGAGCTACAAATCTGTATTGATGTTTATGGGAACAATATGAACAGTTATGTTCATGAATCAGCAGAGGATGAAAGTGTGTGACCTGCTGCTGCTCTCTCTGTGTCTTCATCTCCAGATCGACTCTGCTGACTGTCTGCGTCTGACACAGCAGCAGCTGCTGGGCGTGCTGCATAGCCCTCATCACTTCCTATACAAACACACACATATACATTTTTTTTATACATAATGAAGTCATGCAACATGACACTTCATCGACCAATGAAGCGTGCTTCTAGCTTATTTTCACTTCCTCCAGTGAAAGAAAAAACCCTTTTAATTGTATTTTGAACAGAAATGAATCCTCCAAGATGACCACACCCACACAAATATCAGTGCAGAAAAAGAATCAGGTTTTGTCTCTAGTTTTGTACCTGCTTTTCTGCTCTCACAGCTTCATTTTCCTCTCTTAGTTTCTTGTTCATTTCAGTTTCCTAAACAGAAATACAGAATAATAATGAAATACTTTTAGCTTACCTGCTAAGTGTGATTATTTATCAGTGTGATCTTGATCAGTATCATATTGCTTTGAGGCTATTATCTTCCTGTTATGATCCTTTTCACTGATTGTTACCATGTTGAGTTTCTGGTGCAGCTGCTGGAAATGCTGCTCCCTGCCTGTAGGACTTTGGGCCTGATCATATCTCACTGAAGACATCTTGGCTTTGATCAGCTTGTTACTAACCTCCTCCACCTCCTGAGAAAGCACCATGCATGAACAAATTGTAAAAGTAGAGAATAATCCAAGTTGATTAGTTTCTGTGAATACATTTGTATTTCTTACAGGTTATTTCTTAGACAACCATGTAATGGATTGAATACAGTATTACAGTATTGACTATGGATGCAGTTAAAAATGCTAAATCATTAAACATTCTTTTCTACATACCTTTTTTAGTGAAACAATGGTTGCCTCTTGTTTTTCACATGCAGTTGTCATTTTTTTATTTATTTTCATTGCCTCATCAACTGTAAGAAGTACACAAGGTAAGACGTCATTAATACATTCTATATGACACAACTGAATTAGTCTTACATTAATGTGTGAGAGTGACACACATGTAGGGAGATACGAAGAGATTCAGAAAAGCAACAATAACTTATATATTCACCTATATTGAATATTTTCAATGTAGTGGTCCTTAAGCATTTCAGTAAATGTGTAATGTAATGTTTAATTTAATACCTTCAGTTCTAATACCTTCAGTATTAAATTAAAGATGACTGAGGCGAAATGAGCCAGCAGTATACCTACATTTACATTAACAGAGATAGTGAATTTGAAATGGAAATAGAATTTGAGATAAGTGTGTTTAAAAACAGGCAATGTAGATGTTACAATGTACTTGGCAAAGTTGTGAGCTTCCAACAGAGTCGGCCAGCTAACCAATCAGACAGAGGGTGAAAAGAGGTGCTGCAGCACAGGCAGTATGAGAAAAATACAGATATTTTTAAACAGTAAAGCATGGAGACATGTCACAGGAGAGGCGCTAATTACAAATATGAACCTGAAAATGAGCATAAAATGGCCCCTTTAAAAGCAAACTTTTTTTTAAAAAGGAGTCAAAAAGTAAAAATGTTTCTTCTTTAAAACGGTGGCAGTGCAGAGTATTATTTCTCTTTGACTGAATGGGCAAGCAGTGTTTCCCCCAGGATGGAGTCATAGCAGCGGTGCTAAGGCACGTGGGCCCAGCATAATTTGAGCGCGGAGCTCGTGGAATTTTTTATTGTGTGCGCGTGCAAAGTGCGCCCCGCCAATTTGTTTCTATGTGTCAGCACAAGAAAGGCTCTTTAGGCCTAGTACCAGGGCCGGTTCTAGACAATTTGCTGCCCTAGGTGAGATTTTAGGCGACATTTTATGTGTAAAGATAAATGAAAAATCTCTACAAAAGACAAATACAATGCAAAAAAAGAAACTTATTGACAGTGGTAATCGACGTCAAAATGGCTTCAAATGTACTCAGTATTGTATGAACATGTTTGAATTGAGCGGTGGACGTGATATCCTCTAGGGGGGTCCGGGGGTAGTTTTTTTTTTTAACATTTTATAGTAAAATACTTCAATCTGGTGCACTTTGAGCACACAATTACTAGAGACCTGATTTAGGGGGTACAACTCTAAAACGCCCATCTGAAAAAGATTGGTTTACATTTTAATAATCAAATAAGTATGTGAACATAACCAATAACCTACCATAGCCAATAACAAATAAATGTAGCTTATTTTATTTTTGTTGTTCATTCATATCTTATTTTACCTAGTTAACCTAGCGCCCACCGTACAGGGCAAATTAAACGTGTAACCGGTGTTAAAAGGGTGTTACATTTACTGAATTATGAATGTTGTTACATCAAGGCCGAACATTTGGATGAGCGGCAACGGTCAAAAATATTTTTTCCCTCCCAGAGCTACCAGCGCAGTGCCCCCCAGATCTGGCGCCCTAGGCGACCGCCTATGCCAGTAACACAAATACTACAAATCTACATAACAAACAATCAAAAATGAAAAAGGGTCGCCACTTATTATTTTAAGAAAAAAAGTAAAACCTTTTTTTTTTTTTTTTGGGTACCATGCTGGCGCCCCCTAGCAGTGGCGCTCATATTTCAGCAGCGGCGCTGCGCCGCCACTATTTGTATATAGGGGAAAAACTGGCAAGAGATATGATTTAAGCAGCTTTGAACATGAAAAGCTTGATTTTGAGACTACAAAGTTTAAATGTAAACAATAAATAGTGATAAAGACTAAATATTCCAATCACTGGATGTCCACTCAACAAAACAACATGCTATTTGTCAAAAGGTCATATCAGAACACACAAAGCACCTGGGCTACAACAGCTCTTGGTAACTCTACTGCCAAATGTCTCATTTCACAGCAGGGTGCATATTTGTTGTCAACAGTATGAATCCATGTAGCCATATCAACAGGCTGCTAGTATTATTGTTGTGGGAATGCGTTATGGGCTAAAATAAAGCCCCATGGTAGCAACTGAGCGAAGTCTAACACTAAACATTGTAGCTGGCATGGGAGGTCTTTCCATAGCCAGTTTTCTCTGTATGGAATATCCTGGAGCAGCATTTAAAGAAACTTGACAGTGACCTCTCCTCATTACCCAGATTTGACCCAAAAATAATGTATTTGGGATGAAGTGAAAGTGGATATTTGCAGTAATTATAGAACTTCAAAAAACTCTGCACAAGCCGAGTCACTCTACTCTGTCAAATCAGCAGGGACTAACATCTCTGTGAGTTGTTTCCAGCACCTTGTTACATTTATACCCTAAAGAATCCAGGCTGTTATCGGAGCTAAATAAGGCCTCTAATAAAGTGAACACTTGGTTTTCAGGCTTTCAGCAAAGTAGAATTTGTAACCCATCATCCATCAGCATATATAGACACCTTTCTGTTTACATATCCATACCTACAATCCTACATCCTTTAATTACCATTTTGCTCCAGTTTCTCGTGGGCCTGCTTGACCACGGCACACTGCCTGGACAGAGCACTGAAACGCTTCTCCACCTCTCCCAGCTGGTTCAGGTGGCTGTCCTTTGACCGGGTCTGCAGGGCTAGTTTCACCTCCTGTGGAATAGGTATAGGTCAAACAGACCAAAAAAACAAACAAGTGCCCCCTATGTATAAAAACAAGTCCTGAGCACAGAAACAATGCGAAAAAGAAACAATCCTCAACAAGGATACATTGTGGAAATGTTTCTTATTAAAAAGGACCTGTGTGTATGATTAGGGTGGTTTAATGGTCAGAAACTGGATATTATATTCATAACTATGTTTTTATTAATGTAAAATCACGTAAAACTTAGAATACTTGTAGATTGTAATACTTGTTACAATCTACAACCTGATCACGACTGAAGCACAGAGTTTGGACCGATGGAGAGGTGCCAGTTTGTCCTAGAGCAAGAAGACCAACACCCCAAAACTGCTCCAGGGGCACAATATTATGTCTTTCCCTACGCCCCCTCTTAAAATAAAAGCATGACTTTTTTGTTGTATCAAAGAGGGATATGTGACAAGATAGGTCTGAATTGCCTTACGTGAATTTGGCTTTTGTGAAATTGCCTTGTGTTTATTGACAAAAAAAGCATATTTTTGATTCCTACAAACAGTTTTGACACTGAATGCAATGGTTTAAACATTAGGGAACAACCTTGCCACACACATCCTGGTTGGAGATTTTGTACACACTCTGTCTTTAAAGTATCAAGTAACGTCCAGCGGCTGGTTAGTTTGTCCTAAAATAAAGAATAGGAGCAGAGTAAAACCCGAGGTCGCAGAATCCACTTAGTGATCTAAAGGCTCCAGGAAGTCACCGTAAATACATCTCGCCCATCACATGGATGTATAAAGAGAACTGGACACATCGTTAGAGGCGGTCCCCGTTCATACCTTTAAAATGTGCCCAGTGGCGCATGCAGTCAAAATGCCCTGATAGGGCCCGTACACAATGCAAACTGTTTTTGTGCGATTTCCTAAAGCCCTGCCAACAATTTGGTTCACCACGGTAGCCACACGCCTGGTCCCGGCTCACTCAAATGAATGGAGAGGGAAAAATAACTCTAGATTTGGCTTTTAGTAAATTTCACAACTTGTAATGATTTAATGATGGCTGTTCAAGTTATTGTAAAGGGTAGTTGATTTAGATTTAAAAAATAAAATTAAAAAAAATTGTACTCTGATTTATATACCTCCTTTTTATAATTTCAGTCAATGGGAAACAAGTATTCTTGGTCCCAATGACATGACTGACCTGGAGTTGTAGTAATACCAATTAGCCACAATGCAAAAGTGCTTTAACTTCCTACCTTCCTGGCACATAACTCCTTGTAAGACCCAGAATTGTCATTTCCAAACCTTGTTATTTATATGAATTAAACAAACAAAAAACAACATGTAAATAAGTGATCTTTACTGGTAGGCTGATTTGCTGCTGGCTCTAGGTCTGGGAAAAGCCAATCATAAGGATAAAAAGCATTTTGAACCTTTTCATTAACGAAAGGAGTTATCCTTTAAAAAATAGGAATGCTTCATAAAGGTTGCAAAGTTTTAAGCCAGGCACAAAATCCGAGGAGGCCAAAAGCAGTTACACATTTTGTCAGATTACTATCCTCTTCTTGTCACTGTTTTTGTGACTGAGGGATTGTGGTTTAAAGGTCCCATGTCATGCTTTTCCTGTTATTACCCGTCCCCTTGTGTGTTATGTAGCTTGTTATGCATGTAAACCAGTGGTGTCAAACTCAAGGCCCGGGGGCCAAATCCGGCCCGTGACTTCATTTTCTGTGGCCCCACAAGAGCTTGCAAAGAATATTATATGTTTATTATACGGTTACATGATGATTTACAGAAGCACGTTGCCCATAAACTACATGTCACACAATGCATCTCAAATTAAACTTTTTTTTTCAGAATTTGACTTTTCTTTTTGAATCATTTTGTGACATGCGCACTGAAGAGACGTGCAATTATTTGCCCCAGACTACTGCTTTCAGACGTAGTTAATTATGAAGTTATTAACCTATCCGATAATAATCCAATGCAGAGGCAATAATGTAATATAATACATTATTGCCTATATCAGGGTATATACAGGAATCCTGAAGTCAAATTTAATACCTTTTAAGACTTTTTTTAAGACCCTTTCCATACATTTTAAGACCTCATCGCCACTTCAAGTTCTAACATTGGCGACACACTTTACCTCACATTTACTATATACAGTATTGATTGTAAGATAGCACAACTAAACCGTTTATGATAACTCCTTATCATAATTCAGATAGAACAAAGCACAAGAGAATGAATTTTGTGACCAACCCAATGCAAGGTTTATTAGAAAAATTATTTGACCAATAAACAAAACAAATGACAAAATGTTGTACTATGAAATATACATTAAACTTTGGTCAGCTTCAGCGGGGTAATGCCATGTAGGAGTTCACAAATACCCATCATGGCATGTGCCTCAATTCATTTGCTTTGCTGTCCCACTCTTTTTCGGTTTGTTCCAGCTCAATGCATTTCTCTTTGTGCCTCCTCCTGAGGGTGTTGGACTTTGTTAGCAGTTGAGCCATTAAAGATCCAGCTTTTCCCTCAGCCTGCTCAGCAAGTTGATCAGCATCTTTCTGAAGGACGCCGCACACTTCTTTTAGGATCTTCCTTTTCTTTTTGAGCTGTTGTAGCTCATCTTCAACTGCTCTTCTCTTGAGGCTCTGTGTGGCACTCTGTCTCTTCTTCTGTTGTTGATCCAGGTAAATCCTGTACCTTGATCTTGCGAAGGCTGCAGAAGCCAGGAGCTCCTTAGTGAGTGGCACCTTTAGAACGCCCCCACAGACACTAACCTGGTCGCAGATCAACCTTTGTGCCTCCAGGGATTCTTCAAGGAGGTTGACAGTTTCAACCTCCTTGTTGACAGAGAACCCCCTTTCAACCGTGGCTTGACCATGGGACAGAAGTAGAAGGCTCTGGCAGAATCTCCGCAGCTCAGGGTATGTGCTGAGAGCTTTGTGCAGGAAAACATCGAGCCGCTGCTCAAATGGCTGGAAGGAGAGGAAGCATTCACCTCTACCCTCAACAGACAGAAATCTTTGAAATTGCTGGACGATCACATCACCTACAACATTGACAGAGAAAGGGAAAGAAGTAATTATTCATATGTCATTATATTTCATTCCACATTCATCTGCTTCATCCGTTGTTTGAGAGATACATAGCTCGCAGCATCTGTACACATAAAAAGCACAGTGTATTGTAGATTTCCTAAAACAAATTTAAACAAGAATGCGTAATAATTAAATCCACACAAGCTTCTATTGTCCCTAAACAATACTTGTTCCTACCAGCTGAAACTCCTCCTGCCAACTGCTTGTCCTCCAGGAATCTTTGGACTACACTCTTCATCTTGCTGATGCACCACTCTGGATCCCTGCTCATGTTTGTGGGATCCAAACATGCAATGTTCCTGACGACTGGAAATTTGAGGGGGCTTTTCTCCTGCACTTTCTTGACCATTGCAGCCAGGCCCTTCATGCACTCTTTCCTGAACGTGAGCACAGAAAGCTCACCTACTCTGCCTCCTGGTTTGCTCTGAAGTGCCTGACAAATAATACATAGACTGTAAATTGTGCAGAAAGGATGATTTACAAAATAAAGTTTATATCAACCTCTCATTGAAATGACAAAATGAGTTTCAATATACATTTATTTGAAACTACACAATATGTAATGCAAGTTCATTTAATTTTTTAACAAATGTCCCTTCATTAGCATAATAAAATGGTAAAAAGGTCAATTTATCATATTAAACTGGCTGGATCAGTGTACAGGTAGAGCAAAGACATAGTAGGCCCATAACTGTATAGATCTATACATACAGGACTGTCTCAGAAAATTAGAATATTGTGATAAAGTTCTTTATTTTCTGTAATGCAATTAAAAAAACAAAAATGTCATACATTCTGGATTCATTACAAATCAACTGAAATATTGCAAGCCTTTTATTATTTTAATATTGCTGATTATGGCATACAGCTTAAGAAAACTCAAATATCCTATCTCTAAATATTAGAATATCATGAAAAAGTATATTAGTAGGGTGTTCAACGAATCACTTGAATCGTCTAATTAACTCGAAACACCTGCAAGGGTTTCCTGAGCCTTGAAAAACACTCAGCTTGGTTCAGTAAACTAAATCACAAGTATGGGGAAGACTGCTGATCTGACTGCTGTCCAGAGGACCGTCATTGACACCCTCCATCAGGAGGGTAAGACACAAAAAGAAATTTCTCAAAGAGCAAGCTGTTCACAGAGTGCAGTTTCAAAGCACATCCACAAAAAGTCTTTTGGAAGGGGGAAATGTGGCAGGAAACGCTGCACAACCAAGAGAGATGACCGCAGCCTTAACAGCATTGTGAAGAAGAGTCGCTTCCAGAATTTGGGGGAGCTTCAAAGACAGTGGACTGAAGCTGGAGTCCAGGTATCAAAAGTCACTGTTCACAGACGTGTCCGGGAAATGGGCTACAATAGCTGTATTCCCATGGTCAAGCCACTTCTGAACTCAAGACAACGGAAGAGGCGTCTGACTTGGGCTAAGGAAAAGAAGCACTGGACAGTTGCACAGTGGTCCAAAGTCCTCTTTTCAGACGAAAGCAAGCTTTGTATTTCATTTGGAAGTCAAGGCGCCAGAGTCTGGAGAAAGGCTGGAGAGGAGCAAAATCCAAGTTGCTTGAAATCCAGTGTGAAGTTCCCACAGTCAGCGATGGTTTGGGGAGCCATGTCAGCTGCTGGTGTTGGTCCACTGTGTTTCATCAAGCCCAGAGTAAATGCAGCTGTGTACCAAGAGATTTTAGAGCACTACATGCTTCCGTCTGCTGAAAAGCTCTATGGAGATGAGGAATTCATTTTCCAGCATGATCTGGCACCTGCCCACAGTGCCAAAACCACCAGTAACTGGTGTACTGACCATGGCATTACTGTCCTCGATTGGCCTGCAAATTCCCCTGACCTGAACCCCATAGAGAATATGTGGGGTATTGTGAAGAAGAAGCTGAAAGACACCAGACCCAACAATGCTAATGAGCTAAAGGCCGCTATTGAAGCATCCTGGGCATCCATAACACCTCAGCAATGCCACAGGCTGATTGCCTCCATGCCACGCCGCATTGATGCAGTAATCCGTGCAAAAGGATTCCCAACCAAGTACTGAGTGCATTAATGGACATTTTCAAATGTTTGATTGTGTTTTGCTGTTATAAATCTTTTTTTTTTACTTGGTTTGAGGAACTATTCTAATTTTTTGAGATAGGATTTTTGAGTTTTCTTAAGCTGTATGCCATAATCAGCAATATTAAAATAATAAAAGGCTTGCAATATTTCAGTTGATTTGTAATGAATCCAGAATGTATGACATTTGTTTTTTTTAATTGCATTACAGAAAATAAAGAACTTTATCACAATATTCTAATTTTCTGAGACAGTCCTGTATACAGTACGTCTCTGAAAATATATCAAAATTACCTTGATGACAGATTCAGCACCAAGGCCTATGTCAGCATTCATCGGGGAGACCCAGTTCTTCTCATCAGCTGCATCGACTTTGGTGAGCTTCAGGGGGGTGATGTCCTCTAGGAGTTCACTCTTCACAAACCGTCTCAGTAGACTCTACCATATTATAAAGAAATAACAAGAAATCAATGACAGAACCATTCGTGTGGATTAATCAAATTCAGTTTAATTACTGTTATTATTACCTTCAGTAACTCAGCCAAGTCTTTAGCTAAGAAGGGCATCACTGGCTCATCAGTTTGACATTTTAACAGGAAGGGGCTGAAGGTCCTGGATATCGCAAAGAAGAACTGCAGCTTGGCTATGATGAGTGGATCCCCTTGTGCTGCCGCAATGGTGTCATAAGAGGCTGTGGCAGGGTTTGGGATCTTCTTGTTTTTGACACCATCCACGTACTTCTGTAGCATCGGCCAAATTTCAACCGCTCTCTCTGCCACACGGACATTTTCAACCCATCTGTGGCCGCAGAATGGTAGTGGGAAGCAGGAGGACCCTGTCAGACTGGTGAAGTCCTCTCTCCTCGCAGGAACGTTGTGGAAGAGGTAGTGCATTGCTCTCAGGAGCCTTTCAAGCTGCCACATCGTAAAACCGGCCTTTACTGCGTTGTGGAGAGTGTGAAGGCCACAGCTTCCAACAAGGACAAGCTGAGCACCTCCATAGAGCTCTGCGTGCTCTTTCTGTAGAAGATTCACCAATTTGAAGTTGACGTTGGGTCCATCCATGCTGACAGACATAAGCTGCCTCATCTTCAGTTGTGCACCACATTCCTGTGAATTAACAGTAATAAATTAATGACAACAATCCTTGAAAGTGTATTCTTGAAATACAGGGTCATTCAGATGCACGGTAAGGTGCAACTATAGGTTTGTCACTCATAACATTTAAATTAGTCATTTATTTGGTGTTCAAATGTCATGAAGCAAGATTGCAATATTAACTTACATTTTATAATTGAAACACATTACTGGTGGTATCTCCGTTCTCTCCTCCCACTGTGAATCGCGAGAAAGTTTCAGGGCGACAGAGACACAGAGCGTTCCCGTAACCATAGTAACTCACTCTCACCAGAGGGAGAGACGCTGTGCTGCTGCTGACCAGAGCCGTATAATATAATCTATCTATTCTATCTATACGGCACTGCTGCTGACTGAGATTACTCTGAGCAGCATGCTAAATTACCATATAATAGATCTTTATGTATATTTTTCGCATTTCCCCCGGTAATAACTTTTGTCGTAAAAATGTGTTTCTAGTCGCATCTTAAATAATACTCGCTAATTGCCTAAGAGCGTCTGAAAAGATGCCAAATCTTCCAAAAATAGCCATGTGTGCAACAAAAGATTCAGTCGTTTACAAAGCACATAACTCATATTCATAATATATGTTTTGAAAATAAAAAAAGACCTGGGATTGAAGAAAAAAAGACCCGTGGCTCAGGCAGGCCCTAAACATGAAATGCAAGTAGACTAGAGATACACTTACTTTAATGTGATGCAGCAAGTCCTCGGCTCTTCCGTGTCCCAAAAATTGCGACCCAAGATACCTGGCCCTTACACAGCCATCATCCCAATAACGAATGTGGACGTCCATCTGTTTTTTCTTGGTGGCTTGATTAAGGCTCTCGTCAAACATCAGCACAAACGGCCCAGCCTTGTTGATGCTATTAACGAGCTGTTCTTTAAAGTAAGGGGCCAAGCCGAATCGGACTATGTACCCTGTTTTGTCTTTTCCACAGGCGAACTTCTTGGCTATTTCCGAATCTGGGAACATAGCTCGGAAAAGATCGGAAATCCCTTCATTGGAATTGATGGATTGGTGTTTAATTACGGTGTTGAAGCACCACAGAACCTCTGCCTGCAGCGTTGGAGTGGCGCCCAGCATCACTCGGAGGTCAGCAGTAGCGCTAGATGAAGTGGCGGAGGCTGTAGTAGCTTCAGCGATAGTGGGTGGGGGCGGTGATGTTACGCAGAAATGCGCGATTGAGACCTGCTGTCTGCGTCCCACAGCGGCTTTGTGGCTAGCACTTAGCATGTGGGACCGGACAGCTTTGATCCCCATCGAGGCAACACTAATCGCCTTCCGACACATGCAGCAGTAGGCCTCACGGTTATTCCCAGACACGGGCCTCAGCCATGGTTCGAACTCCGTATCCTCCAACCATTTGGATGAAAACTTGCATTTCCCCATGTTGTAACTGGCGTAAACTGACCTTCGCGCGCTATCAAGCAGCAGTCATCAGTGAGCGTGCAATGTCCTGTTCAGATGACGTAAAATCCAACGGGATGAAAAAAAAAAATAACTACACAGAATCACACTATACACCTACGCAATGATTAAATTCAGGCAAACTTTAGAATATAATTTATATACTTATTGCAAACAAGCTACAAAATTTAATACCTTGGAAAATGCAATTTAATACTTTTTAAAAGCCTTATTTTTCGCTAAATTGATTTATCACCTTTTAATACTTTTTAAGACCCCGCGGACACCCTGCTATATATATTTATATATGTATTTTTATATAGTCTTAAAGTTACAACCGGCCCTTTGAGCGCAGCCATATTGCTGATGATTGCTTGACACTCCTGATGTAAATGGTCTGCAAAGTCACAGACCCTCAAAGTACACCCTGTAGGGCAGGGGTGGGGAACCTTTTTCCTCTCAAGGGCCATTTCAATTTTTTCAACATCCTCCAAGGGCCGTACAAATTATTGACCTCTGCTTAAAAATACTAAAATCACAGCCCATTAATTTGCAAAGAAAAAGCAACCTCTTAATCCAGATATTTTACCATGACTCGCGCATGCATTCACGTGCACGGTTGTGGCATTACCACCAAAACAGAAATATATGGACACAAGATGTGTGCAAATGTATTTAGTTTCATGTGGACATGATTTAAGTGGTGAGGGGACCTAACCTCCTCTAGGGGGGGTCCATCCTCCCCCGGGAATATTTTTTTTTAAATGTTGAAGTTAAAAGCATCAATCTGGTGCACTTTGAGAGCAACATTAAGAGATCTATGGATACATCTCTCAACACCCATATGAAACAGAACTGAAAACAGATTTTCTTTTTCTTTATGGATATTTTACAAATCACTCCCCCTTTAAATTGTATTCTTGTTTATTAATAACAACTTATGTTTACTGTCATATAGTATTTTATACCTGTTTACTTTATTCTCTTATTTTTCTATAACTATAATGATCATATAAAGATGTGCCTTTATCTCACTGGTTGTAGAAAAAGCTTCTTAGATTTGTTAGCATAGCTAGCTAACCAGATGCTAATAACAACAACGTTATTGACTGTATGATCAGTATGACAGATGAACAGATTGCCACTGGGCTTTCAACTATAGACACAGCCACGCACAAACTGTGGCATGTGTACGGCTCCTTATGCGAGCACAAACTGCAATTTGTGAAGTGCCGGAGCTGCGTTCTGGTGCTCTCCTTCTGAACTGCACCCCTGTCAGACGAGACATATACCCCATATACCACGTGATGACACGTTATCGTGTTATGTACCCTGTAGGACCCTGACCTTGGCCAGGAAAACAGGCACTTGCTTGTTTATTTTATTTTGCGGTCTAGATTTCTTAAATTTTTTTCTTTTTTGCGTGTGTTTATAAATTACATCGAGGGCCGTACCAAATGGTCTCGTGGGCCGTATACGGCCCGGAGGCCGGTGGTTCCCCACCCCTGCTGTAGGGAGTAAAACTCTAACACAGAAAAGACCTGTCTATGCTGCCCCAAAATGCCTCGTTGGAGATTTTTCTTTTCCCATTTTTTTCTTCCGGGAACCAAGTGACTTAACGACGACCCAATGGACCAATCCACGGAGCCATTACGTTACGTCCGCGGATTCCTCACACACACACACTCAATCTTTTCTCAGCCGCAGCTCCGCGGATTTCTCAGATTTCTCACTGTGAATCTGTGTGTGAGCACACACAGACTCACAGCCAGGCTGCGGGTGTGTGAGCTCGGGCCTGGTTTTGCTGTGTCTCGCTGTCTCGCCGACCCCACGCAGCAAACCGGAAACCACACCAGTAAGCCAGCTCACACTGTCCGCTCCTCGCAGCAGCGAGCCTCGCAACGTCCCGCCAACACGGCACCCAAACCCCACGCAGCATTCTCATCTGTTTGTCATTTCCTGGTTGCTAAAAAACGCCATTATAACACATAACCACTGATGTTCCGCTGCAATGATGGTGGACTCCTCAGAACAGAGTGGGCGAGCTGAACAATCAAAGCACAGTGGGCTCGTAGGGAGGGGGGGGCAGGAGCTCCAACAAGCCGTTTAGGACAGAGTGAATACACATACTATACAGAGATGCTTTATGAGAAACCAATGTGAGTTTGGAAAATTGCACAATTTAAATCTATTCTAGTAGACCTCAACAATGGAATTATGATCAGTAGAAATGGCCATGTCATGGGAACTTTAACAGAGCTATTGCACGTCTCTTTCTGTGGGATGACCTCAGCACATGCCTCAGAGCGCCTTATCGCTCCTCACACTGCCGTTATAGTTTGATTGTGTGTATCAAGCTGAGCGGATTCTTTTCTTCACTTTCCTTTCCCCCCTCACTCCCTTCACTCTCATTCTTGCCCCCTCCTCTACACCGGCTCACTTCGCCTCCCTCTCACTCCGCCGTTATATGAAGAAGGTTAAACCGAGCGAGGCCCAGATATAAAACATTTTAATAGAGATATCTTCTGTGCTGTGCTGGCAGTTCAAAGTGTCACACACTCCCTATCCGTTACTCCTGATGAGCTCTTCCCCTCAGAACTCATCCCTCCTTAGCACCGTTCCCTCATCCTCCTCTTTCATATTTCTCACTCCCACCCCTCCTCTATCAACAATTTGTATAAGTAACAAAAAAAGTACTTACCAGTTCACTGGATTTCTTCTCCAAGTTGTACTTCAGTAACTGCGAAAGAGAAGAAGAAAATCAAGATGAAGGATTTCATCTCAGATGAGCCGAGCATCGTGGCTTACTCTGAGTGAATTTGAGGTAGTTTAACCCAGAGTTTTTCAGCCTTTTGAGCCGTGGTAAAAAAAAGTCAAAAAAAAAAATCCTGCAGCACACAAATAACTGAAAAAGTTACTATATGACACATTGAAGCCTAATTAGTCTTTTTTATGTCTTGTAACTGCACTGTTGAGGAACCTGCGATCTAAGTTTTTCAAACATTTTATAATTACAATATAGTTGTGTTTATGTTATGACAATAAACCTTTGAATCTTGAATCTAAAACATGAAGACAATTTAATGACAAGTCTCTCAATTTGGTTACGAGTTCAGCTCCTAAGTAGCTAGCTTTGAGAACTTTCGCTTGTTTTATGTCATAAAAGTTTGGGAGTTTGTTTACGCAGGCAAACAAAATAGCCCATGTTCTTGTTTTGAAGTGAAGGGTTTTTAGTCTGGAGATGACGTATCAGCTTGCTTGGGACCATGGTACTGTTGGATTTTATTTGCATCAACTAAATAATATTGTTTTGGACCGATTAAGTGAAATTGGACAATTTCCAAGGGCACAGCTGACGATCTCTCACAGCAAAGTGGTTGAAAATCACTGGGTTAACCTGGTCAGAATCCAAAAATCTTCAGCTACAAGATATTCTGCTCATTGATCCAACAATCTCACATTTGTGTAAACATTCAATCAAGGTTCCACAAATGTATTAAACTGTATGAGATTGGTTTGTCAGCTGCTGAATCCAAGGTCAATAAAGAATTAGAAATTCAGGTTTTAAGAATCGACAATAGGAACTAAAGGGTTTATGGGGCGGGGGGGTAAAATATCTACAAAATGCAGTTTGAAAAAAACTAACCTTGTGATTGTTTTATTTAATATTAATATACTGTGTATGGAACAGGTATTAATTGTACACAACAATTGCATGTTTTAACTTTTGATGAATGTATTTATCCTATTTTTATGTATAATTACCAATCGCAGACCAACCAAAGCTTTGATGCAAGACTGAAAATCATCACATCTCTACATTAGAGAATCTGGAATCAGAGAATATTTGGCAGTTATGTAACTAAGACAAAAAGTTAAGAATTCACTTGGGGAGAACTATCTCCCCAATAGCCTTATTGGGGAGATAGAGGAGATGATACTAAAAAGGGACCGCAGGTTGAATCTGCGTTCGCCACGAAAGGGACATGGGCTGCAGACTAACACAGAGCTACACGGCGATTCAACAGGACTAGAAAATATTGTCTCAAAGGAAATTGTAACCTTTAAATAAGGTGCTGTTATCAGATGTTCGGGAGCATTTAAACAACCAAGATTATATAAACCAGCATCAGTGGGGTTCATGTTCTCACCTTTGAAGTGGATTCATGGGAAGGAGTAAATTAAAATGAAGATTATTTTATTCATTAAAAAAAAAAAATGAATTGAAAAAAATTCCTTCATAATATGCATATGCAGCCAGTGATGTAGGGGGGCAATTTCGGTTTTGCAAATGGTTTACAAGGGGTTAGTTCGAGAAGAAAAATCCCAGTAAATGACCAAATGGTAACCTTCAATGTGTACTCTTAATTATTAATAAAAGCTGAACTATGAAAAATATTTCAGTTTTATTTCAAGAATCTAGGGGAAAATTGGGTTTTGTGACCGTTAGTCAATTTTTGAATAATATAAAATATGAAAAACATTTATGCATAGAAACATAGTGTAAAGTATGAATGTGCAATAAAAAGATAAAACTAAATACAATAAAGATATATGTGACCCATAACTACAGTACATACTATGGATGTTCACAAGCCATCTGATTTATTGAGATTAATTTACACTGTTATGATGAATTATTTAGATTTAATTAAGGATTAATTGAACCATGATATTCAAATGGAGCTCACAATTGTAATTTAGCAATCATCAAGGTATGGCAATTAAATCACTTCAATCCCGACCGCCGCTGATGTGTGTTAAATTAAAGGAGTCCACCAGACCGTGTCACAGGAATGAACACCGGTCCCCGCTTTATCCCAACACCACTCTCAGTGTCTCCCAGATAGAATATCAAAAATAGTCTATTGTCTCTGTGAGGCGGCCGGGCTGTTAAAGTGCAGCGGAGCGAGGGGGGGGCTGTAGATCACCTCTGGGTGTCAGGCCTGAAGACCAACCCTCTGGGAGCTAGACTGAGTGAGGCGTGCTCTAAAACCCATTAACTCGGTTTAGGCTTTCTTTATGTACTTATGTCTTTGAACAGTTTACATTTAAATCAGTTATTTTCAGATTTTAGGGTAAAGAACAACAAATAAAACCTTAAAGAGCATCTTGCAGGTTGTTTTTTTTTCTACATTTATGCTTAAAGGTCCCATGTCATGGCCATTTCCACTGATCATAATTCCATTGTTGAGCTATACTAAAATAGAAAAATACTGTGCAATTTTCCAAACTCACATTGGTTTCGCATACAGCATCTCTGTAAAGTATGTGTATTCAGCAGTATTCACTTTCTCCACTAAACGGCTCGCTGCAGCTCCTCCCCCCCCCTCCGTGATTTCCTTGTTTAGCGATACACAGCCAAACTCAACCTGAACACACACAAAGTCACAGCCGAAATAAAAACAATAAGTGTGGCTTGATATTGAGTAAGAAAAAGGTTTATAGGTTGATAAACGCTGTGAGAATGGGTCTGCAGAGAGAATTTCGCGCGATCCCAACTGTCTGTTATCAGCCTGCAGCCAGGGAGAAGAAATCAGCAGGGCTGCATACACTGAGTGTGTGTGTGACGTGGATTGGTCAATTTGGACCAATCAGCGGGGGCTTAACGTAACGGCTCCGCGGACGTAACGTAACGGCTCCACGGAGTGGCCCATTTAGTTCCGGGTACGTGCTTTCGTAAGCACGTACCCGGAAGAATCAAATGGATGATGACGTCATGATGACGTTACACCAACGAGGCGTTTTGGGGAGGTATTTTCAGTTTTAGAGTTGTACTCGCTACAGGGTGTACTTTGAGGGTTTTGACTCTGCGCACCGTTTAAATGCAGAAAAACCTTCATAACACACAAGGGGACGGTTAATAACTGGAAAAGCATGACATGTGAGCTTTAAACTTGCTTGAAAATTACAATTAAAAAAGTGAATGTAGGATTTGATATGTTTAACGAGACATAAGGGCAGGAATTCAGAAGGAAAGGAGCAATTTTGAGCTCTGCTCTTAAAAACTGCTTTTTTTTAAGGTCATACGTCAAACGCGTCATATTACATCACAAAGGGTAAACATCTCCGCTCTCTGACCGCGGGTATAGTTAGTAGTTGCGTTGAGTTGAGCGGTTGTGTTTTAGTGAGCTCGTATTTTTCGGTAGTTTTACATTGTATTTCACCATTTGTAATCATGGTGCAGTATTGTGTTTGTGCAGGTTGCAGTCCACAGTTTCCCTCACAGGAAAAGGACCGGTGCTAGCGTTCGTTCATTGGGTGCGTTGTGCATCCACCTCCCTGCAGCACATACTCTCCACAGCTTTATCAGGAAACCGGATTACATCTCTCTCCCCCCCCCCCTTCGCTGCTCTCTCTCTCTCTCTCCCCTACGGTACACGGCACCGTAAGACGTAGTGTGGAGTTGCATTTGGTAACGCTGTGGTGGCTGTACTGCTCCAGCCGTCTCCTTTGTGTTTGTTTGTTTCCCCCTGTCTGTGTTATTTGTTTGTGCGTGGTGGCTCTCACTCCTGGCTCCCGGCTCAACCTCCACTCACCTGCTGCAATCAGCTGTGCACCCTCCCCGACTACACACCTGCTTTCCATCAAGCCATTTACAACGGCATATCAACGGAGGCTCCACAACCTTTCTCCGCCAGATCGTCAAGTATCAGCCGTATCTCGCGGCTCCCCTCCGGTACACAGCACAGTAAGACGTAGTGTGGAGTTTCATTAGGTAACGCGAGATACGGCTGATACTTGCGCATTAGTTTCTGTTATGGATCAGTATCAACAGTCCTGCCAGTAACGTTACTATATTATCAATGCTACTTTAGTTATAGCCTGATATATGATAGCTAACTTCACAATGTTGTGATGTGACGTTAGCTAACACAGGTCACGTGCCGAGGCTTTTTTATGCGGAAGTGAACATTTCTTACAAAAACGACGCCAGATGTCGCTGTAGTGTATATTTCTGTATATTTTTTAGAAAATCTAGTGTATTCATCATTTTCCTACACATTTATTCACAGGTGTCTTTAACCTGGAAGTTGCTCTTTAAAGGTGGGGTAGGTAAGTTTGAGAAACCGGCTCGAGATACACTTTTTGTTGTATTCCATGGAATGCTCTTACCATCCCGATAGCAATGAATATCTTAAGTACTTTGACAAAAAAATCCATCAAAAAATGTCATCTGTGGAAGCCGTAGTACTGTAAAAAGCACGACCAATCATCTGAGCCGGCCCGGCTAAAATGATTGGATGGCCTGTCAGCCTTCCACCTTTGCACAAACTTATCTCGTGCCGTCATTGGTCATGTGCTCGTTCGTGTGTGTTGGAGGAGGGGCTCTGTAAGGAAGTGGCAGATTTGTTCCGGTTGTGTATTTTCAAATTCTAGCGCACTCGAGCTGGTTTCTCCGAAATTACCTACCTCACCTTTAAAGTGAGATTGCTTTGTCAACATGCTCTATAGTATGTATATACTGTGTGGGGAGTATTTATTATTTATATACGGATATTGTAAGCTTTTAACTATTGATTCCTATATTTAAAGTGGACCTATCATGCTATATTTGAAACATATATTGTAGGGCCATACCTATATAAAACATGTGGGAAGTTTTTTTTTCAAAATACCAAACAGATCACCCATTGTAGCCATGCCTCATGCTGCTCAAACCCCTCTTTTGAAGCCCTGTTAGAGAAATGCAGATTTGGGGTCCTTAGCTTGAAATAAATAAATAAGAGGAGGCGGAGCTAATGCCTGATCAGAATTCTACTGGAGATAAAGTTAAATTCGGTTGTGATAAAACGCCATCCTGTTTAAACCAGGTCAAGGATTATTTCTGAAATAGTATGCTGAAATGCTTTTTCTCTTGCAGGTTTATCACAAGGTGAGTTCTTTTTTTTTTATTTCCTGCTTTTTAAAAACACATGTGCTCTCTAGGACAGGTTAGCTCTGAGTGTTACCGAGGCTTGCTAATGTAAACAAAGATGTCCAAAACACTTAGCAACTTTAGCAACTTTCTGTGGGTCTGCTGCGAATTGACGTCAGTTCGGATGGAATCTGTATCCGCTCGTTGTACAGCCGTTTTTTTAAAAGATTTGGGTACGGAGGAAAAGAGAGGGTTTTATTTTCTGACGCTGCATGAGTTCCCTGACGCAACGGGGACACATATTTATGTATAAAAGACATCACAAAGTGCATTTTGCATGATGGGTCCCCTTTAAATAATTGTTGTTATTTAATTAACTATTATGTCTGTTGATAATTGAACAATTACCAGTCTCCAACCAACCAAGGCATTAATGCAAAACTGAAAATCATTACATCTTTACATTAGAGATGCTGGAACCAGAAAACATTTGGCAGTTTTCTTTTTAGTTACTTATTATTCTTTGGGCCAGATTGGCCTTATTGGGAAAAAAGAGGGGGTGACATTAGAAGGGAACACAGGCAGGGTTCTAACCTGGGGTCATAAGAAATAGAAAATGAGCATAGATAAGACAGAGGCCCAATTCCAAACTAGCCCCAACACGCTCCGTCTGTAGTCTCACTCTCAGCTGAATGAGGCTCCTTCTTAAAAGGTGGAGGGTGTAAATAGAGCGGCAAGATTTGAGACGGAGGACCCTTTCAACAGGACCTGTCTTAACTTTCCATAACAATAGTTTAGAGTCAGCATCTCTTTAATCTTAATGTCCATGAGCTGCTTGGTTTTTGCAACATCTTTCGATAAAAATATAAAAAATGTTCAGTCAAATTAACAATTGTTTAACTAGACACTGGTATGATCTAAGTACAAAAACAAATAAATACAATGTAACCTTGAAGTTGTTCACAACTCGAAGAAAAAATAAAATGTATTTCGCAGTTTGCTATATGTTTGCACAGAACTATATACACATTAGTTCCATGGACAGCTGGTTAATCAGGACTGATGCAGACTCCGGGTGAAAGTTAATAAACTCTAATCCACACTACCAGGTTTTGAGCGGCCCCTAATGTGCTGGACTCTCCATGAGAACACGCAAGCAGAGTGGAAGTGAGTAGGGATTTGGGCCTGAGACAAGAGGCAGTGTATGTTTCACATCCCATTACCTGTAGCGTCTTCAGCTCGTCCTTCAGGTTGTTAATCTCCTTGTCTTTTATCTCAGCACTGACCTGGTATTTTCCCTGAAATGTTATATTATTATCGTCAGTGTCAAAAAACAATAAATACCCAAGCACAGCACTAGAGAATCTACCCCACGGGCCAAGAAGAGATGTGCAGCTGAGATGAGTGGATTTACTACTCCACTGAAAACATGAACTAAATCAAACGCTCTGAATATCTCATTGACGTTTTGGGAATAAGATCTTCATACCTTCTCCTCCACTGTGTTTCTGATTTTGGCCTGAAGCTTGAGGACATAAAAGAAGGAATTGTTCAGGAAGTACTGTTAACAATCTTTGTAGATATAAAAGCTGTAAACAAATAGTGGAATCATACCTTTTTCTTCACATTGAGGAATGACTCAGTGTGTTCGTTGGCCACTGTTTCAATCTGATGTTGTAGGGATTCCTGTCATACAGGAAAAGACAAAACCAATCAAAGTAATTGATGATGAACAAAGTTTAAATTCTGGATAAATTGTACGATAGGAGCCGGATCTTTTGTGAATGTCCACCTATGTAAGTTTTGAATTGCAGATATTAGAGTTGTAAAACCAGCTTTACCTTCTCCCACTCCAGCTCTTGCTTCTCCAGCACCAGTTTGCTGATCTGATCCTCGAAGCGAGTCTCTGCATCCTGAACAATGGGAAGGCATCATTACTAAGAAAATGTAATCATGTGATTAATCTAAAGTTTCACAATACTATTATTTACTAGTATTTAGGGGGAAATAAATCGAAAACACATATGGTGTTGTAAAAGAGAAATGCATGCCAAACTGGTAAGAGAAACAAGGGTTTTTCCATTATTAATACATCTCAGGTTAGTTGTTTTTGTCTATTGACAAATCGATTCCGCCCGATGCCAGTAGTATTAAAACTGTCGTCAAGTGCTGCTCTCAATGTTGAAAGCCGCTGACATTTTGTTGCGCAACTAATCAGATAAGAGCTGTATGAAGCGATGCAAGCTAGCAGGGAATGCAACCACAGAAACAAAACTACCTAGATGTTTTTACTGCAAAGCTCTGCGCCCAACCTCTAGGTGAGCAATTAAGAAATCGTGTAACAAATGCAGCTTGAGAATGACGTCTGTTCCTACTGTATAGCGGTGACCGTGTCTCTTCCACTTCTGTGGAGCATGGTTCGTCAAAATGCCTTTGCTCCGTCTTCACCACACGTAAAGCGCACCAGTGCAGTTGTCATAGATTTGGTATGCCATTACATCAAGGTAGTGATGGCTGCTTACCGTCTTGTGATTCATGGCAAAAATGTGCGCAGGAATTATGGGACGAAGTTGGGGTTACACTTAGTCATGTGATTAATTTGTATTCATTTTTTTTAACACATTAGGGGTACCAGATGAATTGCAACCGCTAACGTGTTTATTTTTGAAAGCTCTAGTCACATAACAGCTTAATAATCCTAGGAGCAATCACGCATAATCATTTTTATAAAGGATTCATTCACAACCAGTCACACAGACAACCTGGAGACACCTGCCAAAGGAAATAAGACGTTAAATGTATTTGTATACTGTGTATACTTACGTATACCATTTAGTCATTTTATTAATCGCTGCCAACTTCAACACTCTGTATAATATGACTTTACACACAAATAATGTTTTCACTTCCTGTTACCCGATTACTCTTATATATTTTCTTACTTTATAAAATGCTGTTACTTAGTTTTGTTTCCATCGATGTGTACTTATTTGATGTGTTTACCTCTTTATTTAATATGATAGTCTACTTATGCAATTTGCCTTTTGATCTGCACAATCCCCTTTGTTGTGAGATTATAAATTGTACCCACTGTTGAACAAATATAAGATTTGTCATTTAAAATGTAGATGGTAAAAAATACCTTCTAAGCAGGCATGGTACAGACTGAAATCGGATAACTCTGGAGTTGAGCCAGAACTGCAAACTGCATTAAGTTCCCCTGAATCATTCCTCCGTATCTTTTATTGAAGCACATGGTGAAAAAGGAACATTAGAGGGGAGGCGATATTTGTGGAAAGCCATCCCTATCCTCCCTCTTCTCTGGGAGAAGGCAGGTAAAAGTCAATTGCTCTCTATATCCACAGGACTGTTTTATGTGCATGTGGGAGCTGGTTACTTCGCTGAGTTTATTTTATAAGTTCCAATTAAACTATGCTACCAGCACTTTTAAAAAAAAAGGAGTGCACAGGAATTAAAGCTGTTATTTTTCCATTGAGGAATCCTCACTGTGTCTATACGTGTTGAAAAAAACACGAGAAAGCGTTATTAAGCAGAGCTCAATCTAAATAGGCAACTGCAGATCAACTAAGAGCACTTATGATTTATATTTAGCTAAAAAGTTACTTATAATATTTGATTTAACTAATTATTTGAAAATGCATGATTGTTAACATCATATATTTGCCATAGATTTTATCCCTTTACTGGTTTACTGCTGTTCTGAATGGATGCTTTTTACTAGGCATTAAAAAAGAAAAAAGCAAGTATCTGGCCATAGAAATGGTTTATTTAATAGTCTAGTTACTCTAGTTGGATAACTTATACAAAGTTATCCTTAAGTTTTTCATTAGGGTTAGAGCTAAATCCCAATTTTAAAACTGTCAATGCTTTTTTGTTTCAGTTTCAATATAAAAGAGCAGATAGGGGCCCTATTAAGCAAATGCTCAGGTTCATATTTTGCTGCGACATGTCTCCACGCTTCAATGTTCAAGAAGCTCTTTGTTTTTCTCATCCTGTCTGTGCTGCAGCATCTCTTTTCACCCTCTGTCTGAAACCAGAGCCCAGTCTGCTCTGATTGGTTAGCTGGTCGGCTGTTGTGATTGGTCAATTACTGTCCCACCCCTTAGACTATCACGTACAATGTGTTGGAGCGCTAGCCAGTAGAAGCGTGGGTGTTAAAAGTGATGTCACTATGTTACGGAAGAAATCAAAGGAGTCCAATGCAGGCGTTTCAGGCAGGGAGGGGAGTGTGGGAGAGAAACTTCCTCAGAAGGGAACTTGGCTCTGGAGGGAGAAACTAGCCTTTTCAGACCGTTTACATGCACACAAACCTTTAGAACACAGGAAGGAGCATAATGGGGCCTCTTTTAACAGAAATTATTGATAAATTCCTTCCATTATGCATGTTATTGTCATCTGTCACAATTTCTGTCTTGTGTAAATAAGATGAATACACAAAAAATCTTTATTAGTTTCAAATGTTAAATCTCTTGTTTTAAACCTTTCAAAGCTTTTTTTCAGTGTCATAAAATGTTCCGATTTGATTAAATTCCCTCTGTTAGAAATATGTCTTAATTCATATCTCACTTTGAATAATTAGAATGTATTCTATAAAATTCATATGTATAGGCAACATCCAAGTGCTTTGCCATTTGGGGTTAAGTCTACCAGTAAACACATTCTTAGAAACAAAAGCAGTGGGTTGTCTTGTATTCAAAAAAGAAAACAAACCCATTGGAATTTGACCTGCTCAGGAATGTCCGGCACCAACATCGCATCCTTCTCAACCTCTCCACCCCATGAACGCTACAGATAAAAAGTACTTGGTAGCAGCATTGCCCGAGGAGGAACACTGATATAACATGTTACGCTCGTGTCCCAGTTGACATGACTATAACAATAAAAACTAAATGGGAACAAACGACTAACATCCCATTTGGCTGGCTTCACCTTTAAGCACACTCACACTGTGTTGTTAGGCTGAAAGCACTTGCTGGAGGTCAGGAAGCATTATTATTTATTTTAGTTATTTTTACAAACAAATGTTCTCGCTACTTATTGGTCAGGAGTCAAATGGCTTATTTGACCCCTATCTCAACACACAGTGCGTCAGATCTAGCTGGCCAATTAGGGGCAGATGGCTTCCTCCAGGAAACTGTAACACTTATTCCTAGGACATTTGCTGAGTCGCGCTTAAAGCCAAAATGTATTTAAATAGGTTTCCAGGCTTGAATTTCTTGTTGATGGTAATATAAAAGCATAGGTTGGATTTTTTTTTGTTGAGTTTTCCAAAAGGGTTTTCTCACAACTCTGGTCTGTAACTTTGAAACTTCGGACCTGATGGTCAGCAGAAAACTTAAGCAAGTGTAGAAAAGTAGATACCTCATTAGCCACTGCTGCATGTTACTGCTATTTGTCTGTGTGTCCGTTTTGTTGAGGTTGATTGTTGATATTTAAAAAATATATATAAAGCTTTTAAAAAATAGCTTCTCAAACAATTCAAAGCTCATTCAATTTCTATTAAAAGTAAATGTTAATTTGATTGACAAGTATCGCTAAACAATTTTTTACGGGTACATTTAGGTTTTTCAAAATACAAATAAAAGAAGGAGGAACATCTGTTTTTGTTGGACTGGTCAAAACAATTGAAAACGGGCCACACACATGCACAACTCTAATTCAAAGGATAGAAGCGACAAGGGTGGAGAATCACTGCTCTATTGACATTGAAAGACCAAGACATTTTTTTATTGTGTCTTCAAAATAAAAGTACTTGAAAAGTACTGTTGGAGATACAATACTGCATACATCTAAAAAGACACACACTGACTGATTAATTGCTACTTTACCCTCCGAATATGCAGCTCCTCCACAGCTTCAAGTAGATGGGTTTTAAACTCCAACAAATGTAGTGAGATGGTGCTTCCACTTTCTGTCTGACAGCGAGAATTAGACAGGGATAGTTCCTGCCCCGACATCAGTCCTCTTACCTACACAAAAGAAAATGTATGCTTTTAATTTAGCAATTCAAATACTTAATTAGCACTTAGTTTGACAATATTAGAATACAAAACCAGACTACATGCCGAGGCTGTAAGACAAACATTTTCAAAAGTAATTTCTTCCTGCATACAATACAAAAAAAAAGTGTGTTTTAAAAAAAGAAAAAAGACCAAATCATTATACAGTAAATATTCCATGTTCTGTTTTTTAGAAATAAACCTAGACAAAACCCCCAAATTGTTTATATCAAATGTTTTTAAGTTTAAATGTAATATTTAAATAAATAAACAAATCAGCTGATGGATGTTCTTTGTTTTGTCCTCTACTCAGTAGTAGAAACTTACAGTGGTGTGGGGGGGGAGTGTCCCAGAGTCAGTACTGAGATCCATAGAGTTGTTAAAAGGCAGCCCAAGGTCCCAGTCGTTCTTTGCTGCCTGTTAATCAAGAAAAAATACTATTTTGTTGAAAAAGGTTAATAGAATTGGCTGTTTAATAAGCGGTGACACTCTGCTTTTCCCCTCACACGCTTTCTAATTAGCACCTCATATGCAATTTTTACTGCTAAATTATTTTTATTATAAATAATAGGCAAGAACATTAAACCCTTGTAATGTTTCTCAATCACTACAATCTAACCTAATGGCTTTGGAATGACCATAAGGGTTTTTTCTTCCTTTGTTTTACACCACTTCCATTGCAGTGAGAAGATAACACCTTGATAAGCCATCGAGGTTCAAATGAACCAGCCCATTGACACTAATAGGGGTCAGAGCAATAACACTGAATGGACAAATTGCACTGTCAATGCTTTTTAAATTATCTAGGTGATTTAATTTGACCTGTAGATGGTCTTCTGCAACTGTCTGTGTCACCTCAACATTACCAAGAAACTGAGTGACACACACACTGCATACACGCTTAGAGGAAATGTGACTATTTAAGTGGGAGGTCTACACTAGCCACTGATCTCTTAATAGAACGGACCTTTTTCCTCCCATTTAACCTGAGCTGGTATCAATCACATTGGAGAATTAAATGATCCCTGCTTGAATTGGCTACTATCATAAAATGACAGAGTGACCCCAGGCTGAGGAGGGAGGGGACATGAAATGTGTGTTAGTGTGTCAAAGCAAATGTGTGTCTTATGTGCACACTGTGAATGTGTATGTGTATGACTGGGAGGGAGGGAGTAGACCACATTGTCTTTATTTGCTTCTGCTGTGATTCAGTTGAGCAGGTATTAACCACCATATCTAAGCCACGAAAAGACAAATTAAAACAACTGCAAGCTATTAAATGGGAATATTTCTATCAAGCAACATAATGTCTGTATTACCTTTGGGTTGAGTTACTGTTAGTTACTGTTCTGTAATGCCCTAAAGAGAAGAAACAAAAGCCCTGAGAGTGTAATACAAGCATTCACATTACAAATAACAGCAATACAATAGCTAAAGTACTTCAATACTGGTGTAAAAGTGCAATAAAACGGGAGGTGGGAGATATTTTATCATGTCACAGTAGAGAAAGCCCCAGTGACACACAAAACAAATGATGGCTGAATTTCATTTAGCTGCTATAGTTTTAGGGTCCTTTTGTGCATGCTACAGTAGCTCAGTGTACCATAGTCAAGGCTTACTTATGGAACAATTACATCTTTATGTTATTAGGTTAATACACCTGTGCTTTCCCACTAAGACAGTTAAAATGTCTAGTAAGAAGAAGGCCCACTGGAGTCTTAACCACAGAAGGCTATTGACAATTTTTTTATAAAGTAAACACTCCATTCGCTGAATATATTGCAAATACAGGCAAATGAGCAAGCTTATAATAAATGCTTACTTTTCCATTAAAATTAGGTATATTCAGAGGTGGAAGAAGTACTCAGATTATTTACTTAAGCAAAGGTAGCAATACTACAGTGTAAAAATACTCAGTTACAAATGAAAGTTCAGCATGAAAAATGTACTGAACTAAAAGTAAACAATTATTAGCACCTTAATGTTTTATTTAAGTACAGTTTTTGAGTAAATGTTCTCAGTTACATTACAGCACTGGGTATATTACCGTGTTTTGAAGGAAAAATACCTGTAAACTGTTTACTAACCCCTATTTTAGTTAGAATATATTGAAGTCCAAATAAATGTAGGATATTGTTAGGCTATCCATGTTTACTTAAATCAACCAAATTATGCTGACATTTAAGTAAAATAAATAATATTGCTGTTTTCTATTTTAATTACCACCAGACTTAAACATTAGACCAAACCAAAAGCTAACTCAGTGCTAGCTAAATACAACAACATATTAGCTATCCTTAGCCTGCTAGTTGCTAACATAAACCAAACGATAAGTAAATTCATTTTAGGATATTTTTGTTAAAAAATATCTTCATGTCTTTAGGGGTTTATATGTGTAATGGTTTTAACGGAATATTCTGGTAAATGTTGAATTGTTAATGTTGCTACATTACCTTTAATAGTTAGCCAAACTAGCAAACAAGGGGAAGGCCAGACGAGTTTTTTTCAAAGAGCGCCCTCGGGCCTTATCATCAGGAGAAGCCAAGAGTAAACTGCCTTTGAGGCACAGCTTTAGCAGAAGAGTGTTGTTCAGAAAAACTAATTAGGTGGTTAAAAAATTGACAAACATGTTAGGAAAAATTCGAATATCTACATCTTTAAAAAAATATGTTTTAACTGATTTAAAATTGTTTATAAAAATAAAAAAAGTGGGAAAAGGGCAGTTTTCATGAATGCAGTGCTCTTCAAATGTACGGTAACGATCATTGTTGTCAGGTTACTAAGTGTTTTATTTGCCAAGTTTCTTTTCGCTGTTGGTCATTTAAATGATATATTTGACCATGTTCGCACACCGGCTCACAGGCCGGAAGTGACAGCAGCAGCTAAATGTGTGAACAACTTTATTTACAATACCTGCCTAAAAACACAGATGATAATGCTAACACTCGTATGCACTCCTCGAGAAGGTCACATATTGCCTATTTATTTGCATTGCTAATTTACTTATCAAAATATACGTAGGCTATTTGTTGGATTTAATAATTCAAGGTACAATAAAAACCTATACATACTCAATCAATTGAGGCAGCATCGGCATTAGGCTACTGACTGAGTCAGAACTGTTTTGACTTCCTATTCCCATTTTCCATTCAATCGTTTTTTGAGACTTTTTTTAAACATGTATTTGAAGACAAGTCAACACAGTGGACATAGAAATATGTATAAGCAGACCGTATAGGCTATAAAACAAACCTGGAATAAAACGATCAGCCAGCAAGTCCTGTGTGAGAGAGACCACTGTGATTTAGCCATTGGCGCCATCTAGCGATATGTATTATAATTGCACCGTTACTGAAATGGCCTCTGCGATGGACGTGCTCTGTTTCACCTGGTGGTCTACACACCTGTTATCAAAGTAGGAAGTGCGTTTCCCACTGCTGCTCCATCGTCTGGCAGACATGTCTTCAATTAAAGAAAGAGCCGCCGCGTTGAACCTGGCAGACAAGTTGTGTGTGCGTCCTCAAAGTGAGTAAATCAATTTCAATAAAGTAAAGCATTTCAACGACGTGTTGGGACTTCTGCAGCTAATGGAGGCCTGCTCTTCATGCGCCTGATTATTATCAAAGGCAACTAGGATACACTAAACAAAACACACTAAATCTTTCCTAAAATTGTAATCCCCACCTATTAACAAACAACCCTTAATCTGCTGACTTTGGTTAGTTAGAATGTCTGTCTTTGCATTCCTCCACTAGCCTGTCCTCTTCTCCATGCTTTTGTTCTCACAAATGATCGTGTAACCTTGTTTATCTGTTAAGTGTAATTTAAGCTGGTGCCCCACCACTTTTAATATGGCTGACTTGCTTTTTCAAAGTATAATTTTGTAAAAAAATCAAAACACTTTCATAAAGGTTTATTTGCACAGTAAGGAAACATAAAATGCAATGTTAATATTGACTTAATGAATATGTATCGTCATAAAGAATCCTCCACCAAAAATGATGCATGCGCTGATCATTAACTTCTTTGGGACACTTTTTGATAGTTTCTTGTTTTTTCCTGATCGTGTAATTATTTACTCTGTCCTCATTCCAATCAACCAATAACACTACTTAAAATGGTATACGTACCAGTTAAAAGTTTAGACACACCTTCTCATTCGTGTTTTTTGTTTATTTAAATGTTTGACTACTTTTCAGATTAATACTGAAGAAATCAAAACTATGAAAGAACACATTTGGAATTAGTTAACAAAAAAGTGTTAAAAAATCCTGAATATGATTTTTATTTTAGATTCTTCAAAGTGGCTCCCTTTTGCCTTGATGCAGCTTTGCACACTCTTGGCTTCTCTCAGTCAGCTTCATGAGGTCGTCACCTGGAATGGTTTTCTATTAACACGTGTGCCTTGTCAAGAGTCCATTTGTGGAATGACTTGCCTTCTTGATGTGTTTGAGACCGTCAGTTGTGTTGTGCAGAGGTAGGGTTAGTGCACAGCGCAAAGCCCTATTTGACTACTGTTGTAATCCATATTATGGCAAGAACCACTCAACTCAGTGAAGAGAAACGACCGTCCATCATCACTTTAAGAAATAAAGGGCAGTCGATGCGGAAAATGTCAAGAACTTTGAATGTATCCTCAAGTGCAGTCGCAAAAACCATCGAACGCTATGATGAAACTGGCTCTCATGAGGAAAGGAAGAGCAAGAGTTACCTCTGCTGCAGAGGATAAATACATCAGAGTTACTAGCCTCAGAAACCGCAAATTAAAGCACCTCAGATTAGAGCCAACATAAATCATCACAGAGCTCAAGTAGCAGACATCCTCAGCATCCACTGTTCAGAGGAGAGTGCGTGAATCAGGCCTTCATGGTCCAATTGCTGCAAATATCCACTACTGAGGATGAACAACACGAAGAAGAGAATTGTTTGGGCCAAGAAACACAAGGAATGGACATTAGACAGTTGAAATCTGTACTTATGTCTGATGAGTCAACATCTGAGATTGTTGGTTCCAACCTCCGTGACTTTGTGAGACGCAGAGAAGAGAAGGTGGAAGATGGTTTCTGCATGTGTGGTTCCCACCGTGAAGCATGTAGGAGGAAGTGAGATGGTGTGGGGGGGGCTTTGCTGGTGACACTGTCTGTGAATAAACCAGATTTCAAGGCACACTTAACCAGCATGGTATTGGCTACCACAGCATTCTGCAGTAGCCAGCAACATATAAATCATATTCTGGATTTTTTAACACTTTTTTGTTTACTAGATAATTCCACATGTGTTCTTTTATAGTTTTTGATGTCTTCAGTATAAATTTACAATGTAGAACATTTAAAAATAAATAAAACACTTTTTGTCCAAACCTTTGACTGGTAGTGTATGTCAAAGACACATTTTAAATATTGGACCCCCTTTGTCCCCACCAATTGCACACATCTGTAAAAATCCACTGCTTTCACTGTCTCTGTACCTTCCTCCTAGCTCCTGGTGTGGCCAGTAAACCGGTCCAGTCGTCCTCCATGTGGAGCAGCATCCTTTCCCACCTCAGGTCCTCTGTGACAGTGACGCGTCGGCGAGTCCACCTCAAGTCTCACAGCGACTGCTTCCTGGGCTCAGAGGCTGTGGATGTGCTGACAGAACACATCAGCTGTGGGAAAGCCTTTGAGGGTGTGTGTTTGTGGATTTTAAATGTGTCTATTCCATTCTACATTAAATCATTCGGGGAATTTTCTTTTGAGGGTTTTAATTGGACTTGAGACAATTTTCTATTTATTGATAGACTAAAACCATGCATTTCCCCTTTCTGCTTGGTTAATTTCAGGTGCTGATGTTACACGGGACAAAGTGGTGTGTGTGTGCCAGGCTCTATTGGACTGTAATGTGTTTGAGGCAGTGGGTACCAAAGTGTTTGGCAAAGACAAGAAGCAGGATGTGTTTCAGGACAGCAAGAGTGCGCTTTACAGGTACAGTAATAAACAAGCAAACACACAAAACGTATTTTTCTGGCAGTCACAATGTTTGTATTCAGGTTTTTGTGAATGTTGACATGCTGCCTTTCTACACACAGGTTTGTAGGTATGTGTTCTCCTTCGGTGGATGAGTTGGAAAAAGGAGTGCTTGTGAAGGGGATCCAAAGACTGTTCTGCAGTTCTCCTACAGACAGGTACTACATCATTTTATTTCCATAGCAAACATTACATACACAGTTACCTGTTTACTAGTGACATAACAACATTTAAAAAACCTGAGATAATGCAGTCCGTTACCACGTCAGAAATATCTACAGCCTCCAAAATGGTTAACAAGTTGAATTCTAACCTGTCTAGCCTGTCTATTAAATAATTAAAAGCAGTTGTGAATTAATCCTGATTTAGGCATTTGAAAATTCACCGAAATACATAAATGTGGAATTTTGAGATAAGTCTTCAAGATAAATAATTATGGATTTATGAAATGCAAGTCCCCTGAAATAAATACATTTCGAATTATAAAATAAAACTCACCTGTTCGAAATAAGTAAATGTGGATTTATGAAATTCAAGCCCTGGAAGTAATACATCTGGACTTAGGTCCCCTAAAGATTTTTTGCGGGAAAATATATATATAGATATATATATATTTTTTTTTTTCAAATGTATTTAAAGGTTCCTTGAAATAAATGAATCTGGAATTATGAAAAAAGCACCCTGAAAATAAAATGTGGGTACATGAAATAATAGTCAACTATTTATTTGGTTAGTGTTTGTTATTTGATCAATATTGTCTCGTTAACATATTACTTGAGGATTCGTTTCATTTGCATATTTATTTATTTAATATTATAAAATGAAATGGCTCTGTTTTGTATTCCAGGCAGGAGGAGCAGACATGTCCCTCTGGTTCGCATGTTCCGTTTTCAACACCTGTCAAATGCACCCAGACGTTCCTGCAGGCAGAGCAGCACCTCTCTCCTGCTGCTGGCAGCCTGTCTCTGGGCCCTCAGATGGACAGCCTGACTCCCTGCAGACTGCCCGACGACACCGCTCTACCACAGTCAGGTGAGACATTCATTTCAGCATTTGAGTATTTCATCCTGCTCATTTAACATAACAATCACTAGTATAGACAATATTTGAATGTCCATATGTTCTGTAATTAAGTTCCATATTTAATGGAGACTGGTGCAAAAAGGAGTCATTAAACTCTAAAAAGGTATATTTTAATTGTCTTTTTTTGTGTCTCTTCTTCTCCCCAGTGGTGGACGAGATCTGGCAGGAGCAGACTCTGCTCAGGCTGTTAAACCTGGTGGAGCTCCCCCTGCTGGAGGGGGTGCTACAGTGGTGCCAGACCCCCGCCCCCCCCTCTCCATCCAACCTGCTGCCTCGCAGTAACCCCAACCTGATCTACAGCAGCAACCACCTGGCCCGGCAGATCCTCAGGGCCTTCAGGGACTCCCAGTACGCTCCAAATATCTTGCTGCTTAAAACCTTTTAGCTCTAAATAGTGCGCAATTCTACGGCAGCTTGTGACAGATGTGTTTGCATATTGAAATGATCCATTCCTCTGTAACGGCCTCCTCAAGTGGTTTCTATGTAGGCACATGTTATTGTTATCAGATGTATTAGATTAAAATTAAGACTCCATTCCATTTGTATTTTAAAGATTCAGAACGATACGAGATGGGGTCAATCTTGTGAATTCTAATTTCCTTTAAATATAGTGTATAAAACCATAAAGGGGCGTAGTAGTTTAACTGACCACATATACCCAAGTATAGTAAGATTTTAGTTAGTATTATTATACTTACTGAACGGTTTAACATTTGCTACTTAAAATGTATTTTTGATAAAAAATACATTTTGTGCTTTTACATGCGCAAGATTTTAAATGTAGGGTCTTATTTGTAAAAGATTAGGGCTGCACGAATTGACTTATTGCAATTATTTTTGACCGATGAGACAATTGCCACATGATTCGCATTAGAGGCAACGATCATTTGTGAAACATTGTTCACATTACCATTGAAACGTATATAGAATATCGTTCTTTATCACCACAATACTTCATTAAGAATGATTTTTTTACATATTTAGCCTTTCCCAAATATTGCGCTTACATTAATGAATTAATTAAGTTCTAAATATCGGCTGATTGTGCTCCTTCTGACCTCAGGGAGGACGAGTGGCTCGGTGCAGCTCTGGACTGTCTGGACTTCCTCCCTGATCAGCCGGTGGTGGAACTGAGCCGGGAGCTGCCTCTCTGCGAGCCTCAACATCAGGACAGCAGTGAACACGGTGGAGGCAAGGGCTTGGATGAGAATCAGTAAAGAGTGGTGCAGGAATTAGTCTTAAACCTGAAATCAGTTTGCATTTTACCACTTCCGATTCACGCCTTAAATAAGGTCCATGGTTAACACAAGCATAAAATATGTTTATGTTTGGTTCTATGACATAAAATATGTCAGTAAATACTGATCTTCTGCAATATTCCAAAATCCAATGCAGAAATTCCATTGTTTGTCATCACTGCACCACTCTATACTACAATAGCAAAGCAAGTATCTGGTTTCTCAAATATATCATGTACTATGTGTTGGAGCACCAGGAAAATGCATTTCTGGAGGGAACTTTGGGATTTCAGCCTTTGCAGACCATTTACATGCGCAAAAATCTGTCACCCAAAAAGCACAACAGGGCCTCTTAGATAAGTTTTTCTCATGTTTTAATACTGTGCTTCAGGTTTGTGTTGAAAGCACGTCACTGCTTCTGTTAACAATATACATGTCAATGTGTGTATTCTGTCTCCAGTGCATTGTCTGAGTTTCTGTGTTTCCTCCCCAGGCAGCAGCAGTGATGAGCAGTCTCGCCTCTCCCTGAGTGGTGTGGATCAGTGTAAGCTGCTGCTGTACGGGACCCTGGTGAAACACTACAGCCACACAGACAGACCCCCCCTGATGCCCCCACACATGACTGACATCTACACAGCCATCACCGACCTGCTGGGTAAGAACTGACTCAGAATCCCAGAAAAAGGCGTAATGCTGACCCTTACCCAACTTATCTTTAAGGGGACCCATCATGCAAAATGCACTTTTAGATGTATTTTATACATAAATATCTGTCCCCGCTGTGTCAGGGAACTCACAAAGTGTCAGAAAACAGAACCCTCTCTCTTTTCGTCCGTACCCAATTCTCTAAAAACGGAGGTACAACGGAGCGGATCCAGATTTGCTGCCGATATGACGTAATATCGGAAATGTGGGCTGGCTTTACACCCACAGCCCTATCAGAGAATTGCTATCAGAAACAATGCCCGACTGTTTTGGATGTAATATGGTCTTTGTTTACATTAGCAATCATTGCTAACACTCAGAGCTAACCTGTACTGGAGAGAGCGTGTGTAAAAAAGCATGAAATAAAAAAAGGAAATCACCTTGTAGTAAACCCGCAAGAGAAAAAGCATTTGAGCTCCATACTGTTTCAGAAATAATCCTTGATGTGGTTTGGAACATGATATGGTGTTTAATCACGACAGAATTTAACTGCATCTGCCGGTAGAATTCTGAGCAGACATTAGGTCCCCCTACAAAATCAGTGTTTCTCTAACAGGGCTGAAACAGAGGAATATGAGGGATGTCTAAAATGCATGATCTGTTTGGTATTTTGAGCAAAACACATCATAGACATGTTTAATATCTGAGACTCATAATATATGCCTAAAGATAGCATGATAGGAGACCTTTAAATGTTAATAATCTTACATCTCTTACATGTTGTGTCTCTTGCCTCCCAGTGAATGCTAAACTGAACATGGCCCTGGAGGCTCTGCAGCTGTGTCTGAAGCTGCTGCCCCCCGGCTGCAGAGACCAGCTGCACAAGGTGCTCACATTTATGGCCCTGGCAGCTGACCCACAGGGGATAAAACTGGACAAGGAGGTGAGAAGAAGGCACTGAATGTTATGTTGGATAATGAATTTTTAAAATGCGCATTCATATTTTTCTCCAAATAGAAAATCATCGTGTCACATATTTTGGTTGTCGGTTGAAGTAGAGCAACAAACAATTTCCCTAATCGTTAACAATATTAGGGCTGAACAATTGACCATAATGTTATAAATATCTACTAGTGCAGGGGTTCTCAAACTTTTTGTTTATCCGACCACTATTTATTATCAAGGATTTTCGCGGACCACCTCATATGCAAACCGTAAAAATAAGTAAATATATAAACGTAGTGTTAAAACGCCGATATTTTTTTATAGTTAATTATAGACAATCAAAAGTAAATTGAAGCCTATCTGATACTGTTGTCGCACGTGTGACCGGTGTCTGCCTGCGTTGTGTATGTTTCTCAAAGAGGACGGCGGGCAACTTCTTTCTTTCTGTTGGTCCTTCACCATATATTCACATCTGTAGCACACAATCATAGAACACAACAGCTGCATCAGCGAACATGAACTGCAGCTCCAGCTCTTTCACCATCCGATATTGCAGGAAACAGACGCATAACACATGTAAAGGGAAGATGACAGGCACCTCTCACTCGCACTCTGCTCTTCCGCAGCGCCGCTCCCCCTCCCTCCCGCTGACATTGTGAATGTAAGGCTATAGTAATCATAGGCAGGGGTGCCGACAGGGATTTTGGGCCCCATGAAACTTCCCCCCCCCCCCCCCCCCCCCGCGCGGTGGTCTCAAGGTTGGCAAGTATGCTCATGGACCACACCCACCTTTTCTTTTGAAAAACTGGGTGGCATACTGTCGCCCTTTAGTCGCTCTCTCTTGTCTTTCTCTCCTTTCTCTTTTGAAACCCTGACTTTGTGAGTCGTTGAGACATCGTACACACGTAAGTACTAGCATCCCTCCTCACATGCTCTCACTCTCTGCTAGAAAGTGTCGGCGCAGCACAGCGTTTGAGGCAGGACCAAACCATTACATGTAAATAGAAGGGGGTGTACAGAGGCTTTGGATAATTAACTTTTGGAAGAAAATAAGTTAAGTGAATCATACGTTTAGTGAGTACATTATCAATATAACGTTCTATTAATGTTAATTATTGATGATTGATGAAAGGTTACTTAAACATCTATTCTTACGGCCCCTACACACGGCGGTGTGCGTTGTCGCTTCAACGCTTCTGCCCATTCACTTTGAATGGGGTGACGTCACGATTCGCCGAACTGCATTGTGGGAGCAAAGCGTAGCTTCTCTCGCGGTGCTCGCTGCAAAAGTAGAGCAATGTTCTACTTTTGCGGCCTCGACGGAGGCGTCAGCCAATCAAATCATATGCCAGTACAAGCTCCAGCCAATCAATCCGCGTGCTTGTGTGTCTGGGGCGGGAGATTCATGTGATTGGTTTTTGGATAGAGTTTCACGCCGCCGTGTGTAGAGAGCTTTAATGTTCTAAAATTGTTTGGGCCCTTAGAATCGTCCTAACTTTTCACCCCCTTACGGTGACTCTGCATATTTTGCTTGATATTTGGAGTACAAAAACAATCCTGATATCATTAGAAAGCTAGGAATCTCCTCTTTCCAACAGTGTATACAACTCAAAATATGTCTTCAGGGGTCAATGCGACTGATTTCAATAGAGCAAGTCACATATGAGGTGGTTCCCGAAAATCCTTGATAATAAAAAGTGGATTTTATTCAGCTTTTTTCCACGGACCACCTGCAGTACTCTCGGTCCGCGGACCACAGTTTGAGAAATGCTGTACTAGTGCATTATTCAAACTGCACCACAATGTTCATTAAATGCTAAATATCTGTTAACAATTTGAATCAAGTACTGCGGAGCTGCAGATATATCTCGGCCGACAAAAAACGTGTTTTACAGACTTAAAAAAACACATTTGTTTGATACAGTTCCTCTAAAAGGAAACATGATCATTTTAATTATTTATTATTGATGTGAAAAATTATGGAAATTGTACTGTAAGAATTAAACTGTATATCCCTCCCATATCGTGACCATAGTTTCAGTCAATTAGTTATTGTTTTCCAATTCCCCTATGATCTATTCAGTTAAACAAAGCTAGCTTATCTCCCATTCTAATGGCACGATAGACAAGTCCACGTCCTTATGGCCTCCTGTGAGTCCATACCTTTTTTATTTTGGGATGTTTTTAGCACACGTGTTGCACAGACGATTTTTTGCTTTATGATGGACTGTACTGATATCATTTTTAAGACTTTCAAAACAAAATTCAACATGTCTCACTAATTGTCAATTGCCAGTGCATACCTAGCTTTATTTTACATTAAAGATGTGCGGTTGATTGTCAAGATGGAGAACAGACAGGCGGTGAAGAGGTCTTTCTTCAGGGCGATGCTCCACAGCAGGGTTCTATCTAAGGACAAAGAGGACCTGATGGTGGTGTTCATGCTCAGCAACATTAAGGAGATGTTCAAGGTAAGGAATGTCTGCATATATTATATTTCTCCTCTGTTTAGGGTGAATATGCACTATGTAATGCACTTGAAAAAAATCCCCCAACTAAATAAAAAAAATTGTGTTTAACAGTAACTTTAGTTGATAATTCAACAATGCAACACATTTTGTTTCAAAAAATACATTTGTGTGACTCCAAGCCTGTCGATACATGAATGTACTATGAATCATATAGTTCATAAATCTAATTTACTGCTCACTTCAACAGAACAGTTATACAGTTTTTTGAAAGAGTAGTGAATGAGTGAAAAATGAAGTCACTTAAGAGTGTACACAGCTATGTTAGTTGCTAAGAAGATATGTGATGCTACGCACTTAAAAGCTAAATGCTAACATGCTCACAATGACTATTCTATCATGCTACTAAAGCAGGTATACTTTTGACCATGTTAACCATTTGAGATAGCATTCTCAAAACTGAAAGGCATCATAATATAATTCAGTTATGAGATTTCAGTTAAAGCTATATAACAAGCATTCCTAAAAAAAGTCGATTAAATAGCATATGTTGTGATCGCTTGACCTCATCTATATTGTGTTGTCATTTTGAGTTGCAAGAAATGACCGTCTCAGACATTCACCGAATAGGATAAGTGGTAATTGAAAAGACTATAACTCAAGTTCAAGAAAATACCTTTTTGAAGTGTTATTTAATCGACAAACCAATCTCTGCCATTACATAAGTTGACGTTAAGACTTTCCTCTCCTCTCTGCAGATACCAGGGGCCCTGCACAAAGTAGTGAGTGAGAAGCTGGCCGGCCTCGTACAGGAGGAGGAGCCTGATGTGAACGGTAAGGCTGTTCATGAGGGTCAATCCAACGACAATCTAACACAAAAATATACAGTGCGTCACTGTTTCCTCAAGCACCTGTCACCCCAGGTCCGGTTCTGTTTCCTCAAGCACCGGACCTGGGGTGACAGAGTACTCTCCACTGCTGCCCCTACCCTCTGGAACTCACTCCCACAACAAATTAGACTGTACTGACGCCCCCGCCTTCAAAACACTGACGAAAACTCACCTTTTTAGACTGACTTTTAACGTGTGATTGATGACATGTCCTTGTCACAAATGTGGTTTTATTGATCGATTTTAATAAGACTTCTTATCTTATCTTATTTTTTCTTACCGCTGTAAAGCGTCTTTGAGCATTTGATACAGCGCTTGATAAATAATATGTATTATTATTATTAGGTTAAAGGGGACCTATCGTGAAAAATCCACTTTTGTACTTCTTTTTATACATGAATATGTGTGTCCGGTGTGTCCGGGAACTCACCAAGTGTCAGAAAACACCACCCTCTCTTTTCCTCCATACCCAAATCTCTAAAAACGGGGCTGCAACGGATCTGATACAGACTGATACAGATTTTAAAATAATCTGACATCAGTGACGAGGAGCTCCGCCTATACGGCCAACTCTACACCTATCAGGGGGTTGCCGTGGCATGGTAACAGCATGGTAACATGACGCTCAAACTCGCCCCCTCCTTTGCAGGTGGGCGTGGTCAGCTGCAGCGCATGCAAAGAGGGTGGAGGAGAGGAAAATAGAGCAAAATGAGGCATGGCTAAAAAAATGCATGATCTGTTTGGTATTTTGAAGAAAAAAACATAACTATACCTTTTTATATAGGTATGGCCCTACAATATATTATTCAAATGTAGCATGATAGGTCTCCTTTAAATTGTTTAATACACATTATTTAAGAAATCACAGACATTTGCATATTGCACTTTGATGTATTTCTATTTTACAACCATTAAACCTTGAAGGAAATATTCCCTGCAGCAGCTAATTGTAAGGTAAAGTGTCCACTTCCAAAATGCACTGTTACTATTTTAGTAAAAACTAAAGAAATGTTCAACATTCTTATAGGGACTCACTGAACAGAAGTGGGGATTATTGACAGTAGATGGTGAAATGTAGTGTAACACTAACTCATACTTGTTAAAGAGTTGTATATTTAGACAACTTTCTCATAAATGTGAGTTTCCCAGCAGACCTGCAGAGTATCCAAGTGTTGTACAGCTCATTTTTTGGGTTTTACACTCCATAACCTTTATTTGTTTTGGTTCACTCTTTCTGCTCTAATCAATCTCAAATAAGGTATAATGCTTTAAAAAGTACAGAGATGGAGGAGACCAAAACAGAGTTTAAAGAAAACTGAATATAGAGATGCATTTGACAGTTGGCCAGAAAATGCAATTGATGCTACATACCTGCTGGAGTTGCAAGTCGGCATTTGCCTGCTAACACATTTCCCTTAAAAAGCAACGTTGTATTGCCTCTAGGTTGCCAAAAATACTAATTGAGTGCAATGTGGCACTTTTAATCAAAGCTCCTTCCTTCTTAACACTTCTCCCACTCCATCCTTCAGGTTTTACGTTCTGTCAGCAGGTCTCCACTGACTCAAAGGAGACCACCAAACAGGCCCTGTGGACTCTACTGAACAGCATCCACCAGGACCCCAAGGTCTCTGCCAAGGAGAAAAAGCGCCTACTCGGACAGTTTTATCAAGCGCACCCTGATATATTTAGCAAGTACTTTGGTGAATCTGCTGTTAATGTGCTTTAGTTTTGTAAAGGCAATTACACGGGCACATAGTCTTTATCTCTCAGTCTTCTACAGTCAGTTTCACCAGCAGCTAGTTATTACCATCTTTGGTCATTTTCTTTCGGCCCAAGCTAACTGACTTAACTATGTGAGACTTACAAAAAATCTTATGGGAGAGGGCAAAGATTCTTTCAGCATACAATTGCTTGTATATGTGTGTATTTGCTTTGTTATTGACAAAATAAATAAAGTGTTGATAAGTGTTTGTCTTGCATATAACAAGTGTTTCTGTGATTAAGCTTATTTGTTTAATTGGGTGTGTAAGGGTAATACAAAACAAATAGAATAGAATCAATGAGAGATAGTCCATCAGAAAAAAAAGAGTCTCATGTTAAGTATAACGTTTTTTCTGGTGGGTGTATGTCATTTGGTTAAAGTAGCTCACATCGGTAACAGCCAGATTTAACTTTGTGTATTGCACATATCCTTTAATATCAAATTGATTCTTGTAGTAATTACCATTCGGAACTTGTGGCTTCTATGCCATACATGCACTTCAACCATTTAAGTCTACACAGAAATAACTCAATATTTTAGTGGATTTCAAGGACCACCACCACTGTCTGTATTGCATTTTCACAAGTATAACACTTACTGTATTGGCCTTTTCTGTGATGTTCTACCTTCATCTTCTTCATACAGACATAGTAACAGTTGTCAGTGTATTACTGTGGAAACATAGCATTAAGAGTAATGTTTTTTCAACTTTTTTGTTTGTGTTTTTAGCTGGCAAATACATGACATACACGTTTTATAGTCAAAGATAGATGTTTTTCTATTTTCTTATAACTTCTACAGTGCAATAAGGTAAAAATAGGTGTTTTATTGGGGGATTATAATAAAGTATGAATATGTTGTATTTGAAAGAAATGTTGTCAAACATTTCAATTGTCTTCTAGGTCAATACTTTATGAATAAAACATATAATAACACATACATAAATTGTATTATTGAATAATAAAATCCTAACTCAGTGTGTTTATTTGGGTGCGCTAGTGGGCTGGGCTGTTACGTCAAGTTAACCCCGCCCAAAACAGGAAGTGTTGCTCAGTTAGCTTAGCGACGACCCTACGCATGTAAAAAGAGAACAGGGTGCGACTTCTGTACGCTTGAGTTTCTTTGTTTTAAACAAAACGTTCCTTCTGTTGAAGACGGTGTCTGGCAGTGCTGAAGTTGTAAAACCATTGGTCAGTGATAATTTCCCTATTGTCGGCCGGGTTACGAAGGATTAGCTGTGTCATAAGGAGGTTGTGTTGTTGTTGACTAAAGCTAGCGGTACAGAAGTTGAGCTAACACATCTCTTTGCTCTTTCATTTTTCCCGCTGACTACAAGGTTAGTAACGTTACTGCAGAAAGGCACAGTGATGTTATTCTGTTTACCTCTTCCGTATTCACCACCTGAGCGTCGCACTGGCACACTGACTCCCCTGCCTTAAAGGTGATGTCATCATGCATGGATGACAATAAAAACAAACCTGCATATGTAATATAAAATCCCAGCATGTTACAAATGCCGTTCACTGATGTAGCAAGGCTGCATCTCTATACAAATCAAAGTTAATGTGTGTGTGCTGCAATCTCCTTAAATAACTGCAGATTGGATACTTGAACTGCATCTGATTTCTTGCAGAGCATGCAAAAGGAGAATGACCAAGTTGGAGGAGACAAGGAGTCGAAGGAGGAGAGGACGCAGCATGCCACTGAGGGGACAGTGAGCAAGAGGATCCGGGTAAATACTCCGAGCCCACAAAGAGGGAGCACTCCCCAAGGTGAGAAACAGGATGATTTACTGCAGCTACACAGAGAAACAGCCATGAGTCAAAATGGATCATGTATTTCTAATCCAACATCAGTTTTATTGGAGTAGAAACATTCCAAGAGAAAGTGAACTCAGATTAAAAATAACAAGGATGTACATATGTGAGAATATTTGCTCAAATATTATCAGGGCGACGAGCATCCTGGATAAATAATTGATGTTGGACAGCTGTGGCCCAGGAAGCTACTTTTGCAGTTGGTCTTAGTTCTTTTGACATGGATGTTCAGGATAAAGCTTTCCAGTTCTTGACCTCAGTTGACTTCAATCTGCTACCTACCAAATTTTCCGCAGTTATTGAAAAACATCTGGCACTCAACGGGAAATTAAACAACAACCAACATTAATGTTCTCGTAAAAACATACTACCCTCATCAGTGGGCTGATTGCCTTTCTTAGCTGTTAACCCAGCTCCAGCAATATCATCCCCTCAGCTTGACCCACTCTAACCCGACTTAAAATAAGGACAGGTGTGGTTTGGCAATATGTACCAACAAGGCCTTTTTCATTTTTAGGTTTATCTGACATATTCACGGACACTAAATGGCTCATGTAGTTTATACCTCAGTATGTTATTTTCACAGTATTTTCACCGTCTCAGATAAAATGACATTTTATTTTATTTATTTATAGCCTATAGGTTGCAATGATCCTTAAAGGAATAAGAACATACTTATAATTTGTAACCTGATAAAAAGTGTTTATACTTATAATATGTTATATATCTTAAGCATTCTATATTACCGGGTTAGCAAAACTATGAACATGTATACCAATACAATCACATTTGTATCATGTCCAGCAGATAAATTACCCAGCACATAATAGGGATGGGAATTTGAAAGCAAATGCATATTCGAATATTCGACCCCCAAAAAAACAGTTAACCGACTAACCAAAATGTACATATCCTATAAAAAAAATATATATATATTTTAATTTTTAAAAATAAATAAATACATGTTCAAATAAGTATAGAAACCAAGTCAAATTTGTCATATGTATTGAACTGGTGATCACAGTTTGAACAGATGACAGCTATAGGCCTACAGCTTTCATGCTTAAAACATAACTTGGCTTTCTGATGGATTTGGACATAAACGCAAGTGAAGTATAAACGGACGAGAGAGAGAGAGAGATCAGCACCTGCAGCTCTGCCCGCTGTGAGGGACCGGTGAGCGGAGCAACACACACCTTTTGACCTAACACATTTAGCTATGGCACTGTCGTATACATTGAATTATTCCATTTGATCATATGTAATCAACTTAGGCACCCCTCCCAAAAAAAATATTCATAACTCATATTCGAATACCTGAATAATTTCGAATATTAGATTAATCGTTCCCATCCCTAGTACATAGCACATCCTCTTAAAAGTCATTCCCTGACTACTAGGACTCATTTATTCAGACATCAACTTTATAGCCCTGATAAGGGCGATCAATATAAAGGTTTTTCCACAAGTATATTCAGAACTTTGCATTTGGGCAGGGCTCGAGCTTAAGGACGTCCCGTCGTCCCGGGGCCGAAAAAAATAGTGTCAGGGAGGATAAAAAAATATTTTGGGACGAATTTGGGACGAGAGTTAAAATAAAAATACCCTGCTAACTCTACTACAAACGGCGATGAAAATGAAATCGACTGCACGTTGTGTGTAGCACACAATTATTAAACCTCCTTGTCAACATAAACACGCAAAACATTTAGCAACCCGCGAAACACACACACACACACACACTCACACACACACACACACACACAGACAGACAGACAGACAGACAGACAGACAGACACACACACACACACACACATACGCTGTGCCCATGTGCTGTCAGCCAGCCGCACAGCTGGCTCTGCCCGCGAATTCCTGGCCCGCAAATTGGCGGGTCTATCTACAGTAGGCTATGTACTGAGAGTGTATTTCGCGGGTTGAGTGATGTAAAATGACAATGGTATCCCGTGGAGGAATTCTGAAATGTTTTACCGTTACATCACAAAAACGCACAGCAGAACCAGACCCTGGAGCCCCGGCCTCTTTATTTACTTACTCCTCTTCATCCCCTATGGGTAATAAGGCTGAGATGAGAACCCTCCATCGTATTTAGTCCTTAGCAATATGCTGCGCCTCTCCCCATGTAGGGATGGGTACCGAGCCCCGGTATTAAACGGTCCCCGGGCCGGAATTATTAAAGACAGTGGTAACGTTAAGCTCCGACGTTATCTGACTTTTTATCGGTACTGGAGACATTTAAAAAATATGTCATATGTATTATTGCTACATAAACATTATATGGCAGTTTTAGTTTATCCAACTCCGTTTCTAATATGCAATAAGACTACAACATGCGTCTATGATGGATTTTCGAGTTTTCCAATCCAGACGAGATCTCTCTCTCCCGTCTGTGTGCGAGGGGGCGGGGCAGTTTGTAAAGGTCTCCTGACTGTGTTACAGACTGTCCTCCTGGTTAGTGGTTACTCTGGGTTCTGTCTTCAGGACAGAGTGTTGGATTTTTTTTGATAATTGGATGGGACTTGATTTGATTCAATATTAGTAATTTTCTCGTTTGTGTGTTTGTTTAAATATATTTGGCCTTTGTCATGTGATTGACTGATTTACTCAAATAAAAAGGTTGATGAATTATCATCTAATGATTTGTATGATGTTTTATTTATGTTAAAGGTCACTTTGAATGATTTTAACTAATGATAAGTAGTAGAAAAACTAATATTTTAAATTCGGGACGGTCCACATTAATTTTGGGAAGGCTTAGATTGTATTTCGGGACGGTTCCGGGAGGATGGTGAAAAAAGTTAGTCGAGAGCCCTGCATTTGGGACTGTTTAATTATCTCGGTTATAAATTGGATTATCATTGACACCCAGAGATAAAACATTCACCATCTTATGGATGGATACTTTAGCAGCAGCATTTTGACAGTCAATCTACAAGAATTACACAATTACTTAAAAATAGAATAGAATATAAATAAAATATAGATAAACAAATTTACATTTCAAAACATTATCAACATATTCTCAGTAAGAAATAAATGTATTCAGAGTATCTAAACACTATAACATATCCAGAATAAGTAAGAATCCTCTCTAATATACCAATCTACTTAACATATAAACATAGTGTACTATATATACATTAAATACATAAAACATTTGTACAGTAGCTTGCGATTAGGAGTAATATATATCCTGTGAGGTAACGTGTCTGATGTATGTCTGTTTTTACACTATATCTGCTTCAAAATAAGAGTAAATGCACCTTGTTTTCTTATTAGTTCAACTACAGGTTGTTGGCGGTATGACGGTATTATTGTTTTGGGAAATTACCCTCTGATGTTTTATGTTGTTAAATCATTAAAAGATGGATTTCCCTCACAGCCAGCCCCCCCAAGTTTGTGTCTGTGGAGGAGCTGATGCAGACGGCCAAAGGAGTCTCCAACATGGTTCTGGCCCATGAAATAATTTTCAACAGCGATTTCCAAGTCAAACCTACAGCGCCTCCTGAGGGGAGGTGAGAATTGAGTCAAGTAGAGTCACTGATTTGAAAGTCCCTGTTATTGAGTTACTCCTCCCTTGCTTCATAAGCAGGGAAAGTATATTTACTCAAGTGGCACCTCAGTAAAATGTTAAGGGACTTCAGTATGTTCATTTTATGGTACAAAATACTTATAGTACATTTTGGAGGCAAATGGTTAACTATATACTCCACTTCTTTTAAGTTATATGCAGGTTCATATTATTAAAATAAATAAAACAACTAATGACTTAAGATTTTTCCGGTTCCGGCGCCGGGCGAGTGGCAGCCTGTTACAGCAGCTGTAAATTTCCCCTCTGTGGGACTAATAAAGGTATTCTGATTCTGATTCTGAAGATGGACAATAGACTATTATTCATTTAGATAACTTTAAAAAAAAAAGAATTATATATTTTTTAAATAATAATAAAAAAAGTAATTAAAGTGGTCTCCACCTCTTATGAGCATCACATATAAATGATATTCACATTATTGGACCAGTAACTATATTCCAGTAAAACTATATATACTATTCTGAAATCGGCCCAAAAAATGCAAACTTTTTTTAGGGGTATATGGCATGCATGGTCTGTTTGGGATTTCAGCATTTCAGAGACATGTTTTGTATATATCTGAGACCGATCGTATATTATTGAAAAGGAGTATAATACGTGACCTTTAAGTAGAAAATCTGAGTACGTCTTCCACCACTGTTTTGTAGTAACAACCTCTGCTGTGCCCCTGTACAGTTTGGAGCACAAAGTGAAAGAGATAATGCACAAAGCATTCTGGGAGTGTTTGGAAGCTCAGTTGACGGACGAGCCACAGACGTACGGACATTTAATCAAACTGCTGGCGGAGATCAAAGAGGTGAGGCAGATGTTGTTTGTTTTACTCCTGGAAATAAAAACGTCCCTGATGACTCCAAAGCTCTGAAAATATGTGTTCCTATTTTAACTCTTCAGATATGATCCCGCAGCTGTTTATTGAGAAGGGAATGGTTTATAAAAATAACTCATTTTGATTCATTAACTGTTAATGATATTGTTGGTCATTGGTCATTTTATTTATAATTATCATTCGTGATATAATAAATTATTACGGTGTGATACTTTTTTTTTTTTTAAGAGGATCTGTACCAAACAATTATGTTTTGTTAAATCTGAATAATATAGTTTATCAGAATCAGAAACATTTCAATAATACCAGGGGGAAATTGGTTTTCGTGAAAGTTGTTCCAATATAGAATGGGACATGTCTCCATGCTTTAATGTTCCCATACTGCCTGTGCTGCAGCATCTCTTTTCACACTCTGTCTGAAACCAGAGCCCAGTCTGCTCTGATTGGTTAGCTGGCCTGCTCTGTCTAGAGATGTTCCACCCCTTAGCCTGTCACGTACAATGTGTTTGAGCGCTGGCCAATAGAAGGGGTGTTGGTGGTAGAGAAACTCTCTGGAGAGAACTTTGGGATTTTGGCCTTTGTAGAACATTTACATGCACTAAAACCTATATAAGACACTGCAAGTGGCGAGTGAGTGAATATATTTTTGATTCAATACGATTTCCAATGATTGTGCAGCACTACATGCCATACCAATGTAGAATATCTGTCCCTAATACCGATTACTCTGTCTTTTCTTTCCACTGACAACAATCATCATCCAATAACCTCCACATATAGACTTTACTCTCATTTGTGATGCCGTTGAACGTCCGTCTGCGCACCCAGATCGAGGAGGTTTTGGATCTGCCTCTAATCCAGCAGCAGGCTGAGAAAGGAGCGGTGGACATTGGTCAACTGTCCCAGTTCATCGTCATGATGATGGGCTCACAGTGTGCCCCCTGCAGAGATGAGGACATCAGAAAGCTAAAGGAGATCACAGAAATTGTGCCTCTGCTCAAGTAAGCCAAGTATTATTAGTCCTGTATGTTCCAGGGAACAGTTTATTTTAAGATTAGGTGACATTTAATTCCAGTCCATTACAGTGCTGGGCTGTGCTGGGCCAACGTTATCATAGAGGATGATAAGAGGTGAGCTAGCAGGCTCACAAACCCAATGGAGTGGTTCAGGGATGACGTCTTTTTGAGTGTCGACAGGGAGGTTAGCATCGCAAGGGCTCCTACAACAAAAAGCAATGGGATTTTTCCATTGGATTATTTCAGAAAATTATCTCAACATATTTTCAACCACTTTTAATAGTAGTTGAAGAGTAAATGCAATTGCCAGAATGAAAAAGCTAACGTTAGGCAATAAAAACTACATCGCAGTTGCCTGACTTCACGACAACACAATAACAGTGGCTAATGTTTGCTGTTATGATGTTAGCAATTGCCTTTTTTGACACGTAAAACTATTTTCTAACGTATATTATGTCTTAAAGGTCTCCTATCATGCAAAATGCACTTTTTGATGTCTTTTAAATATGTGTCCCCGGTGTGAACTCACAAAGTGTCAGAAAACAAAACATCCTTTATTTTCCTCCGTACCCACATCTCTAAAAACGGGGGTACAACAGAGCTGATCCAGATTTGCATCCGATATGAGTTAATATCGGAAATATGGGCTGGCTTTACACCCCGGGCCCTATCAGAAACGTTGCTATCAGAAACAATGCGCTACTGTTTAAGACGTAATATGGTCTTTGTTTACATTAGCAAGCATCGCTAACACTCAGAGCTTACCTGTACTGGAGAGAGTATGTGTAAAAAAGCAGGAAATAAAAAAAGGAACTCACCTTGTGGTAAACCTGTGAGAGAAAAAGCATTTGAGCTCCATACTGTTTCAGAAATAATCCTTGATGTGGTTTGGAACATGATATGGTGTTTAATCACGGCAGCGTTTAGCGGAGTATCTCGTAGAATTCTGAGCAGGCACAAGCTCCCCCTCTTTTTCTTTTTTTCAAGTTAAACACATCATAGATATGTTTTTGATATAGTGTTATATTCCTGAGACCCATAATATGTGCCATTATATATAAAACATTGACTTGGAGACAAGGGAACTGGATGTGCTAGAATGCTAACTCATTTCCAGATTTAGGACTCATTCCTTAACCAATCTATGCAGACTTTAATGAATAAGAATAACAATATGAACCCCAGCCAAGTTGGACATGGAATTTCAAACCTCTTTGGTATTTCTTTATTTCATAACATACAGTGATCTGTTTTCTGCCTCTGTCTTCCTCTGTCCTCCCCCCTCCTAGGGCAATATTCTCTGTGCTGGACCTGATGAAGGTGGACATGGCCAACTTTGCCCTGACCAGCCTCCGGCCTCATCTGATGCAGCAATCTGTTGAGTACGAGAGGAGCAAGTTCCAGGAGTTTGTGGAGAAACAGCCCAGTAAGGAATCTCTCTTTCATTAGATTAGTCATTTTATTCCAAATATTTAGCTAAAGGATATGTTTTACCATTTAAAACAAACAAACACATTCATAGCCGTGGGAACATGTTTCAAATGGGGGGTGCTGTGGGGATGACAACAGGGCTGGTTCTGACCAATGTGCTGCCCTATAGGCAAGATTTTAGCTGGTAATGAAAAACCTCTACAAAAGACCAATACACTACAAAAAGAGAAATATATTGACATGGTGGACAGCTTATATAACAAGGCTTCACTTTTATTTAGTATTATAACATGTTTTAATTGGGAGGGTGGACTTCACATCCTCTAGGGCAGCGGTGCCCAGTACGTCGACCGCGGTCGACCAATGCTGGTAGATCGCGAGTCATTCATAAATTAAAAAAAATCCAGCTCCGTTAAAATAGACAAAACAGGTTTTGATCCCTCCTCCTTTGGCCTCCCTGCCACTTAATTCAGGAGTTGACTTGATTGACAGAAAAAGCGACCTATTGCTTTCCAGTCTGTTAACACAGAATGCAAAGCGATACAAAATCAGTCAAGTGCCGGGAGAGACAAACAACAAAATGAGTGCGGGAACGAGCAAAAAGCTAAAGACATACCACTTCCACACAGAATGGGAGGGAGAATCTTTTTTTGTGATGTCACATTCAAAGGTTATTTGCCTTATTTGTAAAGCAAGCGTCGCTCTGCCAAAGAAAGGTAACGTGGAGAGGCATTATCGGAGTGTTCACAAGGCATATGACAGCGACTTCCCTCCGAGTAGCGAGTTGAGAAAGAGAAAGGTCATGTATTATTGCTACACAAACATTATCTCTTAGTCTTAGTGTCGCCAACTCGTTTCTAACATGCAAAAAGACAAACAAATGCGTCTATGGTCGGTGTATTTTCTATCTTTCCAATCCAGAAGAGATCTCTCTCTCCCCCGTCTGTTTGCAAGGGGGCGGGGCAGTTTACACACACGCATCTGCTACATGCAGCAACACACGGAGGAGATGGTGGAGAGAAGCGCTCCAAGGTGTGGTTACATGTTACCCGTCTTGAGGTGGACAATGCTCGTCACCAAAAGTGTTTAGCATGTAAGGGCGGTAACACGAGCAATTTGTCTAAACATTTAGCAAAAGTGCACCACATTCGGACGGAGGAATGCACCGGGTTCGACTGTCTTTCGAGTAGCTCTGTAGCCCCATCCACGAGTAACGTTTCCACGTCAGGTGTTATGTATGCTAGCAGCAACACACGGAGTTAACTACATTATACAAACATGGGTTAATGATTAGAGGTAACTGAGTTATTTATTTTGTTAAAGTTTCAGCTATTCTGTTTCCAGTTCTGTCATCAGATTATTTAATAAGATTTGTTAAAACATTGTTGTTTCTTTTGATGTGAAATATTATTTATTTAATTCAAATAAAAAGCAATGTTAATTTTGTTCACAATTTGTTAAGTTAATTTAATAATATATGTATTTTTGAATCAAGTATTCATCTTTATTGTCTTCATTGTTAGTTTCCACATGCCTAAAACAACCTCAAACTAAATCTAAAAGTTGATGGCTAAATAAGAGCGTTTGAGAAATTGTGCAAGGCACACAGTAGTAGTCCGAATAGTCGATTAATCGTTTCATTAATCTATAGATTAATCGATAATCAAATTAGTCGTTTGTTGCAGCCCTATTGTAGTTATCCCATGTAAAAATAAAACGTGTTATTCAGCAACCCTTGCAATTTGGGTTTTTATTTTTGGTTGGTAGACCTCGGTTAGCTGGTCATTTCAAAAGTAGCTCACCAGCCAAAAAAGTGTGGGCACCCCTGCTCTAGGGGGTCCGGGGGTACCCTCCCGGGAAGATTTTTTTAGCATTTTAAAGTAAAATGCTTCAATTTGGTGCACTTTGAGCTCCCAATTAGAGACTGATCTAGGGGGTACAACTCTAAACACCCATATGAAAAAGATCGGTTTGCATTTTATTAATCAAATAAGTAGGTATGTGAAAATTTCCAATAACCTACCATAGCCAATAACAAATACATGTAACTTATTTTATTTGTGTTGTTCACTCATATCTTATTTTACCAGTTAACATTTATTTATTTATGTATATTTTTAAATCTCTCCAGTTTTAAACAATATTTTTGGTTTACTGTCCTATAGTATACATTGGAATGATTTCAAACCTGTTTTTATTTATCCTAATAATTATAAAGGTGTGCCTTGGAAATATTTGTTTACATAAATTGTGATCAAAACATTTGAGACCCACTGAGATAACTTAGACTAAAGTGAACTATCTAAACCCTCAGAGTCCTTTACTGTGCCTCACTGAGCCTCTCAGTCTGACAGGACAGAACTCTCCCTCCACATTATTGTAGAAACGGCTTCTTATATCCGTTAGCGCAGCAGAAGCTAACAACAATCCCCGCCGGTACCGCGGTATCCCCTCTCTCTTTCTCTCTCACTTTGGCTGCGGGCGCCTGATAAGCCAACATCCTCCACTTTCATCACTTACAGTGCCCATCGTACAGGGCAAATGGAAAATGTAACCGGGGTGAAAAGGGTGTTATCTTTACTTCATTATGAATGTTGTTACATCAAAGCTGAAAATTCGTTTTTTTTGTATTGTGGAAGTGCCGAACCCCTGTCCTCCACCAGGGGGTGCTGCAATACCCTCAGCACCCCTACTTCCCACGGCCCTGAACACATTTCGTCTGCAATCATTTCATCAATCATACATTGTGTTATGCTCTCAAAGAGAGGTAGCAACCGTCCTGTAGTTCCATAACTTACATTTATACAACCACAATAACAAAAAAATCGATTTTGCGTCTATAGTGATGGAGTTATAAAATATGACATAAGACATCCAATCTCAATTGAAAACTTGAAAAATTATATATAGATGTTTGGAACAGAACTACACATTTTTGTGTTGCGATGCTTGTTTAGCGTAAAAAAGTACAGAATTAACGTATTTATTTATATTTGAACCTAAGGAAAGACACACAGCAAGTGAAATATCTTTAGTTCATGTGGTGTCCCCTAAAGCTTGATGACTTAATGACTGGAAGTCTTATAAAGGAATCTGGAAACAATTAGATTGAGTTAAAGGTGGGGTAGGTAATTTTGGAGAAACCAGCTTGAGTGCGCTAGAATTTGAAAATACACAGCCGGGAAAAATCTGCCACTTCCTTACAGAGCCCCTCCTCCAACACACAATTTTTTAATGTATTTATTCTCAAAGCATTTAATATATTCATTGCTATCGGGATGTTAAGAGCATTCCATGGAATATGACAAAAAGTGTTTCAGAAATAAATTATATACCCCACCGTTAACTTTAATGCTTAAAATGCCCAAAAACTTCACAACATCTTTTATACTCAAAGAGCATTCCAAGATAATAAATCATATCTCATTTGATGCTATGTTTGTCTTGTTGACATGTGCTACAGCTCGTCTGCTTTGACACAGGTCATATAATATTTGCATAATGCTTATTCTTCCAAATATTAGTACATAGCATGCGGGCTCAGAAATGTGTGATCTCGATTGTAAGGGCGGCAGTGGTTCAGTCTGTATGGGATTGGACTTTGGTCCGAAGGGTCCAACCCAGTTCACCTCCTGGGCCACTGCCGAAGTGCCCTTGAGCAAGGCACCTAACCCCCAACTGCTCACTGGCGCCGGCAGGGCCGGCCCTCGGCATAGGCAGTATAGGCGAATGCTAAGGGCGCATCAACCCATAGGGGGCGCCGAAAATTGGTAAGAAAAAAAAAGGAGTTCGACATTTTAAAAATATATATTTTTTAATTTCTTAACACAATTTTCCGATTTTGGATCAACAAAGTACATCTTATTATCTTATACTAACAGAACTACGCATATATTGCATACAGCGCCCATAAATTATGGCACACACCCCCCCCCCCCAAAAAAAATCAAATTGAACTGCCCCAGCCCCCGTAAAAACCAGAGGTTTATGTGAAATTGTTCTTTTTTTGAAATAATGGTTTTAGTGTGCAATTATAGGTTTTAATTTTGTATTCGTTTTAATTAAAAATAAATCAAACTCCCAAAAAACATATACAGCTTCTGTGTGCTTTTATCAACATTAGAATTTACTGTGTAAGCGTCCGCGGGGGGGAGAGCTTTAGAGAGCTCTCTCCTGAAAGACTGAGCGGCTCTGATAACCTCAGCTCAGTGAGGTAAAGGCACACCTTTATATGATCATTATAGCTATAAAAAAATAAGAGAATAGACGAAAAACAGGTATAAAATACTATATGAATGTCTATGAAAAGTTGTTATTAATAAACAAGAATACAGTTTGAAAGGGGAGTGATTTGTAAAATATCCATAAAGAAAAAGAAAATCTGCTTGCAGTTCTGTTTCATATGGGTGTTGAGAGATGTATCCATAGATCTCCTGATGTTACTCTCAAAGTGCACCAGATTGATGCTTTTAACTTCAATATTAAAAAAAAAAGTCTTCCCGGGGGTGCATGCCCCCGGACCCCCCTAGAGGAGTTGAGGTCCCCCTCTCACTTAAATCATGTTCAAATGGATTGGATACTAAATAGAGTTGCACACATCTTGTGTCCATATCTTTCTGTTTTCTCATGCCACAACCGTGCATGTGCGAGTCATAGTGAGTGTCTGTATTTGGGGGGGGGGGGGGGGGGGGCGCCAGCTAAAATCTTGCCTAGGGCAGCAAATTGGTCAGGGCCGGCCCTGCGCGCCATCTAGACTGGCTGCCTCCGCTCTGACCTCTCAACTGCATGTGCATGTGTGCATATAACTGTGTGTTTATTTGTATATCTATGTGCATGTTGTAAAAAGTGTGTACTGTAAAGGGCGACTGTGGCTGTGAGGGAGTGTGGTCGTCTTTCAACCAGAAGGTTGTGGGTTCGATCCCAGCCCATGCAGTCAACATGTCGATGTATCCTTGGGCAAGATACTTAACCCTGAGTTGCTCCCGATGGCATGGCCAACGGTGTGTGAATGTGTGCGAATGTTAGGTCCTAGAGTAAGGTACACTGCTCTGTATGAATGGGTGTGAATGGGTGAATGACATGTAGTATGTAAAGCGCTTTGAGGGGTCTTAAAGACTGGATAAAGCGCTATATAAGTACAGTCCATTTACCATTTACTGTATGTACCTGTATTAAAAAAACACATGTGCGTGTATGACAGAATGGAAACAGAATTTTCTTCTTCTTCTTCTTGGGTGGATATTGCATATATTTGTGTGGGAAAACAGGGATCGGCTGTATCTAGTAAAGCTAAAACTGAAATGCTCTGTTCTTTAGATGCCTTAGACTTCACTGAGAAGTGGCTTGAGGACACAGTGAGAAGCCTGAGAGAAACGGACGGTTCTACTGCTGCCTCCTCTGACCCCCCCGCCCCCCTCTCTGCTGTTAATGTTCATAATAAAGCCTATATACGCCTGCTGAAGTGGGACCATGCCTCAGACCCCTTCCCAGAGGTGAGCATGAAGTCTGTCATGTCTCCCTCCTGGTTGTATAGATGTTTGATACATGAACCCGTGTTCCTGTTGTTCTCCTCCCCACAGACAATTTTGATGGATCAGGTCCGGTTCCAGGAGATGTATCAGGAGGCAGAGCGGCTAGTTCTGCTCTCCTCTGTGCTCCTCATCATCTACACCACCACCGGAGAGGCTATCTCAGGCCTGCCAGGGCTGATGGACACTCTCAAAAACACTGTCAGTGCCCTGCTGGCCGACATGAACACACCGTGAGTTAAATGTCACGCATAAATGCAATAAAACTAAGTTGAACAACTTTGTTGGTGAGTGTCAGGCAAAATGATCTTATGATAAGTTAAGACAATATTTAGATTATTTACAAATTGGATTGCATGAAATAACATATTAATATTCACCAAACAGTTTCCCTCTATCCTACCAATGTTTTTCGCCTATTGAATCGGCTTTTATCGAACTTGCTACTAGTCAACGATAAACAAAGTATGTTCAACGTGAACATACTTTGATAAGAATTATAATTGAGCTAAAGCTAAATAGTCCGATGGCTATCCAAAAGCAGTTAGTAAACTGCTTAAATATCAGATACTGCTAAAACTGCTAATGTTTTTAACTGATGTCTGACTAAAATGTGCCGTCCCAGCAAGTAAAACCAAACGGATGAAGTTACAGCTACCAAGTTGTTGTTCTCACCTGCTGCAGAATAAATGCAGCTCTAAATAAATATCTGTGATAATCAAGCCCAACATTTCCACACAATGCTAATCAATCCCATCTCCAGCAGGGCAAACTCTGTAACTCTGTGCTAGCTTACAGTGATGCATTCAACTTCAACTAGCCCAAGCTAAAAGGAGGCAGGATGGGGGGGAGAGACATTAGTGGAGTAGCGGCAGCTAGGGACATGGCTGAAGCTTTGCGTAAAATTCAAAAAAAGCGCCCGTTTTGTAGTTTCTAGAGTTGATGCCCAATATATAAAAAATAAACTGCAAACTAAACTACATTTTACAACCGAAACCTCTTGTATTGCACATGCGTTGATAACTACAACCATCTACCTATTTCTATATATCTATTTATGGCAACAAGAAAAGAGGATTTTGGGATGCATAAAAAACAAAACACATCTTTGTTCTCTCCCTGAGCTCCATTTCCTTCCACCTATAATGACCTCCACCAAGTATACAAAATAATATTGCATGATATAGCTAAACAAAAAATAATATTATGTTTCAAAACTAAAAACCTACCTTTTTATATTATGGCCACTGATATAGTTTACTTTTCTGATTTAAACACTTGGTGTTAGACTTGTGTTTTGTTTAGGTACACATCTCTCTATCTCTCTCTCTCTCCATCTATCTATAACTATCTATCTCTATCTATAATTATCTATCTCTCTATTTATAACTATCTATCTATCCCTCTCTCTATCCATCTATCTATCTCTCTCTCAATCTATCTCTCTATCTATAAGGAACCGCAGTAGACAAAAGGCGTTGCTATAGCAACACGTCATGTTTACGCTGCATTTTCTATAAGGTAAATATTACCCGCTAGCGGATATGGGTGTAAATGGAAAAATGTTGGGCAGTTTTTTCATTCTGACTTCATATTGACAATTTTTAACAACAGAGGGTGCTACATAACACACTTTCAGGAAAAGTCACAGACTGGAAGACTTGAATATTTTATTGAAAAAAAGTTACATACAATCAAAAACCAGCTGCGGGTAAAATTGACCTAAAATTGCCCCCCCCCCCCCCCCCCAAGGTCTTTCAATGCAGAGGAGGCGTTGGCGACCATCGGGGAGAAAATGTGCGTGGAGCTGAGTAAGTGTCTGAGTCAGCACGGCTACTCTCCATACGCTCCTGACCGGAAGAGCATTCTGAAGGGACAGATCTCTGCCACAATCCTGCCCGGCAACACCATCCGCAAGCTCATGGGTAAGAGCAGGGACTCACGGGTTTAATTGGGATTTGTTATGTTTATCTGTATCAAATATAACAATTAACATCAAAAAGTAGACAATAACACAAAGTAATATGAAATAGTTGCCTTCAAGTCGAATAAATGTACATCTTAAAATATCATCCTAACTTTTCAATGACTTTTCAAAGTGCCAGTTTAAATGATAATATCCTCGCAATCTTAGTTAAATAACACCTACAGTAAATGTTTATACACTGAATACATATTCTGCACTGTTACAGCCAAAATAATAATGACGATTATTTTGATCAATACTGAGATTCCATTATTAATCATCGATCAATGAGTTAAACAAATAACCAAACAGTCAATGTATACGTATTCCCAAGAGGAAGATAGAATACATACAGTATATCTACAGATTATACAATATAAATACACAAGGTAAAAACATACTAGTTAATTTGTTAGTTTTAATACAAATTAAAACCTCAAGATATACAGAATAAATGCTACCACTTTACAATTAGACTACCCTTATAAAGGATTCATAAAGGGTTTAAGGTTAACCCTAACCCTTAAACACTTTATTAATCATTAAGAACCATTTATAAACCAGTTCTAACGTAGTTATCATACATCAACACAGGCTCACTATTTGGCAAGAGGACTAAGCCTTATATTGGCTACTTAGCTAGAATCAACTCAGTGAGCAACAGATACCAAGGAAGCTGATGAAGAAGGAGACAAAGTAAGCTAAGTAGCCAATATAACGCAGCGTCCACACGGCGGCGTGCGTTGAAGCTTGCCGGCGGGCGTGTCTGAAACTCGACCAACAACCAATCACATGAATCTCCCGCCCCGGACAGACAAGCACTCGGTTTGATTGGCTAGAGCTTGTACTGGCATATGTTTTGATTGGCTGACGCTACCGCCGAAGCTTCAAAAGTAGAAAATTGCTCAACTTTTGCAGCGAGCAATGCGTAGCGACGCTCCCACAATGCATTTCGGCAAAATGTGGCGTCACCCCATTAAAAGTGAACGGGCAGAAGCGTTGAAGCTTCAACGCACGCCGCCGTGTGGACGTGACGTAAGGCTTAGCAGTACAGATACATGTGGGCTCACTATTTGGCAAGCAACCGGTCACAGTTGCCCTGTTTATCTCATGTCTTATAAAAGCTTATTCATGATTTATAAAGTATTCACAACCTAATTAATTAATTAATTACAAACTATTCGTAAACAATTTATTGTTCAACGATGTATATTTTGCACATTCCTGTTAAATTGCTACTTCTTTTATGCTCAGCTCAGCCACTTGTATTGTATTTCTTTTTTTGTATATTTATATTTCTTCTTCACCTTGTCTTTTTACAAATAGCTTTTAAAGCTTTTTAAGCTATATTTTTGTGAATTTTTTACTTAATTCCTCTAATTGTGTTTAGGTATGCATCATATACATAGCACATTTATGTGCAAACCTACATGGCAGTAAAGATGATTCTGACATGACATTTGGTGTATTTGAAGGATCAAAACCCAGCATCAAGCATGAACCCACAAAGCATGGTGAACGAGAGGGGCTCTGTTTCAAGGGCTCCTTTTGCCAAGACCGCCATAGATAAAGAATGCGTCTTTTTTTCTTCATTTGAACACTTACAAAAGAAAATACATGGTGTGGGTGCGGGGGTTACAATGTACATGTTGGTGACAGATCCCCTCTCCTCTCTGTTCTCCTCAGAGTCTCGTGTTCAGAACTATCTCCTGGCTTCCCTGGACTCCAATCAACATAACGCCCCCCCTCCTCTCCCAGGAGGCCTTGCTCCGGTCAGCAAGGAGGTGAAGGAGCTCGCTGTGCGCTTTAGTCGCCTCGTCAATTTCAACAAGCTGGTCTTCTCCCCATTCTACCAAAAGATTTTCAGTAAAGTCCTCACGTCAGAGGAGAGTCCCGGCGCAGAGACGTAGGGTGGAAGTGGAAAGCACCGTGTAGTTTTTCACTTTCCCCTCCCTAGTTAAAGATTTAGATTAACAAGCTGAGGAGGCTAATCTGCGTTCAGTCGGTAAAGACAGCTCCCCCACACCTTAAGACAACATGTAAAATGCTGACTACCATCTCTGTTGAATTAACTCAGTGTCGCTTATTTGATCAAATATCAGGCCTTGTAACAATCTTGCATTAAGTTCAGTATTATCAAAATGTGTTATCCAAGCTAATACAAAACCTATGTTTTAGAATAAAAACTAAAACAATACTTAGTGTTAAAGTGTGCCGTCTCAGAGCAGGATCCTTATTGGCCAACAGTTCTCGGAGTGAAGCACACTATAGTTCTGCGTTAAGGCCTAGAAATATTCTATTAATGTTCTTCGCATATACCAATGTCCTTATTTCTTTATTGGAGCTCTAGAGATGTCTCAACCTGTCAGGAGTTTAAAGGAAATGTGGTTCAGGCAGAGGCGTGCAGGCACATTCCATGAAAGGAGAGAAGCCTTGATGAAAATGATACGATTTTAAAGAGGTCCTATTATGCTTTTTGGGGTCTCCCTGTACCTTTATTGTGTTGTATAGGTTTTTGTGTGGATGTAAATGGTTTGCTAAAAGGAGTCTCTCCCACACACTCCCCCCCCCCCCCCCCTGCCTGAATCTAAATAACAAGTTGTTGTTTAACTTGAGGGAGTATTTCTAAACGTGGGAGCATTGACTTTTTGGTGTCTCTTCTGGTTGCTAGAAAACTCACTGTGTGAGTCATCATCTAATTAGCAAGTAAGGGAATCATTATATATCCCAAAAATATTGAACTGTTCCTTATAAGATACCATTTTGACTGAACTGAATTTTTTTTTTTTTTATTTATTTAGATTTGAGAAGGGCATTTTTATTTGACTGTATTTTTGTACATCTCCAAAAGAATGTTCACATTTATGTTAGGGTACACATGTTTTAAAAGGATGAATTTGTAAGGGGAACAGCATTGAATCTAAAACAGAACTTTTGTGCGCATCTCATGACAACTCATAACAGGTAATACTATTCTGGAGCTCTCCTACAGTAAATACTGGCAGGGATAGGAGTCATTTCCTGCTTTAAGAATGTTCATAAAGCGTTCTTACTCTGAAGACAGTAGCGGCAAATATGCATCATTTATACATGTTTGTCTGGGACTGGTACACTCAGACATTCATAAATACTGTACAAACCATAGCCAAGTATTCAGTCAGTTTTCAAACTTCTGACACATTGGACTGATGAAACACACACACACAGGTGACTGCATGCTGTCTTTCACATTGCAATTGAAGGGAAATAGAGAGGATACATACACTACTACACCTTTTCGTTAGTCATTTGTTTTTGGGCTAATCAGAGTAAATAAACAAATATTTCAGTTTCTTGCAGTATAATAGACGCTCAGAGGAAGCATCTTTTCCGAGTCTGTTGGGAGTCTTTACCAGCCAAAATAAAAACGTAAAGACTTTTATCAACCCTTTGTGTATATGAAATGGTCCGAAAATGCAGCCTGCTTACAGATCTGAAGGCTCATACTGGCTCATCAGGAACCACATCTAAAATGCCTCACAGGACTGGAGCATGAAGTATCAAAATGTGACCAAAATAACACGATCCACTCTTAAAATGAAAAGGCAACAAAAGGGGTCCTCAGAATCTGTAAAAAAAAAAACGTCCTACATATAGTGTTTTGTTTTTTTTTATCAAAAAGACTTCTATCTACTGTATGTGCACAATGTCTGTCCTACAAATGTTAATTAAAAGTATAATGACTAGGATAAATTGATAAGGACTCAAGGGAAACCAGACTCTTAAACTGTCTTTATTATTTTCACTAATTTAAACTATTTATGAGATGTTTTTACTTTTGAAAAACACTTAGCTTTCCATAATGTTTAGTCCCTCCACCTTCTTACAGAATAATGACAGTGTTATCTTCCCTCCTCCAGGCAGAATGACGTTGCCTATTCCCCAAATAATTACAACATTTACTGCTCACTGCAATTACACTGATACTTGTCTCTCAATATTCATCCAACATGCAAATAAAGCATTGTTTATCCCACACAGATGACTCATTGCTTTTCTCCTTCTGCTTGTCTTTGGTGTATATTTGTTCCTGGCTTGTATTAGAGCAGAATCGAACTACCCTATGGACTGAATGGCACCATGAAACACTCCTTTTTTGAAAATAAGTGAACAGATAATATAACACTAATTACTTTTTAAGTTTGTATGATGAAGCCACTTCACATTGTTATATAGCTTTTTGGCTGAAAATCATTTGAATATAATGTGGTAATAACAAAAAAAAAATCATTATTTTTCCTGTTTATCCTGTTTTCATGTAGTTTACATATAAGACACTAGGTGGAGCCAGAACTCGAATTTAAGCTAATATGACATGTTTTGTTATTATTTTAGATTCTAGTGTTTTCTAATAACTACAAGCAGAGTAAACAATACTTGAATAGCAGACCTTAACCAGAAAAAGCTGAATTATTAATTTTACTTTACAACTTCACATTTATGAATTACTGAAAGTGTTCGTGTTATCAGAATTAGGTTGATTGCCTAGGTTTACATACAAAAGGAATTTCTTTGGTGTATAATGGTGCATACATAAGCAGTAAGAGGAATTTGATGGTGAAAAAGGAGGAAATATGGAACTATTATACAACTATATTGAAAAGGATTATAAAATGTGTATGAGTGTGCAAAAAGAACCATGTTAAAGAAACAATTGCAACAACATGACGAGACGGGATGATTAAGAAGTATAGCAATCAGTACCAAATGCACTTTTAAATAACAGCTAAACTGTCTCCTGGATGCTAGGTGTTTATTTTAAAAGGATATTACATTTTAATATAATCCCAAAGAAAAAATAACACATTTTATATATGTTTTGTATTTATTTGGGGCAGAATATCTGTCACTTTAAAGACTATGGCAACTCTCGGCAGAGGTGGACGGTCAAACTCTTTACTAATGTAGAAGTACAGTAGAAATACTACAGTCCTAAAATACTCCATCACATAGTAATGGATTCAATTGTAAGTACAAGTACACAAATTACAATCATAATACACTTACATTTAACTTAAGAGCATTCCATAGAATATAACAAAAAGTATTTCTTAAATAAATTACATACCCCACCTTTAAGTACCAAAAGTAAATGTTTTCACTAGTAAAATTGCTCTTTTTACAGTATTGTATTATTATAGAATCACAAATTATCCTGTTGTTATGTTCTAACAAATACATGTACGAGCATGTTAATAGTTTTTAAACATGAAGCCATTTTTAGACACTTTATAAAATACTGGGTAGATTGGTATGTTCTAACAAATACATGTACGAGCATGTTAATAGTTTTTAAACATGAAGCCATTTTTAGACACTTTATAAAATACTGGGTAGATTGGTAGTTCAGTATTGCGTTATATCATATAACCATATATTTTATAGATTTTGTTATTGTAGTGCAGCAAAAGTACAATCAATATGTGCCTCTGCATACGTGCAAGTATACAGTATCATAAAATAGTAATACTCAAATAAATTATGTGAAAAAACACATGTCTGTGTGTCACTTTAAACAATGCTCCTGCACATTTATTCAATAAATTGCATGTTTGTCCAAATTTGGTAACATTGCTTGTGCTTTAGAAACATGTCATGATACGATTTGATTCTGGACCACAGTGTAGTGAAACAGATGAGATAAGGAATTTGTTCTTCACTGATGGTGCAGTGAAAGGCCTTCCCTGCATTAGAACCAGACAGAGAGCAGTTACATGCAAGACCTAAACCAACTGCAGATCTAAAGATAGGTATGGTCAACACAACATGCTATGCTTCCCCTTTAATACATGACCAGAGACCCATAAACAACCAGTTTCCCTGTGCTTTTATAACCCCCCCACACCAGCTGTTACTGTGTGCAAGACTCTTTATTTGATAGAAAACTCAAAGGAATTATTTGTCATATGCACAAAAGCTACAGCGTATTGCTGGCATTGAAAAGCATTGGATAAATGTAGACCGATTTTGACTTATTAAACTATTATGAATCATTAAATAAAGTTGAATTAATGGTTAAATACACACATCTTAAGAATATTTTTGAAAACATATCTTAATGTATCTAGTGGATTAAAGCATCATAGAAGTTAAATCAGAATCAGAATAATTTCATTATCCTGTGGAGGAGATTTTGTTTTGTGACAGTTGCTCCATTTTAGAATAACATACTTATAAAAACACAATAAGTTAAAGTAAAAACGTGCAATACAAAATAAAACAAAATCTAATTAAGACATAATGTCAACATGAGAAGCTAAGGTAGAAATGCAATCCAATAAAATGGTTAAATAAAAGAAATAGCAAAATGTATACACAAGAAGTTAAAGTAAAAGTGTGAAGTTCAAGATAAAAAAATATAATAAAAAGATTAATGTAACCATAGGAAGTTAAATCAAAACTTGGCAGTGCAAAATAAAATAACCATATTTATATAGACATATAAAACAAACAAGAAATTAAAATAGAAATTTTCAATACGACTTTAAATAACAATAGTTATGTTGAAATACGAAGTTAAAGTAAAAGAGTGCAATAATAAAATACAAATAAAAGATGTACATTAACATAGGAAGTAAGAAAAAAATGTGCAATACAAGATAAAATAAAAAGACAAAAAAGATTGATGTAATCTTACAGAATTAAAGTAAAAACGTTGCAATAAAAGTTGAAATAAAATAGAATAAAAAGACGTATGGAAAAAGTTAAAATGTGCAATAAAGTAACAATATTTACACAAAAAGTCAAACTGTGGACATTGAACAATATATAACAACAATACGTTTTCCATGGTGATATAATGATAATAATAATACTAATAATAATAATAAAGATATAAATTCCGAACTGTACAGTTACATGTTTTTACAAAGTTGTCACAGTGCAATGTGATACACACGCGCACACATACACGTACAAACAACCACCAACCCCCCCCCCCCACCCCCACCTACATTCCACACATGCGGAGAAGCAACAAGCTACCGAACCAGCAGCAACAGCTAACAGCCAGCAGCTATCTCTGTCGGGGACGCGGCGTATTAGCATGCAAAAGTTTAGAAATACAGGTTCCTTGTCCTGAATAGAGACAAGAACAACGCTGGTCGACACCTGACACGGCTGTCGAAAACATCAAATACAGCTGGCTTTCGTAATAGCCAGTTATTTGCGTTATTTCGAGCTTCAAATGTGTGGAAAGTCGCTCGGTGTCTCCTCGTCGTTGAACAAGATGGCAGCAGCAGCAGCAGCAGCGTCGGTGCAGGATTTGACTGTGGTGCGGTTCAACGTTGCTAGACTGTTCCTTGACGCTCTGGGTGATATTATTTATAGCTCTTATTGAAGGTATGTCAACATATATTAACGTAAGTGGTTGTCAAATTCAGCATTACTTGTTATGTTTTCGGTTTTATTTTACCGTTGAAAATACTTTGCTTACAGCTAGCTTGTTTGCTAACTGTTTTGCTAGCCAACTTCAGTGTGTTCCCCTTTGCAGACAACTGTAGCAGTGAAGGCTAATTAGTTTTTGGCTAACGACGATTATTAGTTATTCATAATCAGAGGTGGGAGAAGTACCCTTGTACTTAAGTACCAGAGTGTAGCAATACTCTGTTACAGGTAAAAGTGTTGCATTCAAAATGTTACTCAAGTAACAGTAAAAAAAGTATTGGCATCAAAATATACTTAAAGTACCAAAAATAAAAGTACCCATTTTGCAAAATAATATATGATATGTTTTGATTATAATTATTGATCATTAAAGTGTTATCAAAGCTGGTATTTGTAAAGGCGCAGCTGTTTTTAATGACTTTGTATACTGCAGGGTAGCTTGTGAATTTACTCCAGGTGTAACTAAAGTCTTATTAATGTATTGTTTATATTTCCCATTATTAATCCAAATATTCAGTGTAACTAAAGGTATTACATTAATGTAGTCACGTAAAAGTACACTATTTACCTTTTTGAATTGTAGTGATGTAGAAGTAGCAAAAAGTGTTTTTAAGATGTTACCTTGAAAAAATAGTGACCAATTCTAACGTTTACGTCAAAAATAATAGGTAACTTTCGGTAGGTTTAAATTAGCCAGGTTGGTTAATAAAGCTACATTTGGGTTAGCTATACACCAAATAGTATAACACACACATTATTTAGCTGCTTGTCATTTACTACATACGTTTTAACAGGTGTCTAGGTTGGTGTTGCCCTTCCCCCAAATACACACACACACACACACACACACACACACACACACACACACACACACACACACACACACCACCCCTGCCATATGTCAACTGTCTCCTAGATTGATCAGTAACAAACTGCATATACAGCTGGTATACTTGTACAACTGTCACACACACACACACACACACACACACACACACACACACACACACACACACACACACCTCTTGTGTCATAGCTCTCGATTTCAGGCCTGGATCGTGGTTGTGTGGGATATCAGACTACCTATGTTGGCAGTTAGAGGATCGAGCAGGAGGTATCACAGCTGTGCCAGTGCCCCTCAATGCCTGATGGTTATAGCACCTTGTTAAGCATACACAGGGTAAACATATTTGCACCACACCAGTCACAGTAGGTTTTTTTTTGCTTTTATTGCCTTGGACTTCTGTCAGTTGCTTGCTTCAGCTGGTTATCAAATGTGGGAGCGGTTTATGAATACCATGCATACATTGATCTCTACTTAATGGAAATACTATCTTTCTCGAAAACGATCTTGATCCAGAAATTCTAATTACAACCACCTCCAGGTTACAGGAGACCTCTGTCTGAAGTTAGAACATAAGTAGGCAGCTCAGTTTTTGAGAACAGGCGATATAGTTCAAACTAGAATAGGCTCCATTTGTTTTCTGTTGTCTGTTTGTTTCCTCAGTTTAAAGAAAAGTTCATAACATCATTTGTTAATTTTTGTAGGCAGTATGTTGGTTAAAACTCGCCAGCCCTACAAGTCTTGATAAGTGTGTTGTATTCTCATGTTGACGTTGTGGCACTCCTCTCTGCCTGTCTGAGCTTGTGTGTGTGAGGGCTTCAGTAGTTAGGAAGGCCACAGCCTCTCAGCATTGTGCTGAAGACGGCAAGCTTTTCAAATGTGTGTGTTTGGTAACACGTGTTGTAGCCTTAAAACCCGAATGACCTCTGAGTTTGAGCGTAAGCCCAGACAGACAGTATGTCCCTGTTAGGAGAAATATGCAGGAAGTGTGGCTGACAGGCTTGGCCTCTGCCTATTATCATTGTGTTATGACTTGCTGGAGGAGAGGAACGTTCCTTTAAGAAACTTTGAAATACTGCTGTTTGAAATTGGAAAATGGTTTGGTAATTGATACAATATTTCATATATGACACTCTATCTGTGACATCAGAAATCCTTTATTCTCCCCACAGCGGGAAAGAGCAGATAAGACAAATGAAAGAGTAGACACATTTATTAAATACAAATCCAATAAGTACACACATCAATAGATGTGTTTATTACATCACATCGCATGTGTGCAAAATAAAATCCGATTTTCAGTTTTGAATGTAAATACTTGCTTATCTCTTCAAGATCTCACAACATGTGGATGTAATGGAAGACCTGCCTGATTTGAGTTTACTTTCAAAGCATGACAATGTTGCTTGGTTGTCATCTCATTAGGAAACTTTAAAAATAGCAAGGTTAACAAAACTAAATTCCAGTCACGTCCCAGAAAGAAGGTTTATCCATCAAGGGGGTCAGTTCCAGTCATTTCAATGATGGTATAATGTCACAGAGTTACAGAACACCCTTCATGTTTACTGATGTATCATTTCCCCCTGGGGTACTGCTTGCTTGGCATTTCTACTTTGTATGAAACCTAGCCTCCAGTGTAGCGTGCAGGGGCAGGCCAGAGATGCAGCAGGCTTCCCCCAGCTCCCATTACAGTGGGCCAGTTCCCTTTTCAGCGAGGGTGACATGATGGCTTTATTTAGACCACAGTCTTGCTCAGTTGATAGGAAAGGGGGCTACCTTTCTCTTCCAATTCTCTTTTCTTTACACAAAAGTTTAGTTAATAGAGTTTTTATTAAAAATGTTGTCAACATGTTGGGTAATTATGTAGAAAATGCCTATAAACCTTTGTCTTCATCAATATTACGATCTCCATTTGCAGACATAACGGACTCAACATAAGCATTGGCTATTGTTCCTGGGGCCAACAACACTATAAACACAAACAGAAAACACATAAAAACAAAACAGCTCTCTTATGAAATTAACTATCAAGTACCTAAGTGCCTAACAAAAACTAAGATCCTTTCAACTTATCGTTTTCGTGTGAGCCCTTGCAATGCTAACTTGCGGATATTCCTAGAAAAATCATCAATGCCCCACATTATATCTTCGGTATTGTGTCAACTTGCTTTACCCTTGACTAAATTATACATATGGCCTGTGTTTTCTTTGTCCCCAATCTTTAGGTATGGCCTCACAAGTCTTGGTCTACCCATCACACCTGCACTCAGCTCAAACAAGTGCCATAGGAACCAGCAACAGTATTACCAGCAGACCTAAAGACGAAGCCCACCACAGTAATAACACCAGCAGAACCTTTCAGCAACGACTTGCGTCCAAGACCTATGTGATTGGAGTCAACTACGGTATTGCCTATCCCAACAACGTTGTCCCATCCTCCACTGGTGCCGATTCAGCAAGACAGCACAGGGGGCTGCAGCTTGGAGACAGGGAGGAGTGTGAATTGCAGACTGCAGGATTACAGAGAGAAGAGAGACAGGGTGAAGCTGGGATCCAGGAATCCCTTTGCCAGAGCAGAGGCCCACAGGAAGTGAGGCTTCGTAGAGACAGCGGTGGAACTCCATCAGCAGGTGGCTTGGACTGCGGTCCACTGGGCAGGGCCTGCATCAGAGTAGAGAAGGAAGAGGGCAGAAGAGTAGAAGCGAGAGGAGGATACGTCAACATTCAAGACACAGGCGCCAACCAGAGATGTGAACAGAAAGCAAGCGAAGGTGGAGAACATCCGCGGGAGAACCACTGCGTCATGCAAATAGTGGAGGAGGTATCTGCTCTACCTTCACTTCCTGCCGCTGTGGCCATGTTGCAAACCAGTACCGGGATCAATGCAGACACTGTAAGAATAGGGGGTGGAGGGACACTGCCCACTCAGCCACCACCCGCCATGGGAATAAGGGGGGGGGGCACTGACATCAAGCCTAATGGCAATACCGAAGCGGCGGCAGGAGCCACTGTGACCAGAACCGGATCAGCTGATGGTGACTATCAGTTGGTTCAGCACGAGGTTCTGTGCTCCTTGAAAAACAGCTACGAGGTGTTGGAGTTTCTGGGTCGGGGCACCTTCGGTCAGGTAGTGAAGTGCTGGAAACGGGGGACAAATGAAGTGGTGGCGGTCAAAATACTGAAGAACCACCCATCCTATGCACGCCAGGGACAGATCGAGGTGAGAATCTGTAAAGAAAATGCACCAGTCTCTGTGTTTGAGTTTAAATTGTGAACAACTGAAGAATCGCATGGTATGGGGTTGCTTGTATCTGCTGGGGGGTTCACATCAGCACACAACAACAGGAACACTTCTTATATTGCCTTTTTTTGATTACAACAAAGACAGTGCTTACTGAGTCTGTGTTGTTTTTCTCTCTTGTTCCTCCAGGTGGAGATCCTGGCCCGGTTGAGCAGCGAGAACGCAGATGAGCACAATGTGGTGCGTGCTCTCGAGTGCTTTCAGCACCGAAGCCACACCTGCTTGGTGTTTGAGATGCTGGAGCAAAACCTCTATGACTTCCTGAAGCAGAACAAGTTCAGCCCCCTGCCACTCAAAATCATCCGGCCCATTCTGCAGCAGGTAAATTGACATGTGCTGCAGACATCCATACACGTAGATACAGTATCCATATCTGTTTTAGTACAGGTTAGACATCAATTAAAAGTGTAAAAAAAAAGACAAGTAACCATAGAAGATAATGACATGTCTGCATTGTGCTTTGGCATCAGAATCACAGTGCCGAAATTCTAATATCTATTTTATTCTTGTAAATCTTGCAGGTGGCAACAGCCTTAAAGAAGCTCAAGTGTCTCGGTTTGATCCACGCTGACCTGAAGCCAGAGAACATCATGCTGGTTGATCCCTCCAGGCAGCCCTACAGAGTCAAAGTCATCGATTTTGGCTCAGCCAGCCATGTCTCCAAGGCTGTGTGCTCCACTTACCTTCAGTCCAGATACTACAGGTGCATGCTTCTTTTCTTCTCTCATACACCTTGAAATGACTTGCAGGGGAGTCACCCTGCAATGGGTGAGGCTGGAGATTACTAACATGCCCGTTTATAGTTTTCCTATCCTTGTTTTCTTAAGGGTTCTGTTACTTACTGAAGCTGTTTTTGTTATATACTTAATTTTGTAAAAAAGTACAACAATTGCCATGCCAAATTTTGAATGAGACATTTCATAGTTGAGTTATCTATCCAATCGACCTTAGAAGGAACTCGGCCAGTTGCAGATAGTACAAAATGTTCAGAAGTTAGATTCACTGAATATTTCTTTTGGAGTGAAATGGCATGTCACTTATCACCATGAGATGCCAACACAGTTAACTGATTCAGTCCCAAGGGTAATGGTTCTTTACGTGTGTGTCTCATATGTGTTTCCCACGGGGCTTAGTAAACTCTCTCCGCAGCTTTATATGTTAAGGCCTTCTCTCTTATGTAATGCCAAGTTGTCTGTATTAACTTGCAAACAAGGCGCTCCAAGATGTGAACAGCCCCCCCCCCCCTACACCCATATGTATTTGTTTCCGTCTTTCACTTTTTGTACTCTTAGTATTCCTGTTTCCCTCACTCTTTCCTACACGTATTCCTTTATGGCCCTTTGCCTGCATGCACCTATGATTGCACCGAGTTCAGCGCGTCACGCCCTGAACTCTACGGCTGATGCATTACACGAGGAACGCAGAAATGAAATATTGGGCACGTCTCAGGCTAGGGTGAGAGTAGGAACCTGCCTATGGAACAGGATTGTGAACTTCAAGACATAATGTTGTGCAAAATAACTTTGAACATTTAGTAACTAAGGTGTAAGGCAAACTAATTCCTTTTTATTAACCAATGAATAACAGGCTGGTAGTGTCATTCAGCTATGCACTAAGCAACACGTTTCAGCAAGTCGGTCGATCCAGTCTGATCAACTATTGGAAGCTCCTTAAATATTGTGCAATTATGACAAATATGATTGAGATATTTCTGCAGCCACTGCACACACCCATCGTTACACCCTGTACAGTCATGATTGTATTGCCCTGTAAGGAGCACAAGGTCTTTGCAGGTATTTCAACCGTTTTTGAACAAAATGTGAAATGAAGAGCCACAGAGAACCAAAATACCAACCCTGGGTGCAACTTCCCCATTTCTTTGCAAGCCGAGGAGAGTGGTGCTATACTTGTTACATAACATAAAGGTTCTGCAGTTGACCCGGTTAAGTGTACATTGGTGTGTGCTCATATGTGTTTTGTCCGTGGGCAGCACGGGCAACGCAGAGATCATAGTGCAGTTAAAATTGGGGCTGGCACTGATTCTTAGAGAGGCCACTTGGGACACAGAAGGCCGGGGGGAGAATGTGGTATGTGAAAACCCACATTTAGATCCAGGAAAAAACATCAGACATTCCTGTGTGTGTCTGGGTGTGCTCGTATGTGTCCTTGTGCCTAAACTACAGCTGCCAAGGCTCAATGCTTCATGTAGGTTACACAACGTACTCTAACCTGCTGCGCTGTAGAGAGCTGAAGGAATGAAACCCAGAAACCAGGAAAATGAGTTGGCTTTCTAGCACTTCCGGTTCCCTTGTATTAAAGTCAAAGGGTTCGTGGTAAGATGCCTAAAATAAGGTCTCTGGTTTACACAAGCCTAGGAGCTTTGAATGTTCTATTCCTGTAATGTTGTTTTTGAATGTTCTTTTTTAGTTGTCTTGAAAAAAAGTGGTTGCCAACAAGTGGCTAAATGAGTTGCAGATGCAATGACGCAGAACAACATTTCACTTTTAACTTATGGGCGATGGCTTCAGTAAAAGGTGCCTTGTTATGCTTTTTAGGGTTTTCCCTTTCCTGTAGTGTGTTTTCTATAGGTTTGTCTGTATATAAATGGTCAGCTAAGGATAAAACCCCAAAGTTCCCTCCAGAGGGAGTTTCTCTTTGAAACGTTTGCGGTAGTTTGCTTATAGCCTTGGGTTAGCTTTTTAATTCTGGCTACTTGAAAATATCAGTGTGTATGTTTGCCACAGAGGGGAAATGTAGCGAAGTAAAGTGACTCAAGTACTGAACATTACTACCATTTTGAAGTACTTGCACTTTGACTAAGTAGTTATAGATTTTATATGCTTTATACTCTTACTCAACTACAATTTGGAATCCGATTTCCTCTATTAGTCCCACAGTGGGGAAATGAACAGTGTTACAGCAAAAGTGGCATAGTAGTTAAAAATGGAATGCAATAATAAAAAAGAAAGAAAAGTAGATATTAGTAATACAATCAAAATGAAGACAAATAAGTACACAACTGTGGCTAAAAAAGAATTGTAGCAGCAATTACACAAAAATTAAGTGACATAAATAGCATATTAAAGTATTTTCTGGATTGTTTTAGGTACCAGCTGTTATGATAATGAAAACGGCCATTATGCATAACAACACATTTTAAATGTGGTACTTAAGTTTATGTTTTTACCATTACTTTTGTACTTTTACCTAAGTATAACATCTCTACTTCTTGCCAGTTTCTGTTCATTATTGGTAACACTTTCATTCATCTATCCTTTTTGTCTTTATTTGCCTCCCTTCCCCCTTGTTCTGTTTGTAGGGGTGTGGATTCAGCTATGTCGACAGCTTGTGTTGTATACATATGTATATATACTCTTGTGTTGTTAGGCCAGAGGCCTGTACTACGAATCCAGTTCAACATACTCTGGATAGGTTTGAGCTGGTTTACCTAATCCAAAACAAACGCGCTCTCGCTAAACTGTCCTACGACGCTGGTTATCAACTCGGTAACTCAAGCCAGGGTTTCTCCGTCCAGCTTAGTGCGCATTCACATGAAAGGGGAGGGGCCAGCAGCATTTGACCAGCAGCATTTGACCAATCACAAACATGGTCAAGCGTACTGACAGCGCAGCGTCATACTTCCTGAAGGAAAAGTAAACTATAATATTAGACATATGAAGAAGTTAAACTTTAAACATCCATGACTTAAACAACACTGGTAAAAGAAAAAGTGTTTGAATGCGTACATTAACAGGTTTATGATATCACTGCCCCGTCTAAGACACGAGTGGATCTGACTTAAATTACATTTGACTCGAGTGTTTCGTCAACTTAATGTGTTGCTTAAAATAATACTTCTGCATACAGTATGTGACACTGTAAGTGTTGCACGGCCAGATACGGCTCAGCTGACTCAGATAAGGAAATATGATACATTATGATTAGGCCTGTCGCGATAATCGATAAATTGACTTATCGTACGATAAGTAAAAATGGACTCGATAACTTTTCTGAGCTCGATAAATTGCCGTTTACATAAAGATGTGACCAGCATTTTAGCCTGGAGCGCTGTGGCTGCCAGGGGCACTGTGAGGGGCGGGGCTGACACACAGCCAGGTCAGGACACTCCGCGTGCACGTGCAGCAGCGTAGCAGCCAAATTAATAATATAGCGACAAGCGGGAGACAACGTGTGACTTACTCACGGGGAATTTAAAGTGAAATGGAATTGGTTACAAAACCTAACTACACATCTCGATTCTCCGGTGTGGCAGTATTTTGGATTCAAACCAAATCAACGAGGCGAACCTACGGACTTGAATTAGCCGGGCGGTGTGTCGCATTGGTTTAAAAAAGGTAGCGACAAAAGCAGGCAATACCACGCATTTTAAACCACCTAAAACACAACCACCCCATTCCGTTTTCCCAGCTGGGAGCAAACACGGCAGCTGGAGATGGAGAGCCCCCGCCCGACAATGCAAACATGTTGGTGTTCCTTGCTCGAAAACTTAGAAAAACAGATTTGGATATGGCCTGTTGAGGCATCTGGGTCTTTGACAGTGGACTGTACACTTGACTGTTTTTTTAAGGAGGTTTTTTTTGCTTGTGAGATAATGTGTGCTCATATTTATTTATTTATTTATATATATGAGAGAGAGAGCTCTGTTTTCCAGCCTGACTATTTAATGTATTGTTTTGGTTGTGTGATTTAATTCATTTATTATAATTTAATTAATTTGTTTTATTTATTATATATAATTTATATATTTTAATATTATTTCACATTTCATTTGCAATGTTGAATGTTCAATAAAAAGTTATGTTTGAAAGGCTGTACTTGAATTATTATTATATATTATCATTATGTCTAAAATGGTCTTAAAACGGTGCCGACAATATTATCGTTTATCGCAATAATTTCCAGAAAAATGTATCGTCCAACTAAATTAATTATCGTGACAGGCCTAATTATGATGTGATATGAGTGACAATGGGACACATCGACGTCTGCACTCACAGTGCGGTGGACTGTAGGCTATGTAACGTAATGTTACTTTGATCCGGTTACTTATGTTGTGGCAGATATTTAATTAAGCTTTCTTAAAACTAATGTTATAATAGTCAGATTGCTCTGAAGATGGGAGGTGATATTCTATGTTCACGTTCACACAGTCAGTTGATTTTTTGCCGGCCGTTTTTCTGTATTTCCTTTATCCTGTAATATGACTTGATAGCTTTAAACTCTGCACACTGAGCTCTGATTGGTCAGCAGGCGGTGCTTTCACTGACTTGATCTCTTGTCCGGAGCAGGTTAGCCGTTCAGCATAAGTTATCATGGAGATCTAGCCCGTTAAGAAGAGAACCATAGGACCGGAAACCCAGAGTTTTCCCTGAAGTTAGCTCGCTAAGCGAAAATCCGGCTTCGTAGTACAGGCCTCTGGTGAGGCAAATGTCCTCATTGATCTGGAGATGTCACCACTATGTTTTTCCTACCTATATGATTATGTCATTTGATTCCGACGGCAGTGTGTGTGTCATTTTGTTCAAACATCATGTCATCAGGAGAGTGGTTTGCAGGACAGCATGTCTCCAGTGCTCACATTGCATAATGGCCCTACTGTATTGTTATCACAGTGAGGCTGTTAAAAAAATGCTAGCCTCACCACAATGGGTAGGAGGAGGTTTTATTTTTCCTTTAAGCTCTGGGGTTTTCCCTGGGTTTTTCAGAACCATAGGGGCTAGCATTGCCGGCAGTGTGGTGCAAAAGTCCGTTTTTAAAGACATAAATGTATAAATAAGTTGTACAATTGAAGTTGACACTTAACACTCTCACTAAAGGCAAAGTCTGGAGGGACTTGGCTTGGAAACCGAAGGGTCGCTAGTTCAAGTCCCAAATCGAAATACAAATAGGGATAGAGAGGGGCCATTTCAAAACCTTGGCACTGCTGAGGTGTCCTTGAGCAAGGCACAGAACCCCTAACAATGTGTATATGTTCTGTGCTTTGTGTGTATTTTTTCTGTGTTTATACAGATTCAAAAAATGATTTTCCCCTTAGGGTTAATAAAGTGTTTTATTCTTCTTTTAAAATCTACATTTTAAAACACAAGTAGTACATATTGTAGCAAAGAATAGCAATAGTATGTCCAGTAATGGTAGTGTAAGCATTTGGAATTGTCTTCCATTAAATTAAATGGTTTTATATTAAATTATATTCTTTTGTAGTTTCCTATGAAGTTGCATTCCATATAATTTCAGCAATCTAAATATAATATAGTCCTCTGCTATAGTGGGTGTCTTTATTCCATCATAGCAAACCTTTTGTTGTATGTAAATTGACACAAACTTGAACTTTGTTGATTTTATAAGCACAACACTGTCTCGGGCACAAGCTGTTGAGTGCTTGCCATGCTGTAACGTGTTGTTACCATGGCAGCATGACACAGCAGGGCCTGGTGAGGTGACTGTTCCCTTCCTGCGGGGGCCGGTGACGTACAACCAGCTGCCACAATGAAAACGGAGCACTGGGCTATGTGAATAATTCAGTTAGGCAGCTCAGGTGGAAGGAAAGATGGCTATCATCTTAGCATGCTTACAGATTTAGGCAGGTTGTGTTGGGCTTTCTTTGTCTAGGTGTGATTAATGTGTCACAAAGGTGTTGTTTTACACTAGTCGCATCGTAATAGTACATGGTGTGCACATTTGCCATTCTTTTTTAATTAACATGAAAGTATATTCCTGAGTAGACATAAAGAAAGAGGTGTACTCTCATGTTGAGATGAGTTTTGATGATTGGCTCACCTTATGGTATAAACGGCAAGAGAGAAAGCCTTTGAGCTCCATACTGTTTCAGAAATAATCAATGATATGGCGTTTCATCACGGCAGTATTTAGTTTACACAGTAGCTTGTGCATTAAGAACACTTGTGTTAGGGCATGATTTAACAATAAAATACCACGTGCTGTACGCCCTCCCATGCCACCCTGGCATGGCCTCTTGCCCCCCCTTTGCCACCCCATGTAAAATGTTCTAGAACCGCCCCTGGTTTGGGGAAGTAAAACAGTTATAAAGACATTTAGCTGTATTTGTGGATTAATGTTGTTTTTCCGAGTGCATCCCATACCGGCTGCTAGTACATTCAATATGAATAAAACACCAGTGGTGTATTTGTATTAACATGTTGCTAGATTCCTTGTTCTTTACCTGCATTTCATCAATTATAATAACACTTGCAGTATGTGTCAATAGTATTGTCCTTGGTTGGACTTGCTTTTCTAAAATACCACTGCCTTTCCTAACCTGCTTAATTATAGTCTTGTTACCGTCTCTACCATATTGCTACTGTGGTATAAACCACAGTAATACAGAAAAGGGAAACTGATGTTGTCCAGAAACAAACACTGTTATCCTACCCCCTTCGATCCCTTCTTCTTTCCTTTTTTAAAAAGCATTTCATTTTCAAAAAAGATGTATTTCCTTCTGAATTCTATCTTGGTGACATAGTAGAAAACATTTTGTTCTATGTCTGTTTTTTGAAATATAAATTGCCAAATGTACTTTGTTTGAGCCCAGGATTTAGGAGCATAATATTTATGGTTGAATAAAACTGAGGTTTCCTTACTATCATAGTGCTATTAACTATTGTCTTGTTGCTTCAATGCTATTTATGAATTAATTGATGAATTTATGTGTTGCTTTCTTGCCTTGCGACACATTTTTCAAGTGTTATTTGAACCAATGGTTCAAAGACCAAAATGAAATCAAGAGTACAGGGCTCTAAAGTGCAAGTATTGCTCCACATTTGCCCCTAAAAATAGAAATGTTTCAACTGGCACGAATAATTTACAATACAGAGTGCGAGTTAACATTACATTAAAGACCAACCATCTCACAGATCGTTTTTCATGTATTTTCTTAGACGGGTAACTAAAACCTATGCACTTATAGAAGTATAATTAGCCTGTCAACAGTGTTTACCACAGAATTTGTTCTATTTGTGGCTTCAGCTGAGAAGGGTATCCACCTGGATTCCACCGCCAAAGCAGCGCGGCCTTCAGAGCTAACTGCAGCTACTCTAGTGACTTGACAGGAAACATTCCGCTCCTAAAAAGCTCCCGGTCTATGTGATATGACGCCCCGGGAGGACAGAAAAAACACATCCGGACCGCGCCGCATGACGGTGCAACATACTCTGTCAGCAGTGGACAACAAACAAAGCGTTTGCCTTTCTAACTTTGGCATTGTACCCTGTAAAAACACATTGGTTAAGTTCCTCAGAGGTTTGACTGTCGGTAGTTGGAGTTGGCTCTGCTCAAAAATTCAACATTTTTATTTTATAGATAATTGTTGTTTGGAACATTTAAGCTTATGTTAAGCACATTTTTAAAGCCATACAGTAACAATGGTAAACAATCCGTCTTGAGCTGAAAGAACGGAAACAGAAATTGTGACCAAATAATGTAATCAATCAAATGAGTAAATATGTATAAGATGCATACCACCATAAAAAACATTTGATCTATAATTTCTAATATTAGCTACTATAGCTTAAAAGAACCTATATTACATGTATTTAGAATCTGATATTGCATTCAAAGTAATCGTGAATGTGATTAAGAGAGAAATTGTTATTTGTAAATGTTGTGATATTGGCATTATATTGGATATAAATTATTATTATCAATCAATCAATTAATGTTTATTTATATAGCCCAATATCACAAATGTTACATTTGTCTCAGTGGACTTCACAGTTTGTACAGAATATCAGTATGGCAATACGACACCCTCTGTCCTTAGACCCTCACATCGTACAAGGAAAAACTTCCGGAGAAAACCCAACAGTTTAAAGGGGAAAATGGGAGAAACCTCAGGGAGAGAAACAGAGGAGGGATCCCTCTCCCAGGACGGACAGACGTGCATGGATTATTACACGGATTAGTTGAATTCTCAATTCTGATAGGTCAATTTGGAAATTGTAGAGGTTGTTAATACTCATTAACACACCGCTGTTAAGAAGAACAGACCATTCCTATGGAGGATCAAGGGACTGAATGCAGCCATATCAATCCGCAGAAAGAAGTCGGCAGTGGACAACACACATTAGTTTTCACCCATCACAAAACAACATGGAATACTTTTTGAGTATTCACTTTAATATTTGTGAACGGCACAAAACCTTGGTTTCATGACAGCTAAACTTTCCCCGTAAAGAAAAGAAAAAAAGCGAGGAGAGGGAGCACACATACACAAGCTCATGCAATATAAATATAAATGCTATACACGGTACATGTCACGGTGCATACGTGTTTGTTCATAAACTGCGGCAACTTAACACTTTTTACTGCGCTCCCTTATTTGTCATTGCTTTCTGTTGGTATTTCCCTAATCTCCTGCACATGCATGGTCACACTCATGTAACTTGATCTGCCTTCCAACACGTCCCACGCCTCAGTAATGTGTGAAGTGTTTTGCATATCATTATCATGGATTCGCTTTGTAGACAGTACGGGGTTCCCACGTCCTGTAATGAGTCCCATCTCCTCATGTTGGACACACTCGGATATATTCGTGCCTGAGGTGTGTTTGATCCTAGTTATCTCAGTTCTCTGTACACAGCAGGGGTGTGTTGCCATACAGTGTGCAGTGTTTGTTCTTGTTGTGTAATTGCGGCTCTCTAGTGTAAACGGTTAGTTCTGGAACCTGGTCTGTCTGCCAAACGCCTGACAGGGGGTGTGTGTTTGTGGGTGTGTTACGGCCTGTGTTTGTTAACAACAACACACACTATCCTTTTTTAGGTTTGTTATTGTAAACTTGTAAAGTTATTCAAAATAAATGGCCAAATCTTGCTGTAAAACTACATCTGCTTTCTTGTTGACCTCAAACATAAAACAACAAATGGATGTAAGACAAAAGTGCAATTTAAACCATAACCTCCTTAAATCTTTTTCCTCTTCCTCATAGTTTATTTGATTTCATCATTTTTTTGTAAACTTGAGCAATCAACTGATTTGGCTTGCTAATCTTCTGTCTGTAAGTTTTCCTAATTTTGAAATAAGTGGTATTTGTTCAGCCAGTGTTTAGCTTGTTTACACTATTATGCTAACTTCCCTACAGGCTTAATATAATTCTAATGAATCTACGTTTCCTCTGCTGGTTAAATGCTACTTTTCAGGTTAATATTTGTATCCCGTGCCTCTACTGTGAGGTGTTTACATGCTTCAATGTTCAGAAAGGTTTTTTTCCTACTGCCTGTGCTGCAGCACCTCATTTCACCCTGTGTCTTAAACCAGAGCCCAATCTGCTGCAACTGTTACATAGTGATGTCATTAAATGTAAACAAAGTCCAACCAGCGCGTTGCAGGCATTTACATGCACAAAAAACCTATATAACACACTACAGGAAAGAAAAAAAAAGAAAAATTGATCTGATCCTTTGAGTCCAAACACAATTTGTTGTGGTCATCTTTTTATCGTACCATTTAAAACTACTGTGGGGTTTTTCAAAATAAGAACACAACAATCCCTTTCTTAGGCCCCCGTCCACACAGAGACAAAAACAAACCGAATTCGATATCAACATGGGAAATTCTTGGCCGAAACCGATACCGAAAATAGGAAACGGTCGGCCGAAAACCGAATGCCGAAAGGCCGAAAATGATTAATAGAAATATATATATATATATATATATATATATATATATATATATATATATATATATATAATGTATACATTTTTTACCAATGTTGTTCAGCTACCTGATTATGGAAAAATAAATGATTATGGCAAAACTTAACTTAACTTAAATAATAATCACTATTATGGGTCCATAAAACATTTATTCAGCACTTTTGAATGCATACAGTACATTAATTCCAAGTCAAGTCCATTTTCTTTTCTCTGTAGGATAACTACAACAAAGTGCATTCAGAACAAAGCCAAGGTGCTTTAAAACTACATAAACATCTAGGCCAGTAGGCCTACAACAAAATAGTGTAAATAAAGACTGTAACAGCCAGGCCTTCAACAACAACAAATGCACCTATAAGTGCATGCATACAAATGTGCAAACTGGATAAATCCACATGAATGTAACTATTTACAAATGAAATTACAATTGAATTTCAAGAATCTGTAAATAAGGCTGTCTGTCCTCATAAGCAAAGTAGTAAACATTGTATAAAGATACATAAAGTGAAAACTGGATACAAAATCCACAATCAATTACAAATTAAATTACAATTTCAAGAATCTGCAAATAAGGTGGTCTGTCCTCATGGGCAATGTAAACAACATTGCATCATTTAGATAACGAAAGTATAATATATTGAACACTGTGCTGCTGTCATTTCCCACTAATGATAACCTGAGATGGTGAATTATAACTCACAATGAAAATTGTTCAGGAAAGTGGGTATAGAGTAGACATGTAGAACTAGATAAGCTTATGATAAGCCAGCCTTGTCTACTTATTAAGGAAAAGTGGGAGGTTCTTTTTAATGAACATTAGCTTCTCTGCTTTATCAGCCATAAGTCTGTTCCTCTTCTCATCAAGCACATGAGAGGCAGCGCTGAACAGTCTCTCGCTGTCAGTGCTTGTGATTTGATCTTACTCCGCATATTTGTCCGGGTGTTTTGATTTCAAGTGGTGGAGTAATCCCGAAGTGGTGAAAGTCTTTGCAGTTACACCCCCTCGAGAAATGTCAGCTGAACACGTTTTACAAATCGCAATCCGCGCCTCTTTCTCTGATATTTTTAAATATCTCCAAGCGGCAGACATGTTGGCTGTGAGCCAGCCGCGAGCATGGTCGCGCGCCGTGCTTGTCGCCGCGTTTTGATTACGTCATCACAACAACACGTTAGCTTACCAACGTAACCCTGTTCTCTGACATTCAGTGATATTTTTCCGAAAGCCAAAAGGGCCTTTTTAACCATTTTCGGCCGATAATTTTTGGCGGCCGAATATTCGTTGCATCCCTAACTATTATTATTATTATTGTTATTACATTATATTATTATTGTTGCTGATGGTTGTGGTAGAGGAGCTGTATATCTTGCACTAAAATCTGTATCATGGTCAGTAGCGTCTGGAGCACCAACGCAACCCTGTGATCCGCCATTGTTGTTCGCGAAACGCATCAGCAATGACACGGGAGAGGCGGGGATATGGCGTCATCGTTTTCAGGGAATGATCGTATAGGGCAGGGCTATTCAACTACACATTCAGTTGGGCCAGATTTTATAACTACAAAATTCAGCTGGGCCAGACATTCAAACAAACACATATTACTGCGATGAAAAACATGCAATTTTTATTCATTGTTCATCTAACAAAGGTAGGTCAAAAAGTGCATAAAAACACAACAAATTAGCATTAATTTAACAGAATCTGAAAAAAAAGTGCACAGTTGTAGCATTACATTTGTTTGCTTTAGAATTCAAATATTCAGGTTATGTTTTTTGAACCAGGCACATCACAAAGTTTATTTACTGAATATAATAATACCAGTCTTAATACATTTCCTGACATACAAAAAAAACAGCTAAAGAGCTCCAATGCAACACAAAGAGGTAGTACTGTAGCAATACTATTTTTTCACTTTTCAAGTAATAACAAAAAAATCATACGTTTTGGTCACATTTGACCCAGACACATTACAAAGTGCATTTAAATGAATACAGAAAGAACTGTCAAGTTACCCCAGTGTGCGAAAAAGTACACGTCCCACCGTCCGGGACGTGTTATTTACAATATCGGACAAGTAGATCTTTCAATTGACTTGTCCGGCGGACAAGTGACGTTTTTCGCCCGGATTTATTGTTATATTATTGATAGATTCAGTTTACAAAAGGCAGAACTCATTCGCAAATTGGACGTGTCCGCCATTGTTCGTTTAGAAATGTTAGTTTCGGTTCTGTTTGTCGATTCCTAATGAAATGCATCTCGCCGCTTTCTGTGCAGGGGCGGGGCGGGAAGTGTAGCACAGTGGCAGGGTTGGGAAGCAAAACTCGGTTCCGAGTAGGAACAAATAACAATTGTCCGTTCCCGGGATTGATAAGAGTTGTGAGGACAGGAGGCGAAGCCGAGCCCCGCGGACCGCAGCTCCCTCTCTCTGCTCCGGATCAGCTGATCGCTGCATGGTGCAGCTCAGCGTCTCTCTCTCTCTCTCTCTCTCTCTCTCTCTCTCTCTCTCTCTCTCTTTCTACACACAGCGGATTCACTGCCCGTTTAACAGCCTCATCTTTGTCAAACTTTCTTATGTTCTTTCTCTAACACGTAATGAAGGTTATTAGGACTTTTAGCTCCTTTGTTGTTAATATTGACCGCCATTTCCTTTATGAAGTGAAGCAGCCTCCCTGTGTCCTCGCGCTGTAATCATATCCCCGGACCCCCATACTCGGAGGAGCACAGGGATGTCAGTATTGTTTATAAGGCAGGGTATAGAAATTATTGAAATTAAAATACTATCTATTTACTTTTACAAACAGTGAACAGCTGGGCAGCTGCAGCATGTGTATTGCAGGACATGTGTAAGCGTCTTTGAGTTTTAGAAAAGCGCTAGGCCTATAGGCTATAAATATAATGTATTATTATTATTATTATTAGGCTTATGTGTTGGACATGTGTGGTTGGACTCTGTCTCACAGGCAGGTTGCAGCATGTGTGTTGCAGGACATGTGTTGGACACACAGATTGTGTGGTTGGACTCTGTCTCACAGGCAGGTTGCAGTGTAACATCAGAGGAGACTGGGCCAATTGTACATTCTTAAACTGCACCACTTAGAACTAACAAAACAATGCAGAGATTATGTTTATATAATTGTATTCAATAACCGTAATAAATTTAACAGTATGAACTGATTTGTAAATAGGAATACAGATTTGACTTAATGTTTTCATAAATATATTTTTCTCCCAGTTTGTCATGGGACTTATTTTTACCCTCTCAAAGAACCGGAATCGAGAACCGAAAATAACTGGAATCGAAAAGCAGAACCGGAATCGTTAAAATCTAAACGATACCCAGCCCTATGTGTGATGCAGTAAAATCTTACCGCTCACTCACGTGAGCGATTTCGTAAAAACCGTGGGAAAATGTGAAATACGATGGCGAAGAAGAAGATTCCAGTGGCCCCAATTTGTGTCCATTCTGGACAAGTGAAAATGTATTCGGACAAGTAAATTGCCAAACTCACTTGTCCATGGACAAGTACTCTCTAAAAACTTTTTCTCACACTGTACCCTTCAGTGCACAAACCCATAACAAGGGATACGGGTAACTATATGAATGAATACTACACTACACGCCTGCTATAGTAAACTAGGTGCTTACTATCACCTCATTTGTGATTTGTCATCGCTGACTTTCTCAATGGGAGAAGGGACATTTTTTGTTTTGAACAAGAGCAGTGATTTTTGGCTCATAGGATGTCAATGCAATCCTAAGACATTGGTGAAAAGTGCTGTCAGTCAGTGAGCAGCGAGTGCTACTTTTGATTGAGTTCATGTGTGAAAAGCTTGATTCACATTTGTATGTTGTTCCAAACATACTGAGCACAAAGATCGCTACTTTCTGAACGTTAGGGAACTGCTGTTTTTTGACATCACTCCAAAACTTCGCTGGCCCGTTAGTGCGCTGCATGTCAATAAGTTCCAGTGTATATTTCCCCTTGTCGATGCTGGGGACCACTTCCTTTGCTCTGGTTGATACGTCCCCCTCTATTGCAACAGTGAAGGGGTCTCTGGCAAAGCCCATCACCTCTGTGGGCAGAGCAAGTCCATCCAATCGACCGGCAAAGTTCTCTTTCAACCTCGCAATGAAATCTGTCATCACATCCGTGATTTGTGCCGGAGATGTGATGTGTTTGGGGAGCGTCGGAAAATGCAGCATCCGAGCCGTGCTCAAGTCGGTCGCGAAAAGGTCCAGCTTGACTTGAATCTGCTCCACAAGATCAATGACCGTTTTGTCTCTGTTTACGCTTCAGAGTTGATATCATAGGACCACCGTTACTAGCACCAGTAGATGCACTTTCAAAAAACGTGCTGCGTTGTGGTTTGGTGGTTTCTATGCAACGCGGAGTGTTGCGTTCATGGTCTGCACTAGTGTAGGAATTTGGCTACGGGAGGCTGGGCCACTCGGGAGTTGGTTCTGGCCCGCGGGCCGCCAGTTGAATAGGCCTGGTATAGGGCATACAGTGTTTCCCCTAGGATGGAGTTATGAGGGTGTCCGCGGGTCTTAAAAAGTATTAAAAGTTGATAAATCAAGTTAGCGAAAATTAAGGCTATTAAAAAGTATTATACGACATTTTCCAAGATATTAAGAAGGTCCACAGCAACGACAACATGAAACACCCTTTAATTGACTGAAACGACATGTCGGGAAACCCCCTCAAGGCGGCCCCATGCATAGCGCGTCGTAAAATGCTGCTTCTTATTTTAAGTTTCGTTGCCTTGCTCCGCTCTGTGGGGGGGATCAAAGCTGTCCGGTCCGCGGCGTTTAAGTCCCGACTCTCCCGATTGCCATTCCGTGCCTCCCCTGACTGCACGTCGCACCGCTGCAGTGCAGACTCTCTGCACGGAGGAGCCGCGAAAGAGCAGCCGAGTCCGGGCGATGCTGCTCCTCCAAGGAAGAGACACACGTTCACTAAGCCAAACTATATCCGGTCACAGAGATCTGCTATTTTAAAGTAAAGTCAACACATATCGACCCTAAATATAGTCTATATTAAGAACGAGAAAAGTCTTAACATATATATCGTTTTTTGTAAACATATGATAAATGTGTGAGGGTGATGATGTCAGAGCATCGTCCTATGTGCCGGGCCAATTTAACCTCTGGGTATTTGTGAGGGAGCTCCTATATGGCATTACCCCGCTGAAGCTCACCAAAGTTTAATATATTTCATAGTTCAAAGTTTTGTCAATTGTTTTTTTTATTGGTCAAATACTGGTTACTAATGGTTTCTGAGGAGTTTTACTGGAATGAAAGAGCACAGAGTCTACAGAATCAAAAAAGCAGCATACTGCATTAAACCTGACCTTCACAGAGAGGTTGAAGTTCATGTGGAAAGGAGGCTTCAGTAGTCTGTCTGCACTCTGTTTAGTTGTGCTATCTTACAATCAATATACTAAATGTGAGGTAAAGTGTGTCGCCAATGTAACCGGTTAGAACTCAAAGTGGCGATGAGGTCTTAAAATGTATAGAAAGGGTCTTAAAAAAGGTCTTAAAAGGTATTAAATTTGAATTCAGGATTCCTGCATATACCCTGGTTATAGCAGCGGTGCTAAGGCACGTGGGCCAAGCATAATGTGAGCGCGGAGCGCGTGGAATCTTTTAGTTTGTGCACGTGCGAAGTGCGCCCCGCCAATTTGTTTCTATGTGTCTGCCAGTACAAGAAAGGCTCTTGAGGCCTAGTACCAGGGCCGGCTCTAGACAATTTGCTGCCCTAGGCGAGATTTTATATATAAAGAATAAATGAAAAATCTCTACAAAAGACAAATACACTTCAAAAACAGAAACTTATTGACATCGGTAACATACGTCAAAATGGCTTCAAATGTATTCAGTATGCCCCCCCTGGAAGATTTTTTTGAAAATGTTAAAGTAAAATGCTTGAATCTGGTGCACTTTGAGCAGAATTACTAGAGACCTGATCTAGGGGGTATAACTCTAAAACACCAATATGAAAAAGATCGGTTTACATTTTATTAATCAAATAAGTATGTGAACATAACCAATAACCTACCATAGCCAATAACAAATAAATGTAACTTAACGTAATTTTCGGACTATAAGGCGCACCTGAATATAAGCTGCAGCAGCGGCATACCACTCTCGGTTCCACTTTTACTTTTGCGCGCTACCTGTCTCACTCTTTTCCGGCCTCCAGCTTTTCCTGCTGGAACCCGCCGCTTAAAGGGGGGGGTCCGCGGACCGGCCACAGAGCCCATAGAGTTAAAGGTGGTGGCCGTTAGCTGTAAAAATCCATAGATTAGCCGCACCGTAATATAAGCCGCAGCGTAGAAAAATAGGGAAAAAGGCACGGCTTATAGTCAGAAAATTACGGTATTTTATTTTTGTTGTTCATTCATATCTTATTTGACCTGGTTAACATTTATTTATTTATGCATATTTTTGTATCTCTCCAACTTTAAACAATATTTTTGGTTTACTGTCCTATAGTATACATTTAAATGATTTCAAACCTGTTTTTATGTATCCTAATAATTATAAAGGAGTGCCTTGGAAATATGTGTTTACATAATTTGTGGTCAAACCGTTTGAGACCCACTGAGATAACTTAGACTAAAATTAACTATCTAAACACTCATGCCCCTTTCACACCAACGCGTTTTCAGCGCCGGATCAGAGTTATAGCCTGAAAAGTACAGTTTTTTCCTGTTCACACCGCAGCGGCGCCGCCTCTTAGCTCCGGAATCTGGTTCACTTCCAGCTCCAAAAAATTGTCGGTCTAGAAGCAAGAGCTTCGGAGCTATGAGGCGGCGTCGCTTACGTCTCTCTTACGTCGAGGCGTGCAGGAAACTAAACCCACCTCCCCTGAACATGGGTCGACTGAAGAGTCTCGTCATGCCTGCCTACAAGCAGTCGCGCTGAGCAAAGTGACTAGAAGGCAAACACACACTTATAAAAAAAAGCACACTTTATAAAGTCAGGCAACACTCACCAGGCTTTGTGTGATTCTGTGTATTTGTACCTTACTTTGACCATCCGTTCACTGTTATTGGTCATTGTGGAGAGCAGGCAGACGTTTTGTTTTTTATTATAGCAGCTATCGGATGGAATCCATACATTGGCTGCACAGGTTGAAAAGTATAAAGTTGGAGAAGTCGTTATTTAATTTAATCTGGCTTTGCTTTAAAAGCAACACGATCATCGACCCGACGCAGTCCCCCGTTGTTGTTGTTGTTGTTGTTGTTGTTGTTGTTGTGAGCGCCGTTGAGGAGCAAATCAGCGATGTAAACGGTGACGTCATGACGCAGCAGCGGCAGCACCATCCTGGCTCTGAGTGGTGTGAACAAAGCGGGAGCTGAACCAGAAAAGCTCTAGCTCAGAGCTAGAAAGGGAAAAGCGCTGGTGTGAAAGCCGCATCAGAGTCCTTTTACCTCGCTGAGCCTCTCAGTCTGACAGGAGAGCTCTCCTCCACCCTGGTTGTAGAAACATCTACTTCTTATATCCGTTAGCGGAGCTAGCACCAGATTCTAATAACAACAGCGCCGTTACTGGTGCGCCCTCTCTCTCTCTCCCTCGCTAGCTCTCTCGCTCCCACGCTCACACTTTGGCTGTGAGCAGCGGGCGCTTGATAAGCCAACATCCCCCACTTTCATCACTTACAGTGCCCATCGTATAGGGCGAATGAAAAGTGTAACCGGGTGAAAAGGGTGTTACATTTACTTAATTATGAATGTTGTTACATCAAGGCCGAAAATTAGGATGAGCGGCAACGGTCAAAATAGTTTTTTCCCAGAGCTACCAGCGCAGTGCCCCCCAGATCTGGAGCCCTGGGCGACCGCCTAAAATCGGCCCTGCCAGTACATACAGTGGCAATGTCTCAAGATTTAGCAAAAATACACCTTTATTGAACATAGAGTAACACAAATACTACAAATCCACATAACAAACAATCAAAAATGAAAAAGGGTCGCCAATTATTATTATTTTTAATAAAGGGGAAACACTGGCATACATGCGGAGCCGCAAGCGTTTCGTCCTCAGACCTACCCACTTTGGGAGCTTTAATCAAAGGGTATCCCGAATCCGAGTTTCCGTGTCGGACTCGTGTGGACGAACCGCCGATACGATAGAGAACGTTAGCGGATTCAACTGATATCGTCTCCGTATGGACGGGGCCTTAGTCACAGCTTGGCAAGATTGTTCTGTAAATATTTGATGCAGTCTAATACAAAGCTCTGTTTGGTATTGCATAACTGGACCTCTTACTCTTAAAAGGAGCAATAGGAAATGGCAATGTGTAATTTCCTCGTTTAGAAAGCCTGCGCTGTAACTGTGATGGACATCCGCATTGATGTGTTTGCACACATACATACATTCACACATAGAGAAGCACACACGTCAGTGACACACATACGCAACAACGAGCAGTGGCCCATTTATCACCCTGTAATACTGTTACATTATGGTCCTGAGCGTTTGGTTGTTGCCTGGCAACAGACCATTTCCCTGCGGTTGTCACAGCAGTGGTTACTATTTGCAGCTGCTGTGACCGGGCCTAATAACCCATTGTTTTTATACACCTCTAACACTACCGCTGCAAGATTACCAGTCCCACTTGATTTGCGTAAGTGGCAAAGTCCATTGGCGAAACAGATTTAGTTCTTTGTTGCATTATCGATGCATGCACGTCATGTGGGTTTAATGTTAAATTAATGAGCCCTCTATATCCTGTTGTTAAAGAGACCGTATTTATTTGCATGGGGACAGTTATGTGATAAGCTTATTTATTATATTTATTTATATAGCACATCTCAACACAAGTCAGCTCAATGTGCTTTACAAAACATTAAAAGCATCAGGATTATATTCAAGTACATTTAACAATAGTAAAAAGCCAAGAAAATACAATCTAAGAGGAGTTGAGGATATAAGGAGCTGTTTCAAAGAAAACAGAGGAGCGACATTTCGCCGACAACTGCGCCGAGCACTTGACTTTATGCAGGTAGCCAGACAGCGGGACATTGTACGAAAAGTCAGCACACTCAGCACGGATAGTGCGCGCAACATGATTGCAGCGCCCGGGCAGCTCCCGTTCGAGCATATGCCTTGAGTTGCACATAGCTCCAACGATCCATCAGTGTCTCTCCGCGCGCACACACACACACACACACACAGATATCTATATCTATATCTATATAGATATAGATATAGATATCTATATCTATATATATCTATATCTATAGATATATAGATATATAGATATCTATATAGATAGACCCGGCTAAAATAACTGGATGGCCTACCTGCTTGTCAGCCTTCCATCTGTGCACAAACTTATCTCGTTGCCTCATTGATGATGCGCGTTCGTGTGTGTTGGAGGAGGGACTCTGTAAGAAAGTCTGAAGGAAGAGGCCTATTTTTTCCAGTTGTGTATTTTCAAATTCTAGCGCACTCGAGCTGGTTTCTCCATTCTTACCTACCTTACCTTTAACTCTTTTTAGGGTGCAGCTATATGTTTTATTTATTTCAAAGTGGGCCTATTTTAATAATATTTTGTTTCCTTCAAATGTGCAGAGGACTCCCCAAGTGCTGCGTTTAATTTATCTTAAAGTAGGCCTGTGTATTATTTGTAATTCTCCTTATAGGAGTTCTTTGTTTCTTATTAGAGGTTAACAGTTTTATATAATGTAATAAATAGCCTAATAAATGCAAAACAACTGTAGTTTTTGTCTGATATAACAATCAATACAACTTTATTAGCTATCAAGCTATGAAATATGTTTTGCGGCTCCAGGCAAAAATATTTGGGAGAAAAAGGAGCGAAATGGCTCTTTTGGTCAAAAAGGTTGCAGACCCCTGACCCAGACAATGTCAATATGCTGTTGTTCTTGAACAAGAACACATAGACTTGTACTCTTGCATATTGAGTCTTGTATGTACATCACTGTATGTAGTTGTGTTGTGTAGTTAGTAACACATGTAGAGTTCTAGAAAAGACATGGTGTAAACACAAGTTGGAAGGGCGCACAATAAACCTGACGAGTTTGAATTTGAGTTGATTATGAGTTTATTTTCAATTGATAATTAGCTCACAATAAGTTCACTTTAGTTACTCACACAACTTGACACAAGTCCGGACTTATAAGTCCGGACCTGAACCTCTGGACTTGAGTCCGGACCTGAACCTGAATGTGAGTCCAGGTACACAGCACTCAACATATATCGTTTTTTGTAAACATATGACAAATGTGCGAAGGTGATTACGTCAGAGCATCGTCCTATATGCCGGGGCTTAGCCGGCCCAATTTGACCCCTGGGTATTTGCGAGGGAGCTCCTATATGGCATTACCCCGCTGAAGCTCACCAAAGTTTAATATGTTTCATAGTTCAAAGTGTTGGTCAAATACTGGTTTCTAATGGTTTCTGAGGAGTTTTACTGGAATGAAAGAGCACAGAGTCTACAGAAGCAAAAAAGCAGCATACTGCATTAAACCTGACCTTCACAGAGAGGTTGATGTTAATGTGGAGAGGAGGCTTCAGTAGTCTGTCTGTTTTATCTCTTGGGAAGAATGCCTAAATCAAATACTACTTTCTAGTGGTTTATTTTTCTAATAAACCTTGCATTGGGTTGGTCAAACAATTCATTCTCTTGTGCTTTGTTCTATCTGAATTATGATAAGGAGTTATCACAAGCTGTTTAGTTATGCTATCTTACAATAAATACTGTGTATAGTCAATGTGAGGTAAAGTGTGTTGCCAATGTAACCGGTTAGAACTCGAAGTTGCGATGAGGTCTTAAAATGTATGGAAAGGGTCTTAAAAAAGGTCTTAAAAGGTATTACATTTGACTTCAGGATTCCTGCATATACCCTGTAGTAGTTGTTTTGGATCCACAAGTCCCCCTACTATTGATTTTATGTGGTTTTACAGGGTTTGTACCATTTTGGTTTTCCAGGAACATTTTCTGCAGACCATCAGCTGTAGAGACCCTAGCCCCGACCCTCTTGTGATAACATAGACATGTTGTCCCCCCAAGGCTGTGACAGAGTGACTTACAAGTTTTTTTTTTTAACATTGTGACCATCTCCAAAAGAGTAACCTTCTCCCTCTCTCTTTTCTCTCTGCAGGGCTCCAGAGATTATTTTGGGCCTGCCATTTTGCGAGGCCATTGACATGTGGTCACTGGGCTGTGTGATTTCCGAGCTCTTTCTGGGCTGGCCCCTCTACCCTGGAGCGCTGGAGTACGACCAGGTAACGTTCTTCACACCACGCACGCATGCACTAGATACTGAATTGCACACAGGACTCGAGGAGAGATAAAAAGATATCCCTCTGAGAAAGAGGGATTAACAAAAGACCAAATAAACAGAAATATCCCTTTTTCAGAGACTACAGAACAGAAATATAACATTTACAATTCTTCAGCGTCTGCTTTTCCAGTTGCCAAAACTCAACAGTACGTTCATTATCCACTTAAACCCGTGTTTATTGTTGCTCCCTGATTTTTCTCTGGCTGTATGAGCGAAGGCCGACAAATACAGCATGAAATCCTGCTAATGCTGAGTGAATCAGGAAATTGTTCTTGGCCATGTGTTATGATATTCCCACAGTGTTGTACAGTCTGAACTACACAACTGGGACATTAGATGAAGTTCCCCTGTGAGGGAGAGGGAGCATGGGAAAAGGACCACACCACATTCACAGACCACTACAGGATTACCCTGTTTGACTGTACGCAACTCTGTGAAGACTAGGATTAAGCCCATCATGTTTACATGTGCTCAGTGCGTTAGTGCTAATTCAGACGCTTGGCATTAGAGTTGTGTTTTGTTTCGGTAGAAATGGTTCATATCGTCAGTTAGCTGAGTTTCTGACACATTAATAGGTTGTTTAATATTATGAAGCCCTGAGACACAGTTTTGTGAAGAAAAAGCCCTGCCGTCGGGGGCTATGGGGCTTAACAGGTTAACAAGGTTTATTAAAGGAATATAATAGAATCAGAGGGATGAAACCCTCTTTAGTGGTCACACGTCTTAGTACCAGAAGTCAAGTACTAGGAGCAGTGGGCAGCCATTGTACAGCGCCCGGGGAGCAATGGGAGTGAGGGGGGTGGGGTGGTGTCCGGTGCCTTGCTCAAGGGCACCACAGCAGGGCCCAGGAGGTGAACTGTGACCTCTCCAAGTAGCAGTCCACACTCCATATTTAGGTCTGGTCGGGGACTTGAACCGGCGACCCTACAGCTCACAGTCCAAGCCCCTACTTACTGAGCCACTGTCGGATATACATGTATCGGTTATTGGAGGGTTTTTTCATCATCCATATAACACAGAAGAAACTTCACATTATACAATCCTTTAGTTGTGGTATTATGTTACCAAACATTGTCGACAAAAATTGAATAAGCAAGGCAAGTTTATTTATATAGCATCTTTCAACACAAGGCAATTCAAAGTGCTTTACAAAAAAATATAACAGAAAATGCATTTACATAAAGTGCAGCGGGATCACATCATAACGTGATTAAAAACTGTCGTAAAAAAACGATCAGAATAATATAAAAATAAAATAAGCTAAAATAGACTATGATATAGAATACAATTGAACAAAAATGACAGTGTAGTGTAAAATATGAATAGATTTATTTAAAAGCAGCAGCAAAAATATCAGCCTGGATTTAAAGAGATGAGGGTTGCAGTGGACCTCTAACTCTTGGGGTTAATATGCATCAGTGGGCTTTACTGGCAAGAAAGCTATATAGTAGATCACACTTTTTAGTAGCAGCTGCCTTAAAGGTCACATGTCATGGCCATTTCCACTGATCATAATTCCATTGTTGAGGTATACTAAAATAGAAAAATACTGTGCAATTTTCCAAACTCACATTGGTTTCGCATACAGCATCTCTGTAAAGTATGTGTATTCAGCAGTATTCACTTTCTCCACTAAACGGCTCGCTGCAGCTCCTCCCCCCCGTCCTCCGTGATTTCCTTGTTTAGCGATACACAGCCAAACTCAACCTGAACACACACAAAATAACAGCCGAAATAAAAACAATAAGTGTGGCTTGATATTGAGTAAGAAAAAGGTTTATAGGTTGATAAACGCTGTGAGAATGGGTCTGCAGAGAGAATTTCGCGCGATCCCAACTGTCTGTTATCAGCCTGCAGCCAGGGAGAAGAAATCAGCAGGGCTGCATACACTGAGTGTGTGTGTGACGTGGATTGGTCAATTTGGACCAATCAGCGGGGGCTTAACGTAACGGCTCCGCGGACGTAACGTAACGGCTCCACGGATTGGCCCATTTAGTTCCGGGTACGTGCTTTCGTAAGCACGTACCCGGAAGAATAAAATGGATGATGACGTCATGATGACGTTTCACCAACGAGGCGTTTTGGGGAGGTATTTTCTGTTTTAGAGTTTTACTCGCTACAGGGTGTACTTTGAGGGTTTTGACTCTGCACACCGTTTACATGCAGAAAAACCTTCATAACAAACAAGGGGACGGGTGATAACCGGAAAAGCATGACATGTGACCTTTAAGGAGACTCCAGTGGAGCACTGACAGCTCTGTTGTATCACTACACACACACACACACACACACAAACACACACACACACACACACACACACACACACACACACACACACCCCCATACCCCGGTGAATATTGAGCCCCCAAAAGTATGCTGTGCTATGCCAAGGCTCACTGCAGTTCCACTCTACACAGCAAAATGTATTTATAAGCATAAGCCTGATAGACAAGTTCACACACACACACAAGTGATCGGTGCACCATCAGCAGGTTCTGGCCGGTCAGTGTGTTTGTTCTGGGCCGTAGACATGTGTGCGTGCTCTCATACACACACATAAACACACATACCGTCTGTAAAGCGGATCACTGAATTTCCATGGAATTTTGTAAAGGATATCAAGACAAGGCGGGCAAACTAAAATATTTCTTGGGAACCGACTGGGCTCTGGTTACAGACAGAGGGTGAAAAGAGGTGTTGAAGTACAGGCAGTATGAGAAAAAAGACGTTTTTGAACATTAAAGTATGTAAACATGTCACAGTAGAGGCACAAAATACAAAAATGAAACTCAAACTAAGCATAATTGGGCCCCTTCAAATTCAGTAAGGCAATCAAGCTTGGTATTGAAAAGGGCACGTAGTTAAATATCAGTGCACATTTTGGAAAGCACAATCAAAACATGTAATTAATCTGTGTCCAGTGAGAAACGAAAAAATTGTGAGGGAGATGTTCACTGATCCTAAACAACCCTGTAGTCGTCTCACTATTTAATATATATTCAGGGTGTCCGCGGGGTCTTAAAAAGTATTAAAAGTTGATAAATCAATTTAGCGAAAATTAAGGCTATTAAAAAGTATTAAACGGCATTTTCCAAGGTATTAAGAAGGTTCACAGCAACGACAACATGAAATACCCTTTCATTTACTGAAACGACATGTCGGGAAACCCCACTAGGCGGCCCCATGCATAGCGCGCCGTAAAATGCTGCTTATCATTTTAAGTTTCGTTGCCTTGCTCCGCTCTGTGTGTGGGGTGGGGGGGGGGCTAAACGACTACGGTAACGGGTCCCAAGGTGGGTAGACCGGCATACGTAACGCTCTCGGGGTCCAACGGCTCCGTGTGTGCCCTATATGATCATTTTCTGATAACGATGAAATAGCCCGCCTCCCTCTCCCCACGTCTCCTGCTGCTGCTGGGCTGTCAGAAGAGGGGGAGGAAAAGAGAGGCAGTCACCGTTTATTAAATATTATTATATTATTATACAGAGAACAGAGTCGTTATCAATTTGTTTTACAGCTCAATAAATAACAAAGAAGACCTCTGACTGGCACTTTTCTAATTTTGTACGGAAGATTTAAACTTTAACAGACATGTTGACCGGCGGAACATTTTTTTTACGGAAACTGCCGCACGGTCCCCTCGTTCCTTTGAAGAGGCGGAGAGGTGGGTGTTTTTCATCTGCTGGTGGACTACCTGAGAGATACAGCAGGAGAACACGCCATCCACCGCGGAGAATAAACAGAAGGGCAACCATGCTTCGGGGTCTTCTTCGCTGCTTTTGGTGTATTTTGTGGCGGCAGCAGCGCCACTTACAGGCCTGACATATGTACTACATCGTTTCCAGCATTTCCAGCGGTCTAGTGTGAACGGACACGTTAATGAATCGAATGCGTGTGAACGGAAGCCTTTTTTGCGCTTGCGTATGCGTTTTACCGTATGCGTCCTTCTTGGGGCCGGGGTCTAAGCCAAACTATATCCGGTCACAGAGATCTGCTATTTTAAAGTAAAGTCAACACATATAGACCCTAAATATAGTCTATATTAAGAACGAGAAAAGTCTTAACATATATATCCTTTTTTGTAAACATATGACAAATGTGTGAGGGTGATGACGTCAGAGCATCGTCCTATGTGTCAGGGCTTAGCCCCGGACAGCCCCAGCCCAATTTAACCCCTGGGTATTTGTGAGGGAGCTCCTATATGGCATTACCCCGCTGAAGCTCACCAAAGTTTAACATATTTCATAGTTCAAAGTTTTGTCAATTGTTTTGTTTATTGGTCAAATACTGGTTTCCAATGGTTTCTGAGGAGTTTTATTGGAATGAAAGAGCACAGAGTCTACAGAAGCAAAAAAGCAGCATACTGCATTAAACCTGACCTTCACAGAGAGGTTGAAGTTCATGTGGAAAGGAAGCTTCAGTAGTCTGTCTGCACTCTGTTTAGTTTTGCTATCTTACAATCAATATAGTAAATGTGAGGTAAAGTGTGTTGCCAATGTAACCGGTTAGAACTCAAAGTTGCGATGAGGTCTTAAAATGTATGGAAAGGGTCTTAAAAAAGGTCTTAAAAGGTATTAAATTTGACTCTGGATTCCTGCATATACCCTGATATTGTTGGCTGCCTCATCTTCCAATGCAGGATAACAGCATGGCAGGCTATAAACTTAGTCATGTCCCAAAATGACCTTACCACAAAACTAATGTTGATGTAAGGGTGATGGAAACACAGGGCCGAACAGCACAAAGAAAAGCGGCGTGGTTTGTGTCTGTTGGCTGCTCCGATGCTCCGCTGCTGACTGTTAATAAAGCCGGCTGAACTACTTTTGAAACAGAAGCTAGGATAAAACTACATTGCGGATTATTTTAACTTGAGTGTTCGATTGACAGCGCTGTCAGCAGGAGAGAGGCCCTGTGCACCGCCAGGATTTTTTATTTACAGTACTGATGCCAGAAATGATGAACAAAAGCATTAAAAAGCACATCTTGCACGTACAACATAACCCTAATGTCGACTGACATCGTTTAATTTCATTTCAAACCTTTATTTATCCAGGTATATCCCATTGAGATCATTGGTCTCTTTTTCAAGGGAGACCTGCTCAAGTAGGTTCCACATGAAACATAAAAACATAAACAGAACAACAAAAAGGACATCATACAGCATCATTACAGGGATTACAATTTACATAACTATCCACATGAACAGGTACCAACAGCTTCCGATTGAGTAGCATCCAACCAAGCTTTAAAAACATTTAGTGGCACCAGATTGCTCAGTTTCCATTTCAATTGCAGACTATTCCAAGACAGTGGAGCTGCGCATCTAAATGCTATCTTCCCTAAGACAGTCCTAGCAGTTGGCACATTTAATAAAACTACAGCATGCGATCTCAGGCAGTAGCCACTTACAATTCGCTGTGAGATCAGGGAGCAGATATAAGATGGAAGTTTCCCTAGCATTGCTTTGTATATAAAAATGTACCAGTGACTGAACCTCCGTACAGTTAGCGAAGGCAAACCAGCCCTTGCATACAGGGTACAGTGATGGGTTAATGCTTTACAGTTTGTCACAAATCTCAGTGCACTGTGATACGCAGCATCTAACTTGACCAGGCAATTGGCAGGTGCATTCATATAAATCAAATCACCATAGTCCAGCACAGGTAAAAAGGTCACAGCCTTTTCCTGGCCTCAAGCGAGAAACAGGACTTGTTCCTGTAGAAGAAACCTAGCCTAACCCTCAGTTTTTTAAGCAGGTTATTGACATGACGTACAAAAGTGACAATCATCAAGCCAGATACCAAGGTATTTGTAAAAGGTAACCACTTCAAGTTTTATTCCTTGCGTAGTTGCAATATTTACAACAGGCTCTGGTGTCTTTTTAGCTTTTGAAAAGAGCATTACCTTGGTTTTTATCACAATTAAAAGAAGCTTTAGTTCAGAGAGCTGAGTCTGAATAATGTAGTGATTGTAGTTAAGTATATCACCTATCCGTCACAAGTTTACATAGGGAAATTGAAGATGAGTACTTTGAGTGTAGGTTTAATCAAGTTCTGTCATAAGACATAATGGGAATATATGAAATGGGACATCTTGATGAGCTAGCTGAAGCTTTAGAATAGGAGACCACACATTAGAAAAAATCTTCTACAATATATTTTTACTAGAATCAGGGGGTTTTGAAGAAAGCCCAATTCGGCTGCTTATTTTTGCCATCTGGTTCTTCCGTTTATGACCCATCCTTCATGACAATCACATTTTTGCAGCCTAACATTGTTAGTCGTCAGATGTCAGTCGCAACGTGGAAGTGAGTGCACACATGCAATCGAGTGCTGCCTCAAAACCTGACAGAAATCGAAAATTAAACATAACAAAAGAGCAACACTGAAAAGGGGCTTTAAAAATGGCACCCAAGAAAAGTGCAAACCTCCCTGACGAGGTGTAGGAGATTAAGAAATCTCTCGACTTATTGTCAGCCGTAATCAACTCAGTCGCCGCCCAGCAAAAGAAAATCATGGAGCTGAACATTTGAAATGGACAAAAATATCACTTTTCTGGAGAATTGAGTGGCCGACCTCGAACAGTACACCAGGATGAACGATCTGATTATCAGCGGTCTGAAGACCAGACACCGGAGCTATGCCAGGGCGGCAGCGGCCTCAGAGGACACCGCAGCAGGGAGAGGGGGAGCCGACGCTCCGGAGGTGGACCGTGAGTCGCTAGAGCAACAGGTGCTTTGCTTTTTGGACAGCAAGGGCATATCTGTTGACAGCGGAGATATTGAGGCCTTTCATGCCCTGCGGAGCAAGAACACAACAGCCACACCAGCAATAATAATCCGGTTCATCAACAGGAAAAATAAATATGCACTCCTCAGACAAGGAAGGAAACTAAAAGGGACCAATTTTTACATTAACGAACACCTTACGAAGAGGAATGCGGACATCGCAAGAGCCGCGTTCACACCGCAGTACCAACTCCGGGGACTTCCGGCCGGGGACTCCGGGTGGCAGTATACGCCGGGAAGTTGTTTGCGGTCTGCCAGTAAACCCAAAGCAGAAGAAGAAGAAGTGACGACATCGGCTTCATTTGCCTAATCCTCCCTCAGGGACTTATTCCGGTGTGAACGCGATTTGTACTTAGTTCATGAGAACTAGAGAGTTCTCATGAACCTTTGTGGGAAAAGTACCGCGGTGTGAACGCGCCTAATGAGAGCACGTATACTAAAGAAACAAACAAGATTCAAGCAACATGGTTGACAAATTGTAAAAAATGTATCAAAACTAAATGGATCAACAGCAGAGATGGCGAAAGTGCTCATTATCCGGGACATCACCGAGCTGGATCAGTTTGAGGAATGAAACATCAAAATCAACATAAGGTAACTGAATAGCTACACACTGAAATGAACACACTAAGAACACCAATGATAAGCTTGGACAAAAACCACTCACCTGCTGAATATGAAAAACTGGACTTGAAATGTTTAAAGTAGGGCTGTCAAGTTAACGCCTTAATAACAATAAAAAAAATTAACGCCCCTAATTATTTTAACGCGATTAACGCATGTGTATTTTTTGTCCTCTGCTGCCCCGTAGTTTCAGAGCGCATCGAGTTTAAAATGCCATCTACAAGCTGATGCTGACAGCCATCCTGCTTGCGGCAGACCACACTTCCACGCTCACGGCAGGCATCGACTGGCCATCGGGAGGACCGGGAGGGGGTGTGTGTGTGGCGCGAGAGAGAGACCTTACGTTTATTGTTGTTGTTGTTAGCATATGGTGCTAGCTAGCTGCGCTAACGGATATAAGGAGCTGTTTAAATGAAAACAGAGGAGTGACATTTCGCCGACAACTGCGCCGAGCACTTAACTTTATGCAGGTAGCCAGACAGCGGGACATTGTACGAAAGGTCAGCACACTCAGCACGGATAGTGCGCGCAACATGATTGCAGCATCCAGGCAGCTCCCGTTCGAGCATATGCCTTGAGTTGCACATAGCTCCAACGATCCATCACACACACACACACACACACACACACACACACACACACACACACACACACACGCACACGCACACACTTTGTATTGTATTATTGTATGAGAGAGGTTCCAGATTGAATTGAGGCGAATATTTGTAATGTTCAGAGGTTGTTGTGTTTAATATTCATGAGAATATTTGTCATTGTTCAAATGATAATAAACATTTTGCATAAAGCATATTTGTCCACTCATATGTTGATTAAGAGTATTAAAAACTTGAAAAATATCCCTCTAAGGTACATTTAGAACAGATACAAATTTTGCGATTAATCGCGATTAACTACGGACAATCATGCGATTAATCGTGATTAAATATTTCGACTGACAGCCCTAGTTTAAAGTACACGGAACATAAATCACAAGACATTGAAAAGGATATTGACCCTGAAAATAATTTCTACAATAACATCCATAACCAATGTGAATACTACACAGAAGATCAACTCAAAAGAAAGGGAATAATGGATGGATCAATATTACATTTTAAAAGCCTCATTTCAAATGTATCAAAGATCAAACACTGTTTAAGGCAACTGGAGAAACAAGTTACAGGCCTAGCAATATCAGAGACCTGGCTTAGTGAGGATACAAGCTGACATGGTTGAAATCGAGGGATGCAAAATGTTTTTTACTAATAGAACTAATTCTAAAGGTGGGGGGTGCTGCACTTTATATTAACAAAAGTTACAAAAGTAGATCTGTCAGTAATATGTATTTTGCTATAGACAACATTATGGAATGCATAACAGTAGAAATTGAAATGAAAAAATCTAAAAACCTTCTGATAATCTGCGTGTATAGAAAACCAGAGTCATGTATTGACATATTTGAGAAAAAGCTAGCTGAACTTTATAACTACACAAGCAGCAAGAAAATGCTCTTTGTATGTGGAAATCTTAACATTGATTTGCTGAACCCACAAGAACACAATGCAACTACAGAATGTATCAATTCTATGTATAGCAACAGTTTATATCCTGCAATCACACGACCAACCAGAATAATATCACACAGTGCTACACTCATTGCCAACATACTTACAAATGTTATGGATAGGAAAGTAATAAGTGGAATATTAATAAATTACACAAGTGATCACCTGCCAGTCTTTGCAACAATACAGAACTGTACTAGGATTAAAAAAAGACACCAGAACAGTCACAATTAGAAGACACAAAACACCTATAAATGCTTTTTTAAGGTCCAGAAATATCCCTATTGCATATTCTTTCTTTTCTATTGCCTTAGTAATGTGATCCATAAATTCTATAACTGCAAATTATGTGGTTCTGTTTGCTATATATATAATAACAATAACTGTTTGCTATATATATAATAACAATAATAGGTAGGCTCAGCAGTAGACACACCTTAGTGCAAAGTGAAGTGTCCCTTCCTTCCCTAATAACAGTGGCATATATATATAATCACAATAATACAAAATTAACTGTCCCAGGTGTAGGCAATTTGGGGTAAAGTGTCTTGCCCAGGGACACAACGACATGCTGACTGCAGTGGGGTTTGAACCTGTGCTCCCCTGATCCGAACACCAACGCACTCACCCACTGCGCCACACATCTCCCAACAAGTCATTGTACAGTTTATCAACAACGACAAGTTTTTTTTTCTTTTTTTAATTGAAGGCCTGTTGGATTTAATCAGCTCGCTTAGCACTGCCAGAAGCCCAGCCTGAAAGGTATTTTGTTGCTCCACCTGGTGCGCCGACACCTCCACCTGGCGCGCAGCCCGGCACGCCGCCGAGTCAGCATGGCGCAGCATCACCATGAGCAGCTGGTCGTCCGATTCCTGGGCCTTGTGTGAATGCAGCAGCTGTTCGTCGTTCATCTCCTTGGCACGCAGGTCCTCATTCTCCTTTCTGACCATGACACGGCGGTCCTCCATCGCCATGATGGTGTCAAGGAAGCTGTCATCCCGTGCCCGCTTTCCTAAGAGGAGAAATAAGCAAGATACAAGATCAATTTAATCGCCTAGTAGGTTGTCAACAGAGACAACATTGGACATGGTGCATGCATCCCCCCCAACCCCGGAGCAGAGCAACAAAACTGAAATTAAGAAGCAGTTTCGGCATGCTATGCATGGGGCCCCCTTGAGGGGGTCTCCCGACATGTCGTTGCAGTAAATTATAGGGTGTTTCATGTTGTCGTTGCTGTGGACCTTCTTAATCTTTTATTATGTTTCTCTTTTTTTTGTTAATTGTGACGTTTATTCTGGTTTGTTTTATGTTTGTATCTTTTACTTTAAATGTATTTATTTATTTAATGTTTTGTGAGCTGAGCTGTGTGATTTTATATTTTATGTATCTCTCTGTACAGCACTTTGGCGCAGAGTGCAGCAGTGCTGCGCAGAGTGCAGCAGCCTGCGCTGCTGGCTTCCTCCAAGTTTACAGTAAAACAAACTGGTGTGACCAATTGCCATTTACAATTATTAATACTATTACTATTATTAGCATTAGTCTATATTTTGGTTGAAACTAAGCCAGAAAAAAACCAAAACATAAATAATAATACAAAAATATATAAATAAAATCGAATTTTAAAAATAATTTTCGATTATGGAGACTGTAACGAATATTCGAATAATCGCTTGCATCCCTAGTAAACGGCGCCCCTGTATACACACACACATTCAATACATGCATACAGTATGATGGCTTGAACTAGTGGGAGAAATGGCAATGTTTGTCTGTAACCAATGCCTTGAACCTCAGCAAAAATGGCGTTAGAAAGTCAAGGTAAACTTGCGGTTAACTTGCGGTCTGCAATGCGTGTCACGCTCACGCACACAAGTAAATATATATGCACGTTCATTCTCACAACGCGTCAGACACAAGAAAATATACATTAACCTGTTAAGCCCCAAGGTCCCCGCCGACGGGTACCTTATTTTTTTTTTCACGACACTGTGTCTCAGGGGATCTTAATATTTAAGAACCTATTAATGTGTTATACCAGATTAACAGGAATAATCTCAGCTAACTGACGATACAAACCATTTTTACCAAAACAAAACACAAGTCTCATAAGAAGCATCTAAATGACCCCTGAGCGAAAAATGCTAACCTATTACTGCACCGATAATCACTCCTAGCTCCCTTATTACTTATCCTAGGTGCACATCCAACACATCGTTTATGATCGCAAGGAGACACAAAATCTAACGTTGCCCACCTCAACACTGAAATATACAAACTCGCGACGTCATCAACAAAAACGTACATCAAAACAAGTGGCGCTAGGTAGCCCACAACGCTAACATGGCTTACCTTCGTCTTTGTCTGGTCTAAACTGGTCTTCAATGGCATTAAAACGATAAAAACAATGCTGTAGTTAATCCATAGGTTAATATCCAATGTGACTGCGTCCCCTTTGAAATGTTCTGATAATCCATAAGCAATAAAACAGCTTTTCCGTTGCTTGATATCAGAGCAGCGATATTTCTCCCCTCTGCTGCAAGCTAGCATGCGCAAAGACGCCACCTTTTTTTTTTAACATGAGAGTGTGTGCGGGGCGATTTCCCTTGGATTCTATTGGCTCTAACGGTCAGAAAGAGATGTCAAAATCGAACAAGGGGGGCCAGATATATGGAAAATCCACCAGATGGCCCCAGAAGAGGTTTTTTTTTGCTAAATCTGTCTAAAAAGGTCAAATATCAATTGTTTTGCATCAATCTTGATTAGGGATGGGTACCGAGAACCGGTAGTAAGTCAATACCGGTACCTGATTGGACGGTATCGGTATACTGTTAAGCCGCTGGACAAACGGTGCTGCTATCGGTATATCTGTTACGTCTACTTCCTTAGTTTAACTTTAAACCATTCTGGTTGGTTGGGAACCTTCATCCCGTGTGATGTATCCGGTTTGAGACCCCTCTGATTGGCCACTGTAAATGCCACTCCTCATCTCTCTCAACAGCACTCTTATTATTGTTGTGAGACTCCCGCAGGCATGACGGACAGAGCGAAGCGATCGAAGGTCTGGATGCACTTTAAAAATGTTTTAGTGGCAATAGTGCAAGGTGCAATCTATGTACTCAATTAGTTGCTTGTAAAGTGGGTAACACAATCAACTTAATGAAGCATTTGCAAACGAGACACTCATTGAATCTTAAACGGTGCTAGCGATACTGCTAGTAATAATAGTGCTAGCGGGCTTCAGCCGCGCCGTGTGTAAATCTGACTTGAGCAAAGGCTCGCAGGCAGGTTAGCTGCTGCGCACGGGTAATATGTTTTGTTTACCTGGGTGCAATCTTGCAGGCACATCGCCTTGTCTTTTTTTAGTTTATTAACACCAAATTATTGAAAAGTATCGATAAGAGTATCGAAAAATACCGATACCGATAAGCAGTACCGGTACCGGTATCGATAAAATCCTAACGATACCCATCCCTAATCTTGATACAGGGTACTTATTATATGTTGTACTTTGGATTCCTAAAGCTTTTAGTCTACTAACCCATCATCCAAGGTTAGTTTTCACTATAAGTACAACATATCTTTTGGACAGACACTATAATTTACCATGTTCAATCTGAATTTCCTTTAAAATAAAAAACATCTATATTGATTCTGACTTTTCTACATCCAACTCACAGGTTTATCATTACTTTGAGAAAAAAGATTATTAATTTAACCCTTTTAGAAGGGAAGATATGGTCATTTGTTCTGGGAATGTAATTTTCGAGCCTGAAACCTGAAAAACAGGCTTCGGGCCTAACAGGTTAAAGGGGACCTATCATGCAAAATGCACTTTGTGATGTCTTTTATACATAAATATGTGTCCCCGGTGCGTCGGGGAACTCGCAGAAAATTGCAATCAGAAACAATGCCTGACGTGGTTTGGACGTAATCTCGTCTTTGTTTACATTAGCAAGCCTCGCTAACCCTCAGAGCTAACCTTTACTGTAGAGCACATGTGTTTTAAAAAGCAGGAAATAAAAAAAGGAACTCACCTTGTGATAAACCCGCAAGAGAAAAAACATTTGAGCTCCATACTGTTTCAGAAATCATCTTTGATGTGGTTTAGATCAGGATGACGTTTTATCGCAGCAGAATTTCACTTTATCGCCGGTAGAATTCTGATCAGGCATTAGCTCCGCCGCCTCCTCTTTTTTTCTCTTTTTTTTTTTTTTAAACCTAAGGACCCAAAATTTGCTTTTCTCTAACAGGGTTGCAAAAGAGGGGTATGAGCAATATGAGGCATGGTTACAATGGGTGAACTGTTTTTTATTTTAAGCAAAAAACTTCACAGACATGTTTTGTATAGGTATGGCCCTAGAATATATTTGTCCAATACAGCATATTAGGTCCACTTTAATTTACATCAGAATTAAGAAGTTTGAGAAGCCCTGTTTTATAGGGATTAGTGGACATCAGTTCGATGCGTAACCTTCTTTCAAGGCCAGAGTAGTTACAGTGTAAGTAGATTGACATCTAACATAACATGGCTGAGTAAAATTAATAAAACAATCAATAATAAAACAATCAATACACAAAAGGAAAAATAAATTGAATTTAAATTACATTTGTATTTAAATGTGCAAAATATTAGAACATCAGTATTTGTGGCATGCAGGTAATCAACTGTTTAAGCTTTTACCATTAACATGTAGAATGAATGTTGCAAATGACACATGAAATTATAGCAACTACAATGTAAGTTATTGTTTACTTCTCTATTCATTCAGTGTAGCCACAGAGGTAGCATTATGTCCAGCTAGCATGCTAATTGCTTACGTTATATCTCGTGTTATCCCGGAGGGTAAAGCTCACTAGTTTCCAATCCAGAGAGAAACACCTCGCCTGAAACACACGATTAGTGCCATGAGTTAGTGAAGCAAATTACAGAACATTGCACACTTATTCCATCCATCCATCTTCTCCCGCTTATCCGTGGTCGGGTCGCGGAGGTAGCAGTTCCAGCAGAGAGCCCCAAACGTTCTTTTCCCTGGCCACATCAACCAGCTCTGACTGGGGGATCCCAAGGCGCTCCCAGGCCAGAGAAGAGATATAATCCCTCCATCTGGTTCTAGGTCTACCCCTTGGTCTCTTCCCAGCTGGACGTGCCTGGAACACCTCCCTAGGGAGGCACCCAGGTGGCATCCTAACTAGGTGCCCAAACCACCTCAACTGGCTCCTTTCGACGCGAAGGAGGAGCGGTTCAACTCCAAGTCCCTCCCGGATGACCGAACTTCTCACCTTATCCCTAAGGGAGACACCAGCCACCCTGCGGAGAAAACCCATCTCGGCCGCTTGTACCCGCGATCTCGTTCTTTCGGTCATGAAGAACCTCTCTGAAGAACCAGCACCTTACCGTGGTAGAGAGGTTTGTGTGCCCTGATGAACCTGGGGGCTGTGTTGTCTGGAACCTTGTGTTCCTGGTAGGGTCTCCCATGGCAAATTGGTCTCAGGCAAGGGGCCAGACTAAGATTGGTTCAAAAGACCTCATGAAAGACGACACACGAAGTGAGGATACCCGGCCCGGAGGAAGCCCGGGGTCCCCTTCTGGAGCCAGGCCCAGAAGGAGGACTCGTCGGCGAGCGTCTGGTGGCCGGGCTTGCCACGGAGCCCGGCCGGGCACAGCCCGAAAAGGCGACGTGGGCAACACCTCCGCTTCTCCGTCCCGCGGGCCCACCACCTACGGGAAACAGCGATGGGGTCGGGTGCGCTGCCAGAAGGGTGGCAGTGAAGGCAGAGGGTCTCGACGGACCAGACCCGGGCGACAGAAGCTGGCTTTGGGGACGTGGAACGTCACCTCTCTGGGGGGGAAGGAGTCGGAGCTTGTGCGGGAGGTGGAGCGTTACCAGTTGGATCTTGTTGGGCTCACCTCTACGCACAGCGTCGGCTCTGGAACCTTACTTCTGGATAGGGGTTGGACTCTATTCTTCTCCGGAGTTGCTCAAGGTGTGAGGCGCCGGGCGGGTGTGGGGATACTCACAAGTCCCCGGTTGGGTGCTTCGTTGTTGGAGTCTACCCCAGTGGACGAGAGGGTTGCCTCCCTACGCCTGCGGGTTATGGGGGGGAAAACTCTGACTGTTGTGTGTGCTTATGCACCCAACAGCAGTTCAGAGTATACGGCCTTCTTGGAGACCCTGGAAAGAGTCCTGTATGGGGCTCCTGAAGGGGACTCTTTAATCTTGCTGGGAGACTTCAACGCACATGTGGGCAATGATGGAGACACTTGGAGGGGAGTGATTGGGAGGAACGGCCCCCCTGATCTGAACCGGAGTGGTGGTTTGTTACTGGACTTCTGTGCTAGTCATGGATTGGCCATAACAAACACCATGTTCGAACATAAGGATGCTCATAAGTGTACGTGGTAACAGAGCACCCTAGGCAGAAGGTCCATGATCGATTTGGTTATCGTATCATCGGACCTGAGGCCGTATGTTTTGGACACTCGGGTAAAGAGAGGGGCGGAGTTGTCAACTGATCACCATCTGGTGGTGAGTTGGGTCGAGTGGCGGGGGAAGCCTCTGGATAGACCTGGTAAGCCCAAACGTGTAGTTCGGGTGAACTGGGAACGTCTGGAGGAGGCCCAAGTTCAGGAGGCCTTCAACTCACACCTCCGGCGGAGCTTTTCGGGCATTCCTGTGGAGGTTGGGGACATTGAACCAGAGTGGTCGGTGTTCAAAGCCTCTATTGCCGAAGCCGCGGCGGGGAGCTGTGGTCTCAAGGTCCTAGGTGCCTCAAGGGGCGGTAACCCTCGAACCTCCTGGTGGACACCGGTGGTCAGGGAAGCCGTCCGACTGAAGAAGGAGGCCTTCAGGGATTTGTTATCCCGGGGGACTCCCGAGGCAGTTGCAAGGTACCGACAGGCCCGAAGGGCAGCAGCCTCAGCCGTGGCCGAGGCAAAGCAGCGGGTGTGGGAGAAGTTCGGAGAAGACATGGAAAAAGACTTTCGGGCGGCACCAAAGTTGTTCTGGAAAACTGTCCGACACCTCAGGAGGGGGAAGCAGGGAACCATCCAAGCTGTGTACAGTAAGGATGGGACGTTGTTGACCTCAACTGATGGAGTGTTAGGGCGTTGGAAGGAGCACTTTGAGGAACTCCTGAACCCGACAACTCCGCCCTCTATGTTAGAGGCAGAGCTGGAGTATGAAGGGGGATCGACACCAATCTCCCGGGGGGAGGTCACTGAGGTCGTCAAACAACTTCACAGTGGCAAAGCCCCGGGGGTGGATGAGATCCGCCCAGAAATGCTGAAGGCTCTGGGTGTTGAGGGACAGTCATGGTTGACACGTCTCATCAACGTTGCGTGGAAGTCGGAAACAGTACCGAAGGAGTGGCAGACCGGAGTGGTGGTTCCCCTTTTCAAAAAGGGGGATTAGAGGGTGTGTGCCAAGGCATCACACTACTCAGCCTCCCCGGGAAAGTTTACTCTAAGGTACTCGAAAGGAGGGTCAGGCCGATTGTCGAACCTCAGATTGAGGAGGAACAATGCGGATTCCGTCCTGGTCGTGGAACGACGGATCAGCTTTTTACTCTCGCAAGGATCCTGGAGGGTGCCTGGGAGTATGCTTATCCAGTCTACATGTGTTTTGTAGACTTGGAGAAGGCATATGACCGGGTTCCCAGGGAGTCACTGTGGGAGGTGCTGCGGGAGTATGGGGTGAGGGGGTCTCTACTCAGGGCCATCCAATCTCTGTACTCCCAAAGCGAGAGCTGTGTCCGGGTCCTCGGCAGTAAGTCGGACCCATTTCAGGTGAGGGTTGGCCTCCGCCAGGGCTGCGCTTTGTCACCAATCCTGTTTGTAATATACATGGATCGGATTTCGAGGCGTAGTCGTGGGGGAGGGGGTCTGCAGTTCGGTGGACTAAGGATTGCACCACTGCTTTTTGCAGATGATGTGGTTCTGATGGCTTCATCGGTCTGCGACCTTCAGCACTCACTGGATCGGTTCGCAACCGAGTGTGAAGCGGCTGGGATGAGGATCAGCACCTCCAAATCTGAGGCCATGGTTCTCAGCAGGAAACCGATGGACTGTCCACTCCAAGTAGGGAATGAGTCCTTACCCCAAGTGAAGGAGTTCAAGTATCTCGGGGTCTTGTTCTCGAGTGAGGGAACAATGGAGCGTGAGATGGGTCGGAGAATCGGAGCAGCGGGAGCGGTACTGCAGTCTCTTTACCGCACCGTTGTGACGAAAAGGGAGCTGAGCCAGAAGGCAAAGCTCTCTGTCTACCGGGCCATTTTCGTTCCTACCCTCACCTATGGTCATGAAGCACACTTATTCACAAGTCAAAATGTTTTCATAGCGGCCGAGAATAGCTAGCTTGCTAGATGTTGTTGGCCAGCTTGGGGCCGGCCTGCTAACAGTATTAGCCAGTTCAGCTAGCATGGCTAGCTCGATCTACTGAGCAAATAAAAGTTCACCTGAGACCAGTATTGTGCAGATTAAAACAGTGCAGTGCATGTAGTTTATTTTACCTTTGTCGTCGTCCCGGCATGACTTTGCGTTGTGGACGGTTCCCAGGCCGGCTAACTTTGCCCAACAACGCTCCTACATTTTGCAGTTGGAAACTGCCTTCAGTGGAAGCTTGTGGATCGCGTCCTCCGAGTAAATCGCAAGATTGGGCGGTATCATTTTTTTCATACCGTCAAACCTTGCTGACATCATACCGTGGTATACGGTATGACTTGGGTCGACTTGAGCGAGGTGGCGTTCGGCGGCAAATAGATGTTTCGAACGGTATATTATATGTTCGGTGCAAAATGCAGCCCGAGCCGGTAGAGGCTCGCAAAGTGCCGTGACGTGCGCGCAAGTGCAAAACCAGGGCTGCATACATGACACATTGTGCAAATGGCACATTTTGAGATCGGATACAGGACGCGTTTGTAGATGTCCGACGTTGTTTCCATTTTGAGCTAAGTTAACAATATATCATCATACATAAACATTTTCCAGGAGTAAATACTTGACTTATTGAATAAAGTTTGCTATATTCATTAACTAGTTTGGCAATATTATTCCGTGCATGTGTTAAAAACCTTATTTCCATTTGATTCATTGGATTACTCGCGTGAATGTTTAGCACGTAAATGCTTTCGTTTTTAAAACCGTCCGACCTTGACTACAAAACCATCAACCAGTTGCATAGGATTAAAAAATGTCAACACTCACTCACCCCGTCTTAAACATTCCCAAAGAAGTGCCTCTGTCTCTCGTTGTGCTGGATGAAGTCACTGGCGACGAGTAAACCCAAAATAGTCCCAAACAGGCGCAGAGGCATTTTTCTTTTTTACTAGTTGTCCGAGTTCGGGGCCGGCAAATGCTGCCGCCATCTTGCTCAGCTCAGCTCTGTGCTGAGCTCTGAGAGCGGGAAAGACGGACTGCCCTCCCCTGCCCTCTGCTGGCGCGTGCTGTGCATTACAACCAATGTCGTCCCTGTCAAAACTCTGTGTCAGTGTAATACAATGAAAAGCATCTGTGATTTGGCGCACAGTCTGTGACGTCACGGTATTGAAAATCATACCGACGGGATTTCGAAATACCCTGGTATACCGTAATACCGTCATACCGCCCAAGCCTAGCGCCGACACATCCTCATCCACTCCACCGCTCCGATGATTTCTTTAGTGTTGCCATAATAACTGCTTTCACAAAAGTACTCTCTCCGTTGGTGCGCTGGGATAATAATATGCGAGCAAATAAAATGGTGGCTTCACAAAACTTTTTCAGAGTTTTACGGGCCGTGGTTTGCAATCTGCCTGTTCTGTACCTTAACTTGGTGTGTAAAGAGGTAGCTGTGGCTCCTGGTTTTGTTAAGAGGGAGCTGTGGCCCTCTGACTAATTGCAGAGCAGAACTGCTCTTAGGCAAAGCTAGCATTTGGTAGAAAAACCGATTGGAAAACAGCAGTTTTTGTTTTTGCAAGTTCTAATGTGCTGTCGTTTTCCCACTGGTTCTTGGGAGTCTGTGGGAGAATATATTTTCTGAAGCCCAAAGGTTGTAACATATTGTTCTGTGAAATTACTTTTCTATGAGATTTAATTTCCGTTTAGTTTTTTAATGTCTTGATGATCTTATAACTTCTTTAACATTCATATAACATACCGCAGCATGAACATTCCGACCCTCAAATCTATTACTCATGTGTTGACTTTACATTTTTATTTTTCCACTTTCTTCAGATCCGATACATCTCTCAGACTCAGGGCCTGCCTGCCGAGCATCTGCTCAACAAGGGGACAAAGACCTCTCGCTTCTTCTCCAAAGAGTCCAACTCTCCCTACGCCTCCTGGAGACTCAAAGTACTTGCACACAACAAGCACAAACACAAACAGACAGAAAATGCAGGTTATGTGAGAATGGACATCATTAGAAATTCACGGGAAATTCCATGCAGCAAGGGACATAAAATATAAAGTGGCAGTGCATTTGCAACAGGAAATGGATCCATAAGCTTTTCAAAACAAGACAGAGCCAGCAGGCCCTGAGAAAAGCTCCAGGAAATGTGAAATCGTGTTTAGACTACCTGCTGAGCTCACTCTAAATACATGTATAATACTTTTGAGGCTAATGTTTATCTTTCCAAGTACTTCCCAGCAAAAACCCAACTGCCTGACACTCTGACCACACACATTTACACGTTTAATTTCAATGTTTATGTTTCTCTATAATACATGAACTCTCTCCAGTTCTAGATGTATTAGTATTATATATTTTAAATGTTTTCTGTTAAGTGTCTCAGCCCCTAATCAAAGATTATCATCTTATTTTATATATCTCCATTGTATGTTATGATTGTACTTGTATTTTTAAACTGTTTCTGAATAAAATCATTTGAATTCCTCCTCCAGACAACAGAAGAGCATGAGAAAGAGACAGGACTTAAATCCAAAGAGGCCAGAAAGTACATCTTCAGCTGTCTGGAAGACATCGCACACGTGAGTCCAAATTCAAATCACCCTACACGAAACATAAGGCAGGGTACACTTTCCAGTTTTTGAAGCATACATGCAAGTAAAAAGCTAACATTAGGCTATGATAGTTCGTGTGGCTGCACATTATCATCGAAAGCTAAGATCATTTAGTCAGTTGTTAACACGCACCATTTTATAACGCATAGCTTTCGACATTCATGAGTAGCCAACCTATTTTGGGTTGACTACTGTGTTTAAAAACTATTGACTTCTAGACTACGAAACTGGAATTGATAAAACTCATTCCTGCACAACTCAAATAACTGTGACACCTGTTGCCCTGCATGTTTCTCACATGAAGTGTGTTTCTCTCCCTGTGCTTCCTCCCCTCAGGTGAACTTGGTGCTGAGTCCTGACACCGGGGACATGCAGGCAGAGAAGGCTGACAGGAGGGAGTTTGTGTCCCTGCTGAAGAGCATGCTGCTGATCAACGCTGAGGACAGGACTGTTCCCGCCAGCGTCCTCAATCACCCCTTCCTCACCATGACTCACCTGCTGGACTACCCACACAGCAACCAGTAAGGCTGCAATTTGACATCGACACAACATGTGTTGTCTTTCCTACACACTCTTGTCTGCTTTGTATTTTTTTCCCTGCAATGTTGGCTGAAGTTTTATTTCCATTTATGTAATTTGCCTCCTCTCATTCTCTCCAGCGTGCAGTCATCTTTCCGCATCATGGACATGTGCCACGCTCGGCCCAACAACTCAGTTTTTGATGTTCTGAATCAAAACACCATTCATTTTTCAAGACCCCCTGTTGCCACAGCAGCCTCCTCTGGCCTCCCTCTAGGCTACAGCAACATACCAGTGCACACTCAGGTGAGATACTGCAGATGGACACAAATACTGTGTGTGTGTTAGCCACTAGGACTTTTTCTCTATAGTTAGACTTGGACATGTTTTACTTCCTGTATTGAATTTTGCCTAGATCTTGCCCATTCACCGATGACCTAATATCACCCTCTTTAAGGTCAAACGTGTGACAACATATCATCTTAGAAATGTTCTTAGTTGTTCTGCTACTCAAGAATGATAGCTTACCTTCTTTCCCTGTATACATCTTTGTTCATATTTTCCCTTTCTACGTTATATTTGACTCACCATCTACCGATCTTTTCTAATGCAGCCTATGAACCAGTCGGCTCCCTCAGTGTTGCATCCTGGGATAGCTCTAACGACTGGGAATGGTCAGTTTGCATGCACAGAATCCTTTCCACCTGCCCTCCTTCTTTGTCCTCCCCCCATGCAAGGTATGCACACTGCACACTCATTACAATGATAATAATGATCATTTTATGTTTGTTATCTTAAAAATTGCATTTAAAGTGTTCTTAATTGTTACGCACAGCCTTTTTTGTTTGTTTTATGCTTCTTCTTGTTTATTTTATTTTTACAAGGTAACCTCAACCAACCGGCAGGGTACTCTGTTCCCATGGTTACCCAGGCCCCTCCCATACAGCCCTTACCAGTGAGACCTGGTGTAATTGCTCAGGTAAGACATCGACCTAAACATGGATTTAACATCTGACCCCTGACATCAGGCCTTGCTGTGGGGGAGTTCAAACGGATCATGGGATCAACAGATGGTATGTAAGGTCTCTGATTCTCCTCTTCTCCCTGCAGCAGGCTTGGTCTAGCCGGGGTCAGCAGCTGCTCATCCCAGCAGCCTGGCAGCAGATGACTACAGTGGGACCTCCGCCCTCTCACCCCCCTCCACCTCCTCCCCAGTCCTCCCTAACCAACGACACCGCAGCCGGCCCACAGAGAATCAGCGACTGGGGGTGAGTCATCCCGTTCTGAGTCAGACAAACTTGTAATATGGGAAATTCCAGGTTGTAAAACTTCCACGCATCAACATTTTGGGTTGAATTCAGTTTGTATGCATGCTCTAAAAAAACAAGTTACAATTGGCTTTCTGAGACAAACTACTATTGACTAAACACGGTGTGTGCCAGTTCTTTTAAATGTCTAAAAAAATACAAGAAATTACCGTTGGTAAACGTTCCACATGACACTTCATGTTACCATAGTAAGACACTGTCCAACTGTTATGGTGCGCTCACACCGGTTGAGAAGCAAAGATTCCGCCCGTTATTGTGCAAGTTTTACACTCAAAATAACGTCATATAGACATTAATAAAATAGCAACTTTATTTGCAATGTCATCATAGACAATCTGTGGTTTGTACACATACATTTTTGAACAAACACACTTTATGTTCATACATGGGGAACTGTGAGCTCTATGTGCTGTTGCCACGTCGGGGATGACAGCATCACTCTTGCTGCTGATTGGCTCTGCGAGACAGTGTCACGCGAGTTGGGCAATCATCATCATACTGACTTTATTGCTAATCACAGTGGGGGGGGGGAACTCTCTTTGCGTCGGTGTAAACAAACCATCACTGTTGCAGTGTGAAGGCAAAACAACACTGAAAAAGCACAAACAACATTCTTTCAATATGCTTAATAGGGGTGTTGAAATTAATCGTTTCTACGATGCATCGCGATGCGGACGTGGACGATTCTGCATCGATGCAGTGACAGAACATAATCAATCATAGTGTAATAATGTTGCTTCTTGATTTTCCGGCCGCGGCTGGACAATAAAGTGTTTTTTTCTGTCACATGAAAATGAAATCGGTCCGTGACGCAGGGATCAAGGAACAGAAGTGACAGCGGCACAGCGACAAGCAGTCTGCTTTCTCCAGCAACACCAGCGAGAACCAACAGCAGAATGACCCGCTCTGAATCAGTCCGTGTCGCTGCGGCTCAGAGACACACATGGATTTTTTTAATCAAGTCTTGGATTGCAGAGTATGTATTAGGGATCGACCGACATGGCTTTTTCAAGGCCGATACCGATTATTAGTAATCAAGGAGACCGATAACCGATATTTGGAACCGATATACATTTGCAGTAAAATCAGAAAATCTTGATGTCAAAATGTAGAATAACACAAACTCCAACACAACATCTTTGAAATGCATTTAAGCATATATCATGTTTAATTAACTTTTAAACATCTTACAACTGGTTTCCTCTCTGTGCCCTTTTCTTTAGTGCAGCCATCTGCAATGAGTTAGAGAGAGACAGAGAGTTAGAAGTGGGGCTGCAGGCTGACATGCTTAACTAACAATAATGCTTAATTTATTATATCAAAACAATGCCTGTCTATCTAGCATACAATCCCAATAAGCTGCTAGCAACTGAAAAACACTAGCGCTATCTAATGTTTTGCAAAATATTAAAAGTGAGGCTATTACAGTAGACCTAATGTTAGTCTAGTAGCGTCACTTCTAATATTTTGCTAAACATTTGCTAGATACATGTTGGCTAGCTAATGAGCTTCACATATCAACCTGAAAAACTGCGAGGCTCCACTCGCAGCCCCCCCCCCCCCCCTCCGCACCACAGTTACTCCGCTGCGAGACGCTGCACGCACCCCCAACTCTGACTGACTTCCCGCATCCCTGTGCAACTGAGAAACTGATAGAATTGGATCATAAGATCGTGGTGTTTTTGCAACTTCAGCATAGGGGATTGGGATGTTTATTGAACTTCGGCTTTCAACTGACTTACCTTCGAAACACATGTATGGCACTGCCGCGCAGCGCTGCTGCTTGCTTCAGTCTGTGTCTACGTTCTTTCGCACCTGCCTGTAATCTGAGAAGGTCCCGCCTCTCTGGCTGGCTCCCGCCCGGAAAATCTTCAGTGTTGATTGACACTTCAGTAATAGCCTATCAGATAGCGCTGTGGGCGGGACATTGCTCGCGTACAGAGAGTGGCAATATGGTCTAGCTGCGGCCGCGGACAGTACACAACACTACACTACACGACACTACACGACACGCCCACCTGACACGACACTACGGTGGCTGAGAAGGTTCTAGCTGCGGCCGCGGACAGTGGAGGTTGAACCAAGCCCCCAGGAAGTGCGCCGGAGTCTGATGAGAATATTCGTTTTGGCCAAACGGCAGTACTACACTTCCTTTAGGTTGCTGGGCCCGGAAACACTTTTCCCCATTGACTAACATGGGGAAAGAATGGTCTGTAACTCGTTGGATATTTTTCTTTAAACTAAATAAACCACCCAGTATGAACGTTTGTCTAGCCCTTATTAAAAACATTCGTTCCTCAAGTTGTACAATGTGCTAATAACGTTATTCGGAGAGTTATTTTCCTATGCATTATGAACACGCATCTAACCCACGGGACCGCGCCGCACGGCACGTTCATGTTACGTGTTCAGTACTACATGAGTTTCTCTTTACCCATGGATGCACAATAACAACGGACCATATCGCCTTACTGCCAGCCCACGGAGCTGTAATAATGGAGATATTGCACATGTTTGCTGTAATTCATAATTTGTAAAATATTATACTACATGGGCTGTATGATGTAAATCTCGTCAATTCGCTTTTAACGGTAGTGCCTCTCAGCCACCGTAGTGTCGTGTCAGGTGGGCGTGTCGTGTAGTGTAGTGTCGTGTTGTGTACTGTCCGCGGCCGCAGCTAGACCTAGTATCTAGCATCTAGCACCTAGCATCAGAGCCAAAGTTTTATCGGCAATTTGATAAAACAAAGGCCGATACCGATAATCGGTCAAATGCGGAATATCGGTCGACCCCTAGTATGAGGCCCCGGCCCCACAAGGACGAAAACCGTCATTTGCGTTACTGTTTAGTGTCATATAGACCGTTCGGCCACACAAGGACGACTGAATATGACAGTAAACAACTGCGGAAACGATAACGGGTCCCAAGGTGGATAGAACGGCATACGCAACGCTCTGGGGGGTCCAACGGCTCCGTGTGTGCGCCCTATACGATCATTTTCTGATAATGACGCAATACCCCCCGCGTCAAAGTAAACTGCACACTGAATTCAGATGATTTATCTTTCTCTCGATATGGACATAAACGCGAGTAAAGTCTAATCTGACAGGACGGAGACACGCAGCTCTGCTCACCTGCAGCTCCTCCCGCTGTGATGCAGCGGTGAACGGAGCAAAACACACACTTCAAGTCAGATCATCACCCTTAGCTATTTTAATTACCTCTCAAACTACCTAAACTAGTTATAAATATGTTTATTTTTACTGTCGGGTCACTCATTACTGGATCAGCTGCTGCATGAGACAGACACTGACGCTGTCCGAAGAGAGGGAGGAAAAAGAGAGGCTCCGTGTGTTTTATTATATTATATAGAGTCGTTATTCATTTGTTTTAAAGCTCAATAAATAACAAAGAAGACCTTTGACCGGCACTTTTATAATTTTGTCCGGAAGATTAAAACTTTAATACACGTTGACTGGCGAAAAACTCTGCCCGGTTCCCTCGGCCCTCACCGCGGAGAATAAACAGAAGGGCAACCATGACAACCATGCTTCTTCGCTGCTTTGTGGAGGAAGTTACAGCGCCACGTACAGGCTCTTGCATATGTACTGCCGCTTCTCCAGCGGTTGGAGCTAAACGGAGCTGTCTCGTGTGGACAGACACTATCCGGTGAATATTGTGTGTGGACGGAGGCTTTTTTGCGTTTGCGTTAATCCTATGCGTTTAGCCGTATGCGTCCTCGTGGGGCCGGGGCCTGAATGTCCTCTTGCTATTTTCTGACGATAAATACTTGTGTAAAGTTTGTGAAGGCAGGAGGAAAGCTTCCGTGATCACCGTCTCCTCTCTGTTCCTCCAAACCCCGCCCCCTCCCTATTAATAATAATAATAATAATGAATGACAGGCTGATAGTGACCTGATAGAAACTTTATTACTCACTTAAACAAATGTTGATCTCTGATCAAGATATGATAAAGCTAACTTAATCTCATACATTAATGGGATTTATATAACAGTAAGACAGAGAATGTAAGTGTGCACCCACATGCACTATTTTGGTTTTTATATGCTGCTGTAAATACTCCTGTTGTCTGCTTTGTTCAGACTCAAGTCATGTTTGTGATGCCACATTCAGGACCTTCAGTGTCCTTTTTTTAACAGAAGACCTAAGCTGCAGCTAGACTGCAGAAGCATTAGTTTTTTGTTTTTGAGGATGGAACAATTTCACACACAGATATAGGGAGGCTAGGCCTTGATTTATTTTAGCTTGTAATTTAATGTCAAGACATTTATGTTATTGATTTCTGACCGAATCGTTGACAGGATAATCGTAATGGAATCGTGAGAACAGTGAAGATGCACAGCTCTAATGCTTAACCAGGAGAGACATTTCATAAAAAGCTGGGTTTTTATTTTATTTCAAATACTTGTTATAAATTGAGACGGTTCTATTTGCTTTCATCAAAGCACAGTATATTTTCTATTACTGTTGCTTATTTTTAGCCAAAGTATAATAGGGCTGCATTATCTTCCTCTTGCACTTTTTTGGTACCTTTTTTTTAACATACATTTTTTTCCCCCCACAGCAGCCATTACACTTCAGTGATTCAACAGCCTCTCCTGACCAATCAGATGCAAGCACTCTCTGCCCATCAGCCAATCAACATTGGCATAGCTCACGTTGTGTGGCCGCAGCAAGCCAATAAGAGGAACAGACATAGTCACAACAGGTGAGATGTGTTCCTTGTGGAAATGAATCTGCTTTAATGTTTTATGGATGTCTAATACATCAACTGTTCTGTTTTAAAGGAACCTGTCCCACCCCAGAAACATCCATACATCAGTATGTCGGACCCCCAAGATGGCCAGTGTTGTTGGACATGCAGTGGCCCCCAGAGAGCAGCCTCAGAGGGAGCTGCCGCCGGTGCAACCCGTAGTCCCTAACGCAGATGAAAATGGTGCAGAGGAGGAAGTGAGCTGCTTCAAAGGGGCGGCGCCAAATGGGAACAGCCAGCAGGACCGGTCCAATCAACCGCAGCGCCACGTGGCCGTTCTGATGGGGGAAACACCGAGCCCTGCTGCCAGTGTGATCAGCATCCGCAGTGACCTGACTGACGGGGAGGAAGAGGAAGACGAAGAGCCTCGGAGGTGCCGTCTGAGGGGGTGAGTAACATTACATGCAATGGACATGGGATGAACAAAATCAACCAGTGATCTTAATCTTCCAACATGTTTGATCCGTGTGATAACGACTGTAGAGCGTTAAAGTTCAGACATGAAAATAAATCACACTTCTGCTTGTTGTACAAAAAGGGAAGCACATACCTGTATTGCTAGGACAATCTAGCAGCGCTCTAACTGCACCATAAACTACAATTATATTGCTACAATAGAAACAATCTTTTAGGGTTGATTTTTCCTAGATCAGGTTGAACATTCACATTTATCAGGCTGCACGAGGCTAGTTTGTGACAAAGCTTTTGCAAAAAAGGAGGAGAAAAAATGCTTAAATGTGAAATGTTTTTATTTTAAAGTATTGCCTTTTCTGTTTTGGCACAATTTTGATATAGGCCCAAGGGTGCAATTATTATTTCATCATATTTGATGCCTTTAGGAAATGTCCCTAATGCCTACATGTATTTAAGTTATTAAAGATGACAGGTCTATTCATTCAAAAGGATTTAATACAAAAATTAATCTAAATCGCTTTATTCCCATTCAGAATTCTTTTTGGGTTGGTCTCATAAAATATGACGGCAGACATCCAAAACTTAATTCGGAGAAACTAAAAAAAAAGGCTTCAAAGGAAAAGGAAATCATTTTACAGCCCTCTTCAAAAGTTATAATATCTATAGATCTCAGTAGCTGAATGTTTGTTTATATTAATTGTACTTTACTGAGCTTAAATAACTCTAACCAATGTGTTGTTCTCCGTAGGTGCAAAGAGGAGTGTGTGTGTGAGGCATGCAGAAACACCAGTGTGTCTATGGAGAGAGTGTGTTCCCTCAGCAGCCCCGACAGCAGCCTCAGCACCAGCTCCTTCGCCTCCAACTCCCTGCAGTCCAGCCCCTCCATCTCCCCCTGCAAGAGACCCAACAGGTAGTGTGTCCTCATATTGTTCTCCAAACACAAACACACTCTTTATTTCCAGTCTCGTTAACATGACTTATCCTCTGTCTTCAGCATGTCCGAGGATGACGGCCATGAGAGCGGCTGCGACACGGTGGAGGGCTCCCCCACGTCAGACACCTTGACATCCCCACGTGGCAACAGTCCCTACCGTTACCTAGACAACAGTAACCACAACAACCGCCCATCTTTGGCTGCCATGGTCGCACCACTGCCTTCCCCTGCAGTGCAGTGCAGGAGCCCCCGCGGCGTCAGGACCATGGTGGTTCCACCAATGAGAGTGCAGAACAACAACAGTCACGGGACAGAGGAGCGCACACAGAGAACAGGTCAGAAACAGGAAGCAAATATTCCTCTTTGTAATTATGGACTGTATGACTTCTTATGGTGATATTACATGTAGGTGTGTTTTCTATTATTAAACTGGTTTTTCTTTCTAAGCTAAGAGAAATGCTCTCATTGAAATGTTTTTCTGTGTACTACTAACACCCATAACAAAAATGTGTCCTCATCATGCCTGCTGTTACCTGCACTTTGGTGGTGTCTGCTCCACAGGTCATATGGAAGCAGTGGGGGCATACCGCCCCCTAGTGGGTCATAGAGGCTTTAACAGGTGATCAAGAGACACCAACAGAGAACTGGCCACGTTACCAAAACCGCAAAAATGCATCCAGAGCATGCCGTGCTAAAATCGCCTGAGATGCCCTTTTTAGGACTTTCCCTCCATCAAAGTAGTAGTTTTATTCTAAGAAAGTTTCTAGGGAATAAGGTGGAATATTTTTAGACAAGTATGATGAAGTTCTAGACAGTGTCTTTTAAATATGTGTACATTAATGATCATTTGAATTGTGTCTACAACTAGTATGCATTCAAGTGAACTAAAAATCGCAAGCATGTTTTGTTAAATTATAAAGGATCTCCTCAGCTGGGCTGATTAGGATTTACAGCTTTGTGTTAAATCATTTGGGATCTTCTTCCAGCTTCAGTATTTCAAACAAACCCCTTCCTTCTGACAACACCTGCATGCTTTTACTAAATCAGTGATGCAGAATTGTACACAGTAGAAGAAGAGAGAACGTTTATTTTAAAGAGACGACAGCAAACACATTTCCTGTTGGCTCCTCGGAGTGGAGGGAAAGATGGATGCATTTAATTTGGTGTTGCGTCAGAGCCATTTCTCTGCTGGTTCCCTAAGGCACTGATCCAACATCAGTTTCACCTTTTTAATTTCCCAAGATGTCGTTTTCCTTAATAAACGGTAAAGTGAATTTAAAACTAATACAGTAAAGTCAGCTTTGCCCCCTTGGGGACATTTCTGAGTGCCAAAAATCTCTGTTCCTTTTTCTTTGTTTATGATATTTTGTCTAAATCTAGGATACTGTGTTGAATGGGAATATTCTCTATTTAGCAGTAGAAGACATGTTTGAGGATTATTTAATAGCAGCAGAATTGACAGTCACCCTGGTAAGTAGCAGCATTTCTAAGCTTAGTGAACATATAAAGGTGTTGAGATATTATAAAAATGTATGTTTTTCACAGAACAGTGATTATTTCACAGAAGATTGGAAGAAAGTGTTTATATTGCACATTGCAGGTATTATGCACAAGATTGTAGCTGTCTGTATTTGTGGGGTATCTCTCCGTGAGACACCGCGGGTGAAGCAGCCTGGCACTGAAGATGCTGGGCGGGGAGGGTTTCCTGTAGGGGGGGGACATGTTGTCCAATAAGCTTAGCCATCATTCTCCAGAAACCATTGTATTTATGGCTGTTATGGAAATCCTATGAGCAGTACCGGAGAAGAAGGAAGCTTGAGTGAGATCTTATATCAGACAAACTGAAGGTTACAGAATGCACAGAAGTGAAGTTTTAAAACTGTCCTCGGTTCTGCATATTTAACTGATTCATAGACTGGCCATCAAAAAAATACAAAATATGTCTAGATGTTATAAAGGGTTCTTGTGCATGTAATTGGTCTGCAAAGGCTAAAATCCCTGTGTTCCCTCCAGAGGGAGTTTCTCTCCAACATACTACTCATGGTGACATCACTACGTAACACTCAAGCTTTTATCAGCTAGCACTCCAACATATTGTACTTGAAGGGGCGAACATTCCCAATCCCGACACATATCTAAGCAGTTGACCAATCACATCAGAGCCAGCCAGCTAACCAATCAGAGCAGACTGGGCTCTGGTTTCAGACAGAGGGTGAAAAGAGGTGCTGCAGCACAGACAGTATGAGAAAAATAAAGAGATTTTTGAACATTAAAGCATGGAGACATGTCACAGGAGGACAACAGTGCAAATATGAACCGGAAAATTTGCTTAGTGTGTCTTCTTTAAATTCAGTTTTAAGTTAAAAAAAAAAAAAAAGAAGGACATTATAATAAGTATGTATAAAATCTAATGCTTGAAAATGTCCTTTTTAAATAAATGAATTAGCTCAAATTATTGTTGCCCTTGCCTTTAACTTCTGATCCAACCACCTTATGTAAACTGTCATATTATAACTAAAGTTTGAATATGGATGAATCCTTAAACAAGAGTGATGGAGATGCTATTCTTCATCAGTAAAGCTAACGTAATGTTTGGCAGATGTTAAGAATTCAACTACTAATTCTTAGCATCTCCAGTGATCCTATGATTAAAAAGGAACAGGGTTTTTTTCGGCCGTGTGAGAGCATTATGTGAAGATTAGCTAGATTGACTAATCTCCACATTTTGCGGTCAATTCAGTTTTGCCTGCTTTTTTGTGGAATGCAAATTCTGTTTGTGATCATCTTTTTGCCCTGCATTGCCCAGCCCCCTCAGAAATGTTCAATTTAGCTGCAGATTGGTGCTGCTACATTTATTGTCCTCCATCAGCACTTAGGAGAACACATTTTCAAATTCATAATTGTATTTCTCCCGTGCTAATTACTTTTGTGTAGTTGAGATTTTTGGGAGGGCCGCTCACATCTATGCTAATCTGTTCGGCTTTTGTCTGCCTTGAAAAGCTACTCTGAGGACACAATCCTCAAATATGTACTATATTTAAAGCAACTACAACTCACTATTACAAATGCAATGTTGATTTAACAATTTCATGTTTATATTATTAATGTAGCTTGAGAGGCATCTTGATAAGTTATTGTAATGTATGCTAATAGGGCTGCATCATTTAGAATAATTTATTAGATTTTCTTTTTTTTTTTTTTTTTACACATTATGCACAATATTGGGGGATTAATTATTTAGCAACATTTTTCTCATTTAAATATATATTCAATATAAATAGTGTGATTTAAAAAAAAAATGTCCCTATGAACTTTGAAATAAAACCATTAAAATGATCTATATTGAACACAATCATCTAACTCTACTTTCTCTCTCTTGTGCATGCTTGTGTTTGTTTTAGTTTTACTTTCAACTTGCAGGCCATGTGAACTAAACCTGCCCCCTTTTTCTTTTGTATAAGTATACTTGCCTTACTCACTTCTGTCTTCTCTCTGTTCCGTCCTCAGAGTCCTGGTCCCGCTCCAAAGGGCGCTGCAGCCTCATAGGACAGAGCACTCCCTCCTCTTACACCCTCCTCCCATCCGCCCCCCTCCTTTCCCGGCAGAAAAACATGAGTGGGCACCAGCAGCAGCACCCTCTGGGCTTTGGACAGGTCAGTTCACTTCCATCCTTTGTCTGCATTTACATAATGGGGGATTATGCTGCAGCCGGACATCTATTTAGGTTGCCTTAATAGGCAAATAGTCACTCCAAGAGGCAGAAGCTGGACCCTTCTGTAATTTCAGAGTCCTGTTTCAAAGCTGTTTATAAGTAACATTTGATTATTTAGAGCAGCTCACTGCTTGAGAGCACTAATGCTGTTGATATTTACCTTATGTAGTCCCGCCCCTTTTCCAACTTCTGGTTCAAACACATATGTCAGTTCCGTATGTATGTATGGTTTTACAGTACCACATTCATCCTCTGTAATGGCGCATTTCCACTGTATGGCCTCGCACGGCTTTGTACGGTATAGTTAGGCCTTGGTAGGCCAGGCTCACTTTATGCTGCGTTTCCATTACAGTTTAGGAACTGGGGTAGTAACTATAGTCACGCAGTGTAGGCGGAGCCGTGACGTCATCTTCAATGCGAAACACAACACCAACATCAGCCGTTAGCTGTTAGCACTCAGAGCTCACAGCTCCTCATATCTGTTCAGAAACTAGACAAAAGTTAAACAAGTACAAACCACAGACTGTCTGTGTCATGGCGAATACAGTCGCTGGTTTATTTATGTCTGTAGGCCGTTGTTGTGAGTGTGGACGGAGCATATACAACGTTAGCTCAGCCTGGTCGATCCAATCTCCATTCAGAAAACACGCATTTTAAAAGCTTTTTCGCCTGCCGTCTGTCTGCAGACTTGTCAAAGCATTACTTCATGGTTTTTACTAACCGGTATCAGTATGTTGTTACTTCGGCATCATTTTGAAACGTGTATTACAATTTAATCACGGTCAAATATGTTCATTATGTTGTAGTTGTAGCCCCCTTGCCAGCGATTCTCTCTCTAGTTTAGCATACTCAGCCCGTTTGTTGGCCCGGAAAGAACCTGGATTTTGGAGAGCCAGAAAAACTGTGAAACAGTCCGTTAGCCGGAACTAACCCTAGTGGAAACGCAACAAAAAACAGGCCGGGTTTGGCGCGGCACTCTTAAACCGTGCTATGCGTTGCAGTGGAAATGCGCCATAAGTGGCTGGTGGGATGGCAAATGATGATGGCCCAAAATCTAACGAGGACATTTTAATAACTCTAGTGCCTTTGGATGTAGCTGGCTATGATATGAGGAACTACAACAAGTTGTAAATCACAGCAGCAAGTCAGACTGCATACTACAACTCATGTGGACAGTTTACAATTACTCACTGCCAGACAAAGGTCCACAGTGTTCACATTTATAAAAACAAGTTAATCAAGAGACTGAACTCAATTAACTTGTCATTGTACTATTTAGCTAGCGAACAGTAGCTATCTAGCTGACGGTAGCCATCTATCCATCAAATTGGCTGGCGAACGTTAGAATAAGTGTTATAACTTAATAACTGTAAATTCAAAAGCTTTAAAACTGTTTATTTTGCAAGTACAGTGTGCTAAAGCTGGGGACACTATGCAAAGTAGTATCACTTAAGCTCTAACCAGAAGTACCAACACAGACAGTGGTTTAGCTAGCTAGCTAGCTAGCTAGCTAACTAGCTTACATTTTCTCAAACCCCATTACGTTAGCTTTAGCTGATGTTGCATCATATTCATCTGATACATTGTCATTCTAACTAACAAGCAAGAGGCATTACATTGTGCATTCTACATATGAGTAATAGTTTTTGTTTCATGTATTTAAACTTATCTGTTTGTTTATCAATGTCAAAAAAAAGAATGCTCTGTTTCTTTAAACAACAACATCATCATCATTTAAGTGTACAGTGGGAGAAAACGTTTTTTTGGTTGTTCTTTAGAACTACCCCAATCCTTGAAAAAGAGCCAAATTAGACCAGGCCGAATGTGGGAATGGTGACTAAAAAGCCCATAACTTGAGAATGACCACTCTTTTCCTCTTCAGATTTGCTGAGGTATGAACCAGGTTGCTGTCCGACATCACCAAACAGTCAGACAATTATAGTCCTGTAAACTTAGCTTTAGTTTAGACGGAAATTGTACTTTTTGGTGATAGGAACATAGGACTCCATCACACTAACACTAACCAGTAGTTGTATGGAAATATCTGGTACAGTTCTATTGCAAATGAGATTTCTTTAGACATAGGCCTACCTCTTCTCTGATACAGTCACATTCCGAATGGGGGATAAGTGGCACAATAGCCTATAAGTTAAGAATGCTCACTCAGATGGTCATCATATTTGGAGAGGGAAATACCAGGTGGCTGAACTACATCACCAAATATTCAGAATAAGAGTAACCCAATACAATCAAGTGTATTAGTTCTAAATGGCAAGCCTCTTAAACATAGGTGTAAATAGTACAGGTTTTATTGAAACTGGAACCTTAATTCAAAGTACAGTATACAAATCATCAAATAATTATGTGAGAGGTCAAGTATATAGATACTAGAATATAATGTTAAATGTCAGGTTCCTCAGAAACGTTAGGGGACACTTCTGCACAGCAGGTGCAGAACTCAGTACAGCGAAGGCCAACAGAGAGGCACTGGCACTTTCCACTCTCTCCGCACTTTGCATCTTTGCAATACAAGTGAGTGATGTCTCTCACTTCTGTAGGTGCTGGGGTTTTTGTAAATAGCACTGGTTGAATGGCCCATCTCTGACAATCCACCCCCTGCCAACAGGACTCCATGACAAGGGTTTAGGTTCGGGCTGTAACACCATATCGCTGTCTGAAACATTGCTCTTTGTACATGTTGTTGAAATGCATCCTCTGTTGGCGGCAGATTTCCCGAGACTGCATCTGTTGTTGATGCAATTATGAACCTCAGTTCATCCAAGTTTATGCACATCAGTCCAATTTCCTTTTTTCCATATAGCAGAAGCGCAAATTCTCTTGCGACTGGCAAAGACTCTTCCAAGCTTGCAGAGCGTCCAAAATGGGCCAGATCTTTGAGCTCGCTGAGATGGGTCTTGAGTTTGGTGAATGCTGTTGTCTTTCCTATTCTGTAGAAACTACTTGTTGTGCCACAGCCAGTGAGTGCATGACATGCTGGTAGACAGTTAGACATGTCTTTTTTCCAATTTTCTCACATATGGTGTTGATGGGGACATATCTCTCTCTCATTCCATGACCTGCATGCATGTACACTAGAGATGAACCAAACATGTATTTGCTTGCATAATATATGAGCAGTACTTCGACACCTGTGTGATCAGACCTCACAATGATGCGGGAATATGCAGATGTATGGCATGGAGCACCATCCTTGTGACTGCCTCCTCCTGATCACTGTACAGTGATGTCAAACTACTGACTCCTGCTGTGCAGATGCTCTTCACCTCCTCCCCTTCGTCAAATCCTGAGTGTAGTCTCTGTGGGGCAGCAGCGACAATGCTCACAAACATGCACAGAGCAGTCTTGTATCCAATACTCCTCAAGTACTTCCTGTAGTTTGGGACATTTGTTTTGCCAATGATAACATGTGTAGGCCTTCCATCACTTGCACCTTTCCTTTGCCTCTCCAGGTCTTTGATTGACTGTGGGCCGTCATACCTGTCAAATACCATGACCACACATTACATTTTTTGTTTTCTATACATATACAGTGGGGCAAAAAAGTATTTAGTCAGCCACCAATTGTGCAAGTTCTCCCACTTAAAAAGATGAGAGAGGCCTGTAATTTTCATCCTAGGTATACCTCAACTATGAGAGACAAAATGAGAAGAAAAAAATCCAGAAAATCACATTGTCTGATTTTTAAAGAATTTATTTGCAAATTATGGTGGAAAATAAGTATTTGGTCACCTTGGTGTGTGAAAACCTTGTGAAGACTTACAGAAAATGTTTGACCTCGATCATTGCCAACAAAGGGTATATAACAAAGTATTGAGATGAACTTTTATTATTGACCAAATACTTATTTTCCACCATAATTTCAAAGGTCAGATGGCGGTCAAATCTTACACGCAGGTTGGTAACTGATGTGGAGAGGGGTATGATTTGGCCAGAAAAGGTGATATGGGTTATGGGGGATGACTGGACCTGGTTTGGTGTGCCAACTAAAATAGCCTCTGTTTTGGAGCTATTTAGCTGCAGGAAGTTTTGTTGCATCCAAGCCTTTATCTCCTCAATGCAGGTGTTAAAGGATGTTGATGGGAACGGTGATAATGATGGTGACAGTGAGGATGCATGTGGGATAGGGTCTGTCTTTATATATACAGTGGGGCAAAAAAAGTATTTAGTCAGCCACCAATTGTGCAAGTTCTCCCACTTAAAAATATGAGAGAGGCCTGTAATTTTCATCCTAGGTACACTTCAACTATGAGAGACAGAATGGGGGGAAAGAATCCAGGAAATCACATTGTAGGACTTTTAATGAATTCATTGGTAAATTCCTCGGTAAAATAAGTATTTGGTCACCTACAAACAAAAAAGATTTCTGGCTCTCAAAGACCTGTAACTTCTTCTTTAAGAGCCTCCTCTGTCCTCCACTTGTTAACTGTATTAATGGCACCTGTTTGAACTCGTTATCAGTATAAAAGAGACCTGTCCACAACCTCAAACGGTCACACTCCAAACTCCACTATGGCCAAGACCAAAGAGCTGTCAAAGGACATCAGATTAAAAATTGTAGACCTGCACCAGGCTGGGAAGACTGAATCTGCAATAGGTAAGCAGCTTGGTGCGAAGAAATCAACTGTGGGAGCAATTATTAGAAAATGGAAGACATACAAGACCACTGATAATCTCCCTCGATCTGGGGCTCCACACAAGATCTCCCCCCGTGGGGTCAAAATGATCACAAGAACGGTGAGCAAAAATCCCAGAACCACATGGGGGGACATAGTCAATGACCTGCAGAGAGCTAGGACCAAAGTAACAAAGGCTACCATCAGTAACACACTACGCCGCCAGGGACTCAAATCCTGCAGTGCCAGACGTGTCCCCCTGCTTAAGCCAGTACATGTCCAGGCCCTTCTGAAGTTTGCTAGAGAGCATTTAGATGATCCAGAAGAGGATTGGGAGAATGTCATATGGTCAGATGAAACCAAAATAGAACGTGTTGGTAAAAACTCAACTAGACGTGTTTGGAGGAGAAAGAATGCTGAGTTGCATCCAAAGAACACCATACCGACTGTGAAACATGGGGGTGGAAACATCATGCTTTGGGGCTGTTTTTCTGCAAAGGGACCAGGACGACTGATCCTTGTAAAGGAAAGAATGAATGGGGCCATGTATCGTGAGATTTTGAGTGACAACCTCCTTCCATCAGCAAGGGCATTGAATATGAAACGTGGCTGGGTCTTTCAGCATGACAATGATCCCAAACACACCGCCCGGGCAATGAAGGAGTGGCTTCGTAAGAAGCATTTCAAGGTCCTGGAGTGGCCTTGCCAGTCTCCGGATCTCAACCCCATAGAAAATCTTTGGAGGGAGTTGAAAGTCTGTGTTGCCCAGCGACAGCCCCAAAACATCACTGCTCTAGAGGAGATCTGCATGGAGGAATGGGCCAAAATACCAGCAACAGTGTGTGAAAACCTTGTGAAGACTTACAGAAAACGTTTGACCTCTGTCATTGCCAACAAAGGGTATATAACAAAGTATTGAGATGAACTTTTGTTATTCACCAAATACTTATTTTCCACCATAATTTGCAAATAAATTCTTTAAAAATTAGACAATGTGATTTTCTGGATTTTTTTTTCTTTCTCATTTTGTCTCTCATAGTTGAGGTATACCTAGGATGAAAATTACAGGCCTCTCTCAACTTTTTAAGTGGGAGAACTTGCACAATTGGTGGCTGACTAAATACTTTTTTGCCCCACTGTAGCTGCGTCTCATCAGCGTAGCAATAGAATGATATTCCATGCTGGCTGATGACACGGCCAAGGGGCAGAGTGTACAGGTTGAACAGAGTGGGCCCGAGGACCGACCCTTGAGGGATACCACAGGTGACAGGGTGTGTCTGGGACCTCGCACCTCTCAAGGAGACGTACTCTGTTCTTCCAGACAGGTAGCGCTGGAATCAGCTCAGGGCGGAGTCAGAGAGACCGATGGTGTATTGGAGGCGCTGAAGGAGGATGTTATGGCCGACAGTGTTGAATGCTGCAGTCAGATCCAGGAGGATGAGGAGAGATGGGGAACCAGGTTCAGCCGCCATCAGCAGGTCGTTTGTGACCCTGACCAGAGCTGTTTCAGTGCTGTGGGCGGAACGGAAACCGGACTGGAATTTCTCAAAAAGGCCATTTAGTTGGAGATGGTCCTGAAGCTGTGCGGCAACTACATGTCTAACTGTCTACCAGCATGTCATGCACTCACTGGCTGTGGCAGAACAAGTAGTTTGTACAGAATAGGAAAGACAACATCATTCACCAAACTCAAGACCCATCTCAGCGAGCTCAAAGATCGGGTCCATTTTGGACTCTCTGCCAGCTTGGAAGAGTCTTTGCCAGTCGCAAGAGAATTTGTGCTTCTGCTATATTGAAAAAAGAAAAAGGAAATTGGACTGATGTGCACAAACTTGGATGAACTGAGGTTCATAATTGCATCAACAACAGATGCAGCCTCGGAAAATCTGCCGCCAACAGAGGATGCATTTCAACAACATGTACAAAGAGCAATGTTTCAGACAGCGTTATGGTGTTGCAGCCCGAACCCAAACCCTTGTTATGGAGTCCTATTGGCAAGGGGTGGATTGTCAGTGATGGGGCCATTCAACCAGTGCTATTTACAAAAACGCCCAGCACATACAGAAGTGAGAGACATTACTCACTAGTATTGCAAAGATACTAAGTGTGGAAAGAGTGGAAAGTGCCAGTGCCTCTCTGTTGGCCTTCCCTGTACGGGGTTCTGCACATGGAACCTGACATTTAACATTATATTCTAGTATCTATATACTTGACCTCTCACCGAATTATTTGATGATTTGTATGCTGTACTTTGAATTAAGGTTCCAGTTTCAATAAAACCTGTACTATTTACACCTATGTTTTAGAGGCTTGCAATTTAGAACTAATACACTTGATTTTATTGGGTTACTCTTATTCTGACTATTTGGTGATGTAGTTCAGCCACCTGGTATTTCCCTCTCCAAATATGATGACCATCAGAGTGAGCATTCTTAACTTATAGGCTATTATGCCACTTCTCCCCCATTCGGAATGTGACTGTATATGAGAAGAGGTAGGCCTCATTTGCAATAGAACTGTACCAGATATTTCCATACAACTACTGGTTAGTGTTCAATAGCACCGTAGACAATTCAGTGATGGTATATTTTTTAGGGATTTCTGTTTTTCTGATAAATGAGAGAAAAGTTATGGAGTCCTATGTTCCCATCACCAAAAAGTACAATTTCCATCTAAACTAAAGCTAAGTTTACAGGACTATAATTCAGTATTTCTTTTGTTAAATAATTGTCTGACTATTTGTTGATGTAGGACAGCAACCTGGTTCATACCTCAGCAAATCTGAAGAGGAAAAGAGTGGTCATTCTCAAGTTATGGGCTTTTTTAGTCACCATTCCTACATTCGGCCTGGTCTAATTTGGCCCTAATTTGGATTGGGGTAGTTCTAAAGAACAACCAAAAAAACCTTTTTTTCCCCCAAAATAAAATTGGACAACAATCAATTTCATTAATGGGAGACCCTAAAGATAAGAAAAATCATTGTTGTCATTTGTTCTACCTCGGGTAGGGGTATCTCAAAATCTGAGGGCCCTTCCTGCTAGACTATTAATCAACCTTCTGATTTATTCTCACCAATAAAAGGAAATAAAGGTTCCCTAAAACTGAAACCTTTCCTTTAACAGACTTTCTGAGACTGAGTGTTTATCATGATGTCTTTCAGGTGCCGTACGTTTCCAACCTCAGCAACAAGGAGTGGAACGGCAACTATGGTCCGCTGCGACCGCACGCCTACATCCCCCCCACGGTGCACACACACACCTTCACACACCTGCAGCACAGCAGCCCCACACACACCTCCGCCGCCCCGCACACACACACCCTGCTGTCCTACCCTCCCAACGCTCACCACCCACACCCCATCCTGCCCTCTCGCCCTCCCCCCCTCCTCCAGCACAGCTATGGTCTCTCCCACCCACAGGGCGGCGCTATAGTGCACCAGGTCACCCTGGGTATCAGCCACCACCCCGGACACCCGGTCCCCCACCCGCACAGGCTCCTCCCCTCCCCGACCATCCACCCGCACCACCAGCCCGGCTACGCCCACCACCACCCCCACCAGTTCAAGCCACCGTTCCCGCCGCCACACCCGTACATGGCCTCCCCCGCCGCCTACACAGGCTTCCCTCTGAGCCCCACCAAGCTCAGCCACCACCCCCAGTTTTCCTATATCTGAGGAGCAGGGGGGGGCCGCAGCACTACCTTCTGGTGAGGAGGGGCAACGGGAAGTGGAGCGGCGCTGCCACCTGGGCGGGGAGAGCCAGCAGCAGAGCACAACACGGACACCTGTGAGAAGGAGGGTGTACAAGAGAAAAAAAGAAGCAATGCTGAAGATTTTCAGATTTTGCGAGGACGTAGAAATGTAGGATCACGTCAATGATTGTGTTTGTCAGAAAGTGACGGACTTCCTGCGAAATCATGGGACAGTTATTAATCAAAGCTTTATTAGAGAGCATCACAAGAGAGTATGAGGATAAGGAAATTATAATTAAGAACGAGTCTGTTGCACATTACCTCCTGTCGTTCGTTTGTTTAAGAAGTGATCAGAGATCTAATTTTTGGCGAGAGAGGATTTGTTGTTGTTGCTGTCAAGGTACCCCCCCAGCCCCCTTTATCTTTGTTGCCTTGTAGCGCGTGCTAGCCGCTCAGATCTGTGTGTTAAGCCATCCCAGTGTGTATTAACAGGATCGGACGCTCCTGTTTTGTTTCGAGGCAGACTTTACTGCTGCCGTCGCCTTGTGCCTTAAGACCCAGAGTCTCTGACGTTACTTCAGGAGCTTTTTAGATTGTACATTAAAAAAAACGGGCTTGCAGCACTTAGCCTTCTGACTCTGAACATGATGGGCTTATTGGATAAATAACGCTTGTGGTTATGTGTTTTTAATACTTTCAGTTTGCTTTCTAACTCAGAGTATGGATTTACTTTAACTAGAGGCTGCACATTTAGGGCTTTGACTGAATGAGCTTTTAATGTACATAAAAGAGTGATTTGATATTTTGATAATCAATTTCTATTCACTATAGTACTTAATTCATAACAGTATTGTCACTGTTTACTGTAACTGCAATACAATCTAGATAGCCTCTGGGTTGCTGTGTTTTTATTATTTAGCATTATTAGTTTTTTGGGAGTGGCATAGACTATGTTTTGACTTTTAAATGCTTCTCAGTGTTTCTACTGACAGTATCATTGCTGGCCTATTGAGTGTTAGAAGTGTATTGATAATTATTAATTATTTTTTTGTCCATGTATTGAAGCCTGTTGTCAGTTTTTAATACATTCCTTCAGGGTGGATGCATAGCCTTGATTTGTTGTTGTGTTGTTGTTGATTTCCAGTGTATAGTATAGCTGTGTCTACCGTCATATCAGCTGGTATTTTACTCCAATCAGTACCAAAGACTGTTCATTAATCATTTCTATAAAAAGCATGGTCAATACTATTTCTCCTTTCACCTCCAGCGTACTGTTGCAAATTGGAATATATTGTGAGATCTCTATTTAAAAAAAAAAAAAAAAAATGAATTTTTATTTTTCTGAGCTATGTTGGCTAATCGTATTTGGAATCTATAGATAATAAGCTGCTATGTACTGATTATCTGCCACTTCGTAGCTGTGAATTTCGAGGAATAATCTCATTCTAGCCTTTTTTGTATTGTAGTCCTGATTACTAGATACAATAGAAGTGGGTTTTCTCTTATATAGTATATTGAATGCTATTCCTATATGCTAGTGCCTCTGTATATTGGCTTTGTTTTGAAGTGATTGTAAACTGCTGGAGTGGAAGTTTTTTTTGTAATATTCTGTTGCTTTTTGGTGTGTGTGTGTGTGTGTGTGTGTGTGTGTGTGTGTGTGTGTGTGTGTGTGTGTGTGTGTGTGTGTGTGTGTGTGTGTGTGTGTGTGTGTGTGTGTGTGTGTGTGTGTGTGTGTGTGTGTGTGTGTGTGTGTGTGTGTGTGTGTGTGTGTGTGTGTGTGTGTGTGAGATCAGTATTTCAAATGTAGGCTGGGTTCACTGTTGGATTCTGTAACCGGTATGTCGTTTATGTTTTTAATTTTTTGATGATGACGTGGCTTTTATTTCCGTTTTATTGGACTGTATTTGCAACTCTTCGTACTGTACAACTAGTGCCTTTCTTTAAACAAGCGACTGACCCATATCAAAGCAGTCGCACATTTGTAGACTAGTTCCTTCTGAGGGGATCAGCTCCTACTTTCACATCACAAAACCCCAAAGTTGTTTGTTTGTTGGACTTAAGACGAGGTCTAGAAACAATCCTCTTCTTCTAACAGAATCCTAAGAAAGTACAAGTCAGGGAAATGTTTTATTGCGCTCACCAAGAACAACTTGCAGTACTCAAAGACACAGGGCCTGAATATACACAAATGCAAAGCTTTATTCTCACATAGTGAATGTATTTGTGACACAATTCTGTTTTTGGTTTGCAAATGATGGCTACACAGCGTTTTCACTCGTCTTGTGATTGAGATGTTGATAGTTCTTGTATGCAGCTATTACAATAGGGAGAGATCATCATGTGTTCTACGTCTTTCAAAATGCTTTATCCATCAATTATATTCAAAGTTTAGGTCCAAAGTTGTCCCCTCATGTACAATGGCTGCCACATGACAAAAAGAAAAGCTCAGTGTCTTTTTATAACACAAATTAAATCCTTATATTTTGGGATAAATAAAAAAGTTATATTTCTACTAAAAATGTGGTAGTTATACCAGGAAATGTGCTTAAACACAAAAAAGCATGTAAAAAAACAGATGTTTCTAATTATTGATGAGAAGCTGAGCACATATTTTTTGTCATGGTGCTTTTCTTTATGTATTACATTGTAATGGTTATGTTGCTTAAGCAAAGGGTGTGTTTTGTGTGCTCGTCTAATATGCTACTGTGTTGATGATGCTTAGACAAACGTGAGGATGCACTGTTCAGCAGTACAGCCTAGAGTTATCATTAATATGTGTGGCACAGTAATCTGTACTTTAGTCTTCTGTTTGTTTTTGTTTTTTTAACCCCGTGGTGTTCAGCCTCGCGTTGATTCTCATATGGCTCCAGTCTTTGTCAGCTCAGCACCTGTGATGAGATGAACTCACCTCGGTGATATCCCACGCCGTACAAATATACATCATAACTGCATTACTCTATTTTCACATCACAAAATCCTATAGTTCTTTGTTAGTTGGCATTAGATAAGTTCTGGAAACATATTTACAGAATCCTAAGAAAATCATGGAATGTTTTATGCGCTCACAAAGAACAATGTGCAGTACTTAAAGACACGGGCCTGAATAAACACAAATGCATGACAAATCCACCACAAACATAGGACTGAACATCTCCTCCGGGTTCTTGGCTTAAAAATAAGCTGTGTGAAATTTGACTCCGAAAACACGTTTTAGGTAGATTTTGTACCACGACTATAATTATCGGGTTATTGTATTTAGACACAAATATGTAGACATGATTCGCTAAAATTGAAACTGTTACTGTTCTAAATATGCGTAGATCTTGTGTGGCTTTATGATTTTAATTTTTTTGATTTAATTGTATTCTTTAATGCTACACTAGTTTGACAATGTAGCAACTGCACTGTGCAATATACAAAAATATGAGGACTGGGAAAATGATTATTGTTTGGATGTAATAATGTGTATCTTAGCAGTTTGCGGTCGTTTTTCTTCCCCCCCTCTAGTTCTCAGTGAGTTTCAATGTGACCAAGCCTTATGTACCTTGTCACAAAAAGCAGGTTCCTTCTTGGTGACTCTTTTATTAGTGAGTGTCAAATTATGAATTGATGGTGTATGGTATGTCAAGATTCACTTTGAATAAAAAAAGATATTTTGCTTCAATCGCTGTTTTCTTTATTCTTATCCATGTCGATTACCGGTATTACCGTCAGATTCAAAGTATGTCAGCAATATTGAGACATAATAAATAAGGCTAATATAAACATTGTAGCTTTCCGCCTAAATGAGGCCAGCATTTTAGTTTTTTTTATGTTGATTTTAAGTGTTCCCAATGCCCTGAACTATCAAGTGATAGATGTGTACAATTCAGTAATACTTTACAATTTAGGGGCACATTTAGCCTATGTCATAGAATGTAAATAATATATCATGTTCTGATTATTTATGGGGGATTATTTAAGCTACAGAAGAGTTCATCGTTGAAGTCTTTGAAGCTATGTTTATAGAAGTGGCTGTGTGAGGTGTTTGGTCCTATTTTGGAACAAAGAAAGCATTTGATAAACTTCATTCCCCAAAGTGTCTATCAAGGTATCAAAGTGTATTTATATAGCCCAATATCAAACATTCTGCATTTGTCTCTGGGAGCTTTACAGTTTATACAGAATATGAATATGAAATCCTCTGTCCTTAGACCCTCACATTGGACAAGGAAACACTTCCAAAGAAACCCCAAAGTTAATGGAGAAAGCATTTAAGAAATCTCGGGGAGAGCAACAGAGGACGGACAGACGTGCAAAGGGTGTGATGTAAAAGATAATATATTTATAACATAAACATTCCAAATGCTAGAAACATTAATGTGTCCATATATAAGATGAAGATGGATCCAGGTCGATATCAATCTCCCGGGTGCCATCAAAAAAGTAATGTCAGCATCAGGAAGGACCACAGCAACAGGGAAAGCCATGACTCAGGGCCCACGACTCAGGATCACAGCAACTGGCACGACTCGGGACCACAGGCACAGCCACGACTCAGGACCAACGACTCAGGACTACAGCAACAGCCACGACTCAGGAACCTGAGTCAGGTGACAGACACAACAAAAGACTCCAGGAATGCATGGGTTAGTATATTTGGGATACAAAAGAATACAGCGACAGAGAAAGAGAAGAGAAAAAAGGAGACAACTCTTTCTCTGCAAGCATTTAGATAAGTTTAAAGCCTAGCAGGTGGACATTATGAACATTGCCTATTAGAGAGATGTGGAAATAAATATTTCCATTTAAAATAGACTTGCAACAAAGAGTGGGAACATGGCCAGGGGTAAATAGTGAGTTTTTTTTATCACAGTCGTTATGACTTGACAAACACAAGCGTATAATTAGTCAAATGAATTGCTGCATTGTATTATTTTCTGGAACAGTGCTGTCATTAATGTAACTATAGGCCTACAGTCTATTGTAATAGCTAGGCTACACCAGTGTGCAGCCTGTGCATATACAAATGTGTGTTGACAAAGTTTTTGCAATCCATTGGCTAAAGGTTCAAGTGAGTCACATTTGTCAAAGCATCTTCTTTTGTAGACAACTTTTCAGTTTTAATATGACTTCCTACCATACAGTCTGTCTATGCTATTTACACTGATGTAGAATCTGAGAAGAAGAAGGCTAACATACAGTAGATCTATTTTTCAGATTCGGGCTGTGTTTAGTGCCGCCATTTTGACAACTCACAGGGAATAAGAAGCAAACCTATTAAAATAGAACATGTACTGTATTTAAATAGCTGTTGTTCTTATTGTTACTGGCCATTATAATAATGGCAATTACAACATATTCATTTTTTAGAAATATTGCCATTTGGTGAAAGTCAGCAAAAGATGTTTGAAACATTTATAATTTGAAATGAGTGAAACAAGCCATTCAGATAACTTCTTAGCCTCTCTCTTATGGGATTAGTTTTGTTTAATAAAGATAAAGCAACACTTTCTCAGAATCAAGAGTTTAAGAGAAAAAAAAACGGAGTCAAGCAAAATACATTTAATTTCAAAAATAAAACTATAAGTTGCAAACAAATCATTTGTGTGATCATGTAAACTATAAGTCTTTTTTCTTTGTTTTAACATATCTTTTTGTTTGCAGTTCTTGTTTCTTCTTTCTCAACGATCAGACCTTTGCTCTCGCTGCAGCTCTTCTCGTTTGCGCTCCCTCATTTTTTGTTTTCGATTCTGACACAAACCTCCCAGTTGGCCGGGACGTTCAGGGGTGTGTCACCATTGGCTACTCAGTTTTTGAGTGACAGCCCACTACACCACAGATCATACAGTGCAACTCATACAGCAAACTCCAGAGTCCACTCGGCCGCGTTAGTGTTGGTGTCTCCTGGGGAGTTTCAGGAACATCGGACTTATCTTATGGATATGCATTAGACTTGTGTTGTGTAGTTTATACTTTATTCCAACTTTAAATATTTTAATACCTGAACACACTGCTGCTGTTAAATAATTTCCCAATTTGGGATTGATAAAGTGTCTGTCTGTCTATTTATTTATTTTATAGATACAAAAACACATCTATGTATTTTCAAGCTAAAGGTGATACACAATATAAACTGTATACTGTTATCTTTTCAAAGACATTTTACATTTCAAAAGCATATATTGCTATGATTAGGACAAACAATTAAAGACTGCTTTAATTTAACAAATTCTACAATATAAAAGTGGCAGATTTGCTTTATTAAACAGAGCAGACCTAGGTTGCATACCAACACAATTAGGAACATGCTCACAGCTTACTATGTTGGTCTGAAGAGCTGAAACATTCATACACAATGGATACAAACTGTGTTGTCTCATTCTATATCCTGTGAGAAAATGATATACATTTAGCATTACAAACTCAACATACTATTCCTAGCCTGAGGAAGATACGAATAATCAACAGATTTGAATGAAATCTCTAACATTTTTATGTAGAATAAAGACAAGAGAGTGATTATACAAATTACATTTATTGAAATTTGAACCAGAAGATTAAGTCTCAAAGAATGTTTTAAATAAAAGGACATAAAACAAAAAGGTGGATAATAATAAAAATCTATTAAATGTATTATGTAAAGACATTTGGTCAAATGAAATGACACTGAGCAAGTGATAACAGCAAAGCCCAGCCAGTGGCGGTTCTAGACCAATTTGACTGGGGGGGCCTGGCTGGGGCCAGTTATTTTCTGAGGGGGCACAATAAATGCAGGACGAAAAAGACAGTATTAAGTAATTGCGCGTAAGAAAACAATGCAATACAGTTATTGGTATTTCTTTCATTACACATTATGATATGCTTTAACCTTTGTGCGCGGTTTGGGTCTGTGGGACCGTTTTCAGTGTTTGCTAAAAGAAAATGTATGCAATTTAATTATTTTAACCTGCTTTATTTGGGGGTTCACATCCTCTAGGGGGGTCCGGGGGCATGCTTCCCCGGGAAGATTTTTTTTTAAATGTTGATGTTAAATGCATCAATCTGGTTCACTTTGTGCCCAAAATGTCCGACTATCACAAGCAGAATCATAATGAAATGGTCAAATGTGCTTGTAGAAAATGGCTTATGCCACAATAGGATAGCAACAAGTAAGATAGTCAGTTTAGCTTTGGTTGCTGTCGCATAACTGCGGTCAACTCAGTCGTCTCTCGCGTTCGCTTGGTCAAATCAGCAGCTATTCATTTTTGAGTGCCCAATTAATAGCGCCTTTACGGTAATCGCTGTAGAAGAGTAAAATAATGCATGTTTTTTTCTGCTTTATTTGCAATACAAGTCATTTTACCATACATTCTTAATACAACTGACACTGTTTGACTCAGTCCTAGTTTGACTGCTACAATAAAATGAAGTAGGCTACTTTTACTTTGTACTTTTTGGGTAATACTCTCTCAAAGTCCCCTCCTGAGAACAAAATCATGCCACTTATGCTATATTCCTGTCTAAAACACTTGAACGCGCTGTCTTTAAACAACTCTCCTGTTATCTCCATCAGAACAACCTTCTGGATCCGCACCAGTCTGGTTTCAAGGCAGGTCACTCAACAGAAACTGCCCTTCTTGCTGTCACTGAGGAACTGCACACGGCTAAAGCAGCCTCCCTCTCCTCTGTCATCATCCTGTTGGACCTGTCTGCTGCATTCGACACAGTGAATCATCAGATCCTCTTTCGCACTCTCCAAGAACTTGGAGTTTCAGGCTCTGCATTTTCCCTCCTCAACTCATGAAGGGGGTCGCGAGATGATTACAAAATAAAAATAAAAAAAAATAAAAATAAAATTATTAAAAAAAGGATTAATTTTCTGTATAATTTTATTTTACATTTTTTTATTAATAATAACGTTTGCATAGACATTTTCAGGGGCGGACTAGCCATCTGTATAATTTCCCCGCAACGAGGCTCCCTTTGACAATCCACTAGCGCAGTGTTTCTCAAACTTTTTCATACCAAGGACCGCTTAACCAATAAAAAACACTCATGGACCACCTAACTCCACAAATATCCAAAAACAATAGGCCTGCTTACCCATTCTAACAGTACATAACAAATTACAGCCTAATAATTACAGCTTAACCTTCTCTGTATCGCCTCGTTCACACATTAAATCAACAATACAAATACAACTACAGATTGTATAAGCATTTAGTTCAAATGCGATTTTAAATCCTCTCAGGTTTTTGTTGGAGATTTGGAGGATGTTTAAAACCAACCTCGTCTCCGCGTGTCGTTTGATAAGCTGGGTAAATTCGTAAAAAGGAAGGGATTAAGAAACACCAGAATGCAAGTGAAACAATAATCTTGTTTTAATGATACAAGGTAACAATACAAATACAAAGGAATCACGAAGCACTCTGCAGAGTACTCCGGGCTCAGGTTCTACCACGTGTGAGACAGGTCTCAGGAACGGCCGGTCAAAAACAAGAGCGCGAACCAAAGGAAAACACAGGCTTTCATACTAAAACACAGGAGGAGGTGTGTACGTGCTTTCCCCCAGAGGTCATCTTATTGGCAGAGACCAACACATGGCCTGTCGCACCCAATCAGTGCGACACAGCAGAAGAAACCCGGAAACAAAAAGTCTCTTTCAGTTTGACGAAGACCAGACACCTTTTGGTGTCTGGTCTTCGTCCAGCTTCGTCCAGCTAATTTCTCCACAATGTTTGTAGCCATTTAGTACCCGCACATGAAAGAATAAGAACAGAGGTATAGTTGACCAGTAATCATGTAGCACATATATTTACTGCAATGAAAACACACACACATTTGCTCCAAGCATGTGTAACGCACACCCTTCTTTTACGAGGGAAACATTCCAGCGTCTTGGCACTATCCCCAAATAAGGGTGTCCCCTGCTCACATCTCTCTCTAAACACAAGGACTTCACCTCAATATATTGGGGGAGGGAAAAGATACTTTGTCCCTTCTAATTTAACACACATGAATATATATAAGGTGACATTAAAAGGAATATACCAGATTGAACTTTCCTGCCATACCACGTTACTTTAATACTTCAAATAATTCAAATAATCCTTCATTTTATACCTCTTATTATGAAATGTAGACTACATTTATTATGTAGTATTATTTTAAACACGAGTTTATGTCCGAGCCAACAGACTCACAGATTGTTGGCTACTGAGAGATTTGCGAAATACACCGCATGTAGTACGACACAAACCTCCGCTGTGGATTTTCAAAACAAAATACAATAAAACTATGGTCACAGGCCCAAGTTTAACTCTCTGAGGCCTGCATGGTCTGTCTACAAAACAAAAATAAAAAAACGTTTATGCAGCCCCAACAACAGCCTCTGATCATCAACAGACTTCATGCAATGCTTCATCAGATGCATATATTAGATAATAATCTCTATCTCACTCCTAACACATCTAAATCTACTTTCAGCATGGATAAATGTTTATAAAATACATCCATTGTTTGTTCTATATGCTTCTTGAAATCCTAAAAAACACATATTACAGATTACAAATCGCCTGAAAATGTTGCAAACAAGTGGCAACATGCTTGACGGAGGTGTTGCGCTGGGCTATATCATGCAATTGAAAGTGAAACTTAAGCTCGCTCCATTGCGGAGATATTCCCGCGAGAGTGGGGGGTCTCCAGTCTCTGGCACTGTTATGTTGGGGGTCGCGGGCTGAAAAGTTTGGGAACCCCTGGTCTAGCAGACATCTCTCGGTGGATGTCTGCTCATCACCTCAAGCTCAACCTTGAAAAGACTGAACTGCTTTTCCTTCCGGGAAAAGATTGTCCCACTCTTGACCTAACAATCAAAATCGGCACCTCTGTTGTTTCCCCGACTCAGACTGCAAGGAATCTGGGTGTGATCCTAGATAACAAACTGTCCTTCACTGCAAACATCGCTGCTACAACCCGCTGCTGCAGATACACTCTTTACAACATCAGGAGGATACGTCCCCAGCTGACCCAGAAAGTGACGCAGGTTCTGGTCCAGGCTCTTGTCATCTCACGCCTAGACTACTGCAACTCCCTCCTGGCTGGTCTACCTGCATGTGCCATCCGACCTCTGCAGCTCATCCAGAATGCAGCTGCTCGTCTGGTCTTCAACCTTGCTAAATTCTCCCACACCACGCCGCTCCTCCGCTCCCTTCACTGGCTTCCGGTAACTGCTAGAATCCACTTCAAGACACTGGTACTTGCGTACCATGCTGCGAATGGATCTGGCCCTTCCTACATCCAGGACATGGTTAAACCGTACACCCCAGCACGTGCACTCCGCTCTGCATCAGCCAAACAGCTCGCTGCACCCGCACTGCGAGGGGGATCCAAGTTCCCATCAGCAAAAACACGTGGGTTTGCTATCCTGGCTCCAAAATGGTGGAATGAACTCCCCATTGACATCAGGACAGCAGATAGCTTGCACATCTTCCGGCGCAGACTGAAAACTCATCTCTTTCGACTCCACTTTGAACGATAGAATTACTAACAAAGCACTTATATACTAATAAAGGACTGGCTTATCTAAAGCCAGTTGAGTAGCACTTGAAATGTTTGGCTCTATGAAACCTGATGTACTTATATGATTCTGTTTTCCTCAAGTTTGTATCTTCTTGGTCGAATGCACTTATTGTAAGTCGCTTTGGATAAAAGCGTCAGCTAAATGAAATGTAATGTAATGTAATGAGAGATAAAATGATATTTTGCAAACAGTTCTTAGTTAAATTGATACTGTTGGACTCAGTACTACTTGGACTACTACCACAAGTACAATCAAGTACTTTTACCGTTTTCTTTTTGAGTAATACTAGGTCAAACTCATTTCCTGAGTACATTCTCTCATGTATTCGGCTATCTTTGATAAGAGATAATATCTATATTTCAGATATTTATTTAAATAAGAAGTGACCTTTGAAAAAATATTGCAAAACAAAGCCTATATCACCTGCAGGCTTATCCAGTGTGTATTTCTTCCTGCACTACAAGATTTCGATGTGTACAAATCTGGGCCATTTATTGTGTCATTTCTCCAAACACATACAGTACAAATGCCTGTATTGGAGTCTTAAAAAGGTGCAGTAGAAGGACTTTAGCAGCATCATAACAGGCCAACAAGAGTGACAGGGGTTTGTCACTGTGCTGAAGGAAAGTTGTGAACAGCTATCCAGGATAGTCTGGACTTTCCAAGGGGTAACAATGCTGCTGCTGGAGTACTGATCTGGATCTAGTGTTGATGTCATCTGTCTACCATATCCTCTTAAAATGCTCTGTCTAACATTATCTGTACATTACATTACATTACATGTCATTTGTTAGAAACTTTTATCCAAAGCGACTTACATACATTCAGTATGGACAATCCCCACAGGAGCAATTTGGGGTGAAGTGTCCCTGATTTGAAGTCCAGCACACTATCCACTGAGCCACAGCCTCCCAGTATTGTGAACGCTTTTAACGCTTATTAAATATAGCAGAAAACATGCATTATTCTACTCAGGAGGGGAGTTTGACAGGGGATTGCTCAAACACTTGATTGTACTTGTGGGATTAGTCCAAGTAGTACTGACTCCAACAGTATCAATTCCATGGAGAACTTGTTGCAAACAATCATTTTATCCCTCATCAAATATAGCAGAATACATGAATTATTGTACTCAGGAGGGGAGTTTGACAAAGGATTACTCAAGAAGTACACAGTCAAAATACTTTATTGTACTTGTGGGAGTAGTCCAAGTAGTACTGAGTCCAACAGTCCCAATTGTATTAAGAACTTATGGCAAAATATCATTTTATCTCTCATCAAAGATAGCTTAACACATGCATTATTGTACTCTGGAAGGGAGTTTGACAGAGTAGAACTCAACAAGCACACAGTAAAAGTACTTAATTGTATTTGTGGAAGTAGTCTAACAAGTACTGAGTCCAACAGTACCAATTTTATTAAGAACTTATGGATAAAAATCCTTTTATCTAATCAAATGTAGCAGAAATGTCATGATGTTGTTTTGAGAGAGTATTACCCAAAAAGTACACAGTAAAAGTAGCCTACTTCATTTTATTGTAGCAGTCAAACTAGGACTGAGTCAAACAGTGTCAGTTGTATTAAGAACGTATGGTACAAATGAGTTGTATTGCAAATAAAGCAGAAAAAAACATGCATTGTTTTACTCTTGTACAGTGATTACCATAAAGGCGGAATTAATTGCACACTCAAAAATTTGACCAAGCGAACGCGAGAGACGGCTGAGTTGACCGCAGACCTGAATATCTTCTTCAACAGATTTGATTGCGCCTCCCCCCCCGATCCATTCCCCCCTGCTGCACCCCCCATTGTCCCCACTGCCTGGAAATTGCCCTGTTACCTCTCCCACCTCTACTCAGCCCCCGGCCATCAGCTCACTGACACTTCTCACATCAACCCCCGGTTCTTCTCCACCCGCTGACGACACCTTGTCCTCCTCAACCTACCAGGCGAGGAGGGAGCTGCAGAAGTGTAAGGCGAGGAAGGCGGGGGGTCCAGATGGCATCAGCTCGAGGCTCCTCAAATCCTGTGCAGATCAGCTGTGTGGGATTGTGGAGCTTCTGTTCAACCTGAGCCTGAAGCAAGGGAGGGTACCACAACTGTGGAAGACGTCCTGTGTGGTACCTGTGCCAAAGACCCCTCACCCCAAGGAATTCAACAGCTACCGGCCAGTGGTGCTGACATCACAGCTGATGAAGACCCTGGAGAGGCTGGTCCTTGGACACCTCCGGCCCCTTGTGAGACCATCAATGGACCCGCTGCAGTTCGCCTACCAGCCTGCCATCGGGGTGGGTGACGCCGTCATCTACCTGCTGCAGAGGTCCCTCTCCCACCTGGAGAAGTCTGGGGGCTCTGTGAAGATCATGTTCTTTGATTTCTCCAGTGCCTTCAACACCATCCAGCCCGCGCTCCTGAGGGACAAGCTGCAGCTCTCGGGGGTGGATCATCACCTCACCTCCTGGATCCTGGACTACCTCACCAACAGTGACAGTACCCACAATACGTGAGGACCAGGGAGTGTCAATCAGACACCATCATCAGCAGTAAGGGGGCCCCCCATGGGATGGTGCTGGCACTGTTTCTCTTCACCCTCTACACTGCAGACTTCACCCACAACACTGCAACCTGTCACCTGCAGAAGTTCTCTGACGACTCCGCCATCGTTGGCCTCATCACCAACGAGGACGACAGGGAGTACAGGGAGCTGATGCAGGACTTCACCCTCTGGTGCCAGAGGAACCACCTCCAGCTGAACGCAGCGAAGACCAAGGAGCTGGTGGTGAATTTCAGATGGCGCCAACACTCCCCCCCGACACCAGTGAACATCCAGGGAGCAGACATTGAGATTGTGAAATCTTACAAATACCTGGGTGTTCATCTGAACAATAAACTGGACTGGACTGATAATTCTGCTGCTCTGTAAAAAAAGGGTCAGAGCAGACTATTTATGGTGAGGAGACTGAGGTCTTTCGGGGTGCAGGGGGCACTCCTTCAGACTTTCTACGACTCTATGGTGTGGCCTGCTGGGGCAGCAGCATCTCGGCTGCTGACAGGAAGAGACTGAACAGACTGGTAAGGAAGGCCAGCTCTGTCCTCGGGAGTCCTCTGGACACTGTGGAGGTGGTGGGAGACAGGAGAATGGCAGCCAAGCTGTCCTCCCTGCTGGACAATATGTCCCACCCCCTCCAGGACACCCTGTCCTCACTGTGCAGCACCTTCAGCGACAGGCTGCTGCACCCTGCTGTCTCACGGAGAGATACCGCAGGTCCTTCCTTCCTGCAGCGGTCAGACTTTACAACCAGCACTGCCCCTAGTAGACCCTCCTACACACACCACAACACAGACTTTAACACCCCTTGCTGCTAAATACAAACCAACTTTGTGCAATATGTGCAATATTCCATTAATAACTGTGTAATTTATACCTGGCCACTAAATCAATCAATATATATATGCCATTAATAACTGTGTAATTTATACCTGGCTTCTAAACCCTTGTTACTGTTACAAGGTATGTATCTTGTATTTTGTAGATTGTGTAACTGCTGCTGTTAAATACCGTCAAACTATGTGCAATATGTGCTTTATGTGCAATATATACTTTATATACATATGCCATCTTTAATAACTGTAATGTATACCAGGCAGCAAAATCCTAATAACTGTTACAGGATTTGATTTGTAGATTTGATTTGTTTTTGGTCTGTATTTTTGAAAATTATGTAACTTTTTTAGTTTTTATCTTTTTTTAGCATATTGTTTATTGTTTATTATATTATAACTTAGTACTTTTTTTAGCATATTTTTGTGTTGTTTGTTTATTATATTGTAACTTAGTACTTTTTTTAACGCATTTCAGACGTAACACTAAGCTGTCTGTGGCTCTTTCCTGCTGTAACGCTGCAAATTTCCCCTCTGTGGGACTAATAAAGGTATTCTGATTCTGAGTTATGCAACAGCAACCAAAGCTAAACTGACTATCTTGACTACTTGTTGCTATCCTATTGTGGCATAAGCCGTTTTCTACAGGCACATTTGACCTTTTCATTATCAGAATCAGAAACAGGTTTATTGCCTGGTAGGTTCGCACATACTAGGAATTTGACTTGATGTCATGGTGCATACGTAAAATATAAAAAACAAGAAATGTAATATAAAACAGAAAATCTTTTACACCGTAATAAAATATAGTTAAATAGCAATACAAATCAAAATAAAGCAGTCATTTACATGGAAATTCATTTAATTTCAATCTTTATTTTGAACAGATTAAAGAAATACAAAATAAAAAATGTGAAAAACAGAATACCATATTATTAAAATACAGTATTTATCCACATTCATGATAATATTTATATATTCAACAAAAAAAAGTCTTCATATTAATAATAATAATAAATCATATGAGTCCGAAAGGGAGCAGGAGGAAGCAAATGCTTATTAATTCCCACCCCTTACTTGATCAATGATTGTCCTTTAAATCATTATGCAAGTTATTCCTACTTACATATTTACATACAGATACGACACATTTCTCATCTTCAATCACCTCTCTTCATTCTCATAGTTTTCCCAAAAAGTGTTTCTGTACATCCTTTAAGCTGAATTATGCTTGTGCTTTGTTTTAACTCCTGCTCCAAACCATTCCATAAAATCACCCCACAGATTGTTATACTCATACTTCTCAGAGTTGTTCTGACCTTGAGTTGTTTCAAATGTAGATTTCCTCTCAAATTATACCCGCCCTCTCTGTCTATGAACAGTGTTTTTAATTTCCTAGGAAGTAGATTATGTCTTGCTCTGTACATGATTTGTGCCGTTTTAAATTTAACCAGATCAGTGAACTTCAATATGTGTGACTTCAAAAATAATACATTAGTGTGTTCAAGATATCCAACATTATTGATAACTCTTACAGCCCTTTTTTGTAATGTGCATAATGGCTGAAGGTTGGTTTTGTACGTGTTTCCCCAAATCTCCACATAGTAAATCAGATATGGCAATATCAGTGTGTTGTATAGAGTAAACAATGAGTTGTAGTCCAGAATTTGTCTGGCTTTTCCCAATATTGGGATTACATGAGTGATATGAGGTTTCCAGCTGATGTTGTGGTCTCAAACCACACCAAGGAACTTCATTTCATATACTCTTACTATGTTTACGTTATCTAGTATTAATTGCACCAGTGGATTTGTTTTATGTTTTCCAAATAACATCATATTTGTTTTGCTTATATTTAATGATAATGTGTTTGTGTCAAACCAATGTTTTACTTTAATCATTTCTGCTGTTATCACTTCCATTAGCTCTTTCAAATTGTCACCGGAATAAAAAATATTAGTGTCATCTGCAAATAAAATACATTTCAATATATTTGATACTCAGCAAATGTCGTTGATGTATATTATGAACAGCTTTGGACCCAAAACGGACCCCTGAGGTACTCCACAAGTTATGTTCATGTATTCTGATTTATGTTCACCAATTTCAACAAATTGTTGTCTGTTGCTTAAATAATCTCTCACCCAGTTTAATCCCACCCCTCTGATGCCATACCGTTCCAGTTTTGTCTAAAACGTTGTGATCTATGGTGTCAAATGCTTTTTGTAAGTCTATAAATATTCCCACTGCTTGTTTTTTATTGTCCATGCAGTTTTCTATTTCCTCACTTAATTCCATTAGTGCCATAGATGTTGATCTATCTTTCCTGCATCCATATTGACTATCGTCCAAAAGCTGATGTGTTTCAATGAAATTGTCAAGTCTTTTTGTAAAAAGCTTTTCAAGGATCTTGGAAAACTGAGAGAGTGAATGAAATGAAATGAAACAGGTCTGTAATTTGTGTAATGGTGTTTATCCCCAGTTTTATATAATGGTATAACTTTTGCTATTTTCATTTTATTTGGGAATTTACCAGATTGAAAAGACAAGTTAAAGAGATGTGTCAATGGTTCTGCAATTTCTTCAATAATGTTTTTTACTATAATCATATCAATATTATTCCAATCGGTCGAAGAGTTGCTTTTACATTTTTGTACAGTATCTATGATTTATTTTTCTTCGACTGGTGTGAGGAAGAAAGAGCTATTGTTTTCATTCCAGAGGTCCGTATCTTCCCCTTTAGTTGTTTCTACGGTTTTAATTTTTTCTGCAAGATCTGGCCCCACATCTACAAATAATTCATTAAAACCATTAACCACATCTTCTGTATTATTAATAACATTATTTTTGTCAACAAAAAACTCAGGGTAACCTGAACTTTTTGCTCCATTTCTAATGACTCTATTTAATACTTTCCATAAACCTTTCATATTATTCTTTAATATTTTATTATAGTATTCTTTTTTACATATCCTCAGAATATTGGTTAATGTATTCTTATATCTTTTATATTTATTTTCTGCTTCTGAAGTTCTATATTTTATGAATTGTCTATATAGTGTATTGTTCTTTTTGCAGGCATTGTTGAGGCCATTAGTGATCCATGCACTGTGAGTTTGTTTGTGTCTCTCTCTGCATTGTTTCACAGGACACTTTTTTGTCATAAAGTGATTTAAAAATGTTTAGAAATTCATCATAGGCCTTGTCAATATCGTCTCTGTGGCAGCGGGGTGTGGTTTGGGCGCTGGCTGCTGGAGTGAAGGGAGTGGCTCGGCCGGAGGCCAGACAGCTGATCGGAATCAGGTAATCAGTGCTGGAATAAAAGCATGTCGTAACCTGGTTCTGGTCTGTTTCGTAGTAGGCGGGATCCTGGAAGGTTGCCAAAGGACCTGTGAAGGTTCCCACCCGGGCAACGTTTGAGACCCGCGTATATTTTTGTTTGGAGTTAATAAACGCCTGTGTTCAACCAACCTGCTCTTTCCGTCCCTATTTGAACCCTGTGTGAGCGGAGAGGCTCACAGTGGCACCTGAACAGGGACATCATGTCGGAAGGAGAAACCCCGCTGGGTCAGGCCCTCCAACGTCTCGCTCACATGCAGGAGACCACCACAGCATTACAGCGACAGCAGAGCGAGGCTCTGCTCGGGATCGCCTCGAGCCAGCGCGAGGACGGGCTCTCCTACGGGAGCTGCTGCAGCGTCCGGCCGCTCGGGAAGCCGATCCCGCTACCAACCCGGCCCGACCGCCTTCAATTGCCCTCCAGAAATTGACGGCAGAGGATGATCCGGAGGCATACCTGGACATCTTTGAGGGCACAGCGGCGGCGTGCGGGTGGCCGGAGGAGGAGTGGGCAGCGCGGCTATTGCCTCTGCTATCTGGGAGTGCGCAGCTAGCCGCCCACAGCCTGCCAGCAGCCTCTCGGCATGTGTACCGGCATCTGAGGAAGGCCATCCTGGACCGGCTTGGCAGCACGCCAGAGGGACATCGCTGCCGGTTCCGGGCCCTCCCCTTCGAGGACGCTGACCCGCCCTTCTCCTACGCGCAGCGGCTCCTGGATGCAGCGAGCCGCTGGCTCCAGCCGGGGGTGCGCTCCGCTGAGGAAGTCGTCGGGCAGGTGGCGCTGGAGCAGTTAATCGCCGGCCTGCCATCTTCGACGGCGAATTGGGTCCAGTGCCATCGCCCCGCCAACCTGGAAGCAGCCGTCGCTTCCTCGACGGAGCATGAAAGAGGAGCCCCGACCACCAGCCGTCTCAGCGGGCAGACCCGTCCCAGCCCCGAGGAGGAGGTTTCCTGGAGCAGCTGCCCTTCCCTCCCCACCATCACACGGCCCCAACCCCGCAGCCCCGACACTTTCCCCCCTAGCTCTACCTTACCCTCCTGTTTTTATCTCTCCCCAGGGTCCGGCCTACGCTTCTGCTCGTCCGGCACCACGGGGGGCTCCTCAGACGTCAGGGCAGGATTGCTGGCGGTGCGGGCAGCCCGGCCACTTCCGACGGGAGTGTCCTCTCATGGAGGTCGGACAGCTGGTTCGGGTTGCCGGACCGCCAGTTGCCTCCCCCGATTTGGAAGGGACGTACCGTATACCGGTATGTACATATACAGGGGGGTACACACCAGGCTCTGATGGACACGGGCTGTAATCAGACGATGATCCATCAGCATCTGGTTCGGCCTGGGGCATTGATTGAAGCATCGTGGGTGAAGGTGAGGTGTGTGCATGGGGATATTCACCAGTACCCGGAGGTGACGCTGGAAATTTCTTATAAGGGGAAAAAGCATAGAGTCAGGGCTGGAGTTAGCACTTGCCTTACGCACCCTCTGATTTTGGGAACGAATTGGCCGGGGTTTGCTAAGCTAGCGGGGGCTATGGGGGTGCGTTCACGGACGGCAGGGAAATGTGAGTTGTGTGCTGTGTTTAGCGGAGAGTCGGAGGCGGCTGACGACATCGAGGGGGAAACGGACACGGAGGGGGCCGCGGAGGTCCCTCTGGACCCGCTGATGTTTCCCGTGGAGGATTTCCCCCTCGGACAGTCGAGGGACGAGACCCTTCAGCACGCTTCGGCCAGGTAGAGTGAGTATTGATGGCTCCCTGCTACACCCAAACGCAGCACTCACTCACACACACTTTACGGTGGTTAGGGACAGGCTGTATCGTGTAAGCCGTGCCACACAGACAGGAGAGATAAATACCCAGTTGTTGGTGCCAAAAAGCCGTCGGGAAATGGTTTTCCAGGCGGCTCATTATAACCCCATGTCAGGTCGCCTAGGGTACGACAAATCACTACACCGGATAATGGCCCGATTTTATTGGCCGGGCATTCGTGCAGATGTGAAGCGGTGGTGTGCATCTTGCCGTGAATGTCAGCTGGTTAACCCGCCGGCCATCCCCAGAGCGCCTTTGCGCCCGTTACCATTGATTGAGGTGCCTTTTGAGAGAGTTGGTATGGACCTCATCGGGCCATTAGACCGGAGTGCACGGGGATATCGCTTTGAACTAGTCCTAGTGGATTATGCAACGCGATATCCCGAGGCAGTGCCGCTGCGTAATATCTCTGCAAAGAGCGCCGCGCAGGCACTGTTTCACATTATCTCCCGAGTCGGGATCCCGAAAGAGATCCTGACTGACCAGGGCACACAGTTTATGTCACGCACACTACGCGAGCTGTATGAACTATTGGGCGTCCATTCAATACGGACTAGTGTTTACCATCCGCAGACCGACGGCCTGGTGGAACGTTTTAACAAAACACTAAAGAACATGGTTCGTAAGTTCGTTCACGAAGATAGCCATAATTGGGATAAATGGCTAGATCCTCTGTTGTTTGCAGTGCGGGAGGTGCCCCAGTCCTCCACGGGATTTTGTCCCTTTGAGCTGTTATTTGGTAGGAAGCCCCGGGGTGTTTTGGACCTAGTTAAGGAAAACTGGGAGGAGGGTCCAAGCACCAGTAAAAACGAAATACAGTACGTTATGGACCTGCGAGCAAAACTCCACTCACTGGGGCAGATCTCACGGGAGAATTTGGTCCAGGCTCAGGAACGTCAGCAGCGCCTGTACAACAGAGGGTCGAAACTGAGACAATTTTCACCGGGAGATAGAGTGCTTGTATTACTCCCATCCTCTAGCTCTAAACTACTCGCCAAGTGGCAAGGACCCTTCGTGGTCACACGACGAGTGGGGGACGTAGATTATGAGGTGGTGCGTTCTGACAGGGGGGGAGCAACACAGATTTACCACCTTAACCTCCTGAAAGCATGGAGGGAGGTGGCGTCGGTTTCTCTGGCCACCACGGTGATTGAGAGAGATGAGTTGGGACCGGAGGTCATTAAAAGCAACAAAGTAGCCCCGGTCTGTTGTGGCGACAATCTCTCACAGGGCCAGAGAGCAGACGTTGCTTCGTTGCAAAGGCAGTTTGCCGACGTGTTCTCTACGCTGCCAGGACGCACCTCTCTCATACACCACCGCATAGAAACGCCCCCGGGCGTGGCCATTCGTTCACGGCCCTATCGGCTGCCTGAACACAGGAGGAAAATTGTTCAGGCGGAGCTTCCGGCTATGCTAGAGATGGGAGTGATAGAAGAGTCCACCAGTGACTGGTGTTGCCCCGTCGTGCTGGTACGTAAGTCTGACGGGTCAATCCGGTTCTGTGTGGACTACCGCAGGGTGAACGAGGTGTCCAAATTTGATGCTTATCCAATGCCCCGGGTCGACAAACTCCTGGATCGGCTAGGCACTGCTCGCTTTTACACAACGCTGGATTTAACCAAAGGCTATTGGCAGATTCCCCTTTCTCCAGAGTCTAAGGAAAAAATGGCCTTCTCCACTCCGTATGGTTTATACCAATTCATCACACTTCCTTTCGGGTTGTTCGGAGCTCCAGCCACCTTCCAGCGGATCATGGACCGGGTGCTGCGTCCCCACTCTGCATATGCTGCTACTTACTTGGATGATGTCATCATTCACAGTGAGACATGGGAGCAGCATATGCAGCAGGTGGGGGCGGCGCTCGAGTCCCTGAGGCAGGCGGGGCTCACGGCCAACCCGAAGAAGTGTGCGGTTGGATGGAGGGAGGTACGGTATCTGGGGTACCACTTGGGCGGCGGGCAGGTGCGGCCACAGATAGAGAAAACAACCGCCATTTCAGCCTGTCTGGCGCCCAAGACGAAAAAAGAGGTCAGGAGGTTCATGGGGCTGGCCGGCTACTACAGGCGGTTCATTCCGTCCTTTTCGGAGCTGACCAGTCCCCGGACCGACCTGACCCGAAAGGGTGCTTCAGATCCGGTCCAGTGGACGGAGCGGTGTCAGCTGGCGTTTGAGAGGGTTAAAAAAGCCCTCTGTGGTAAGCCGCTTCTGTATTCTCCTGACTTCTCTCTCCCTTTTGTGTTGCAGACCGACGCCTCGAACAGTGGGGCGGGGGCCGTTTTGTCCCAGCACGTGGAGGGGGTCGACCGCCCCGTACTGTACATTAGCCGTAAGCTCGCCCAGAGGGAGGTGAACTACAGTACGGTGGAAAAGGAGTGCCTCGCCATGGTGGGCGGTCGGCGCCCTGCGGTACTACCTCCTGGGGCGCCCTTTCACCCTCTGGTCGGACCATGCCCCGCTCCAGTGGCTCCACCGCATGAAGGATGCCAACGCTCGGATCACTCGGTGGTATCTGGTGTTACAGCCTTTCAACTTCAAGGTGATCCACAGGCCGGGTAACCGGATGGTCGTGGCTGATTTCCTCTCTCGCTCGGCGGAGGGGGGGGGGGGGAGAGTCAGCTTGCGGCCGGCGGGATCCCGGCCTGAGTCGGGCGGTGGTGGTATGTGGCAGCGGGGGTGGTTTGGGCGCTGGCTGCTGGAGTGAAGGGAGTGGCTCGGCCGGAGGCCAGACAGCTGATCGGAATCAGGTAATCAGTGCCGGAATAGAAGCATGTCGTAACCTGGTTCTGGTCTGTTTCGCAGTAGGCGGGATCCTGGAAGGTCGCCAAAGGACCTGTGAAGGTTCCCACCCGGGCAACATTTGAGACCCGCGTATATTTTTGTTTGGAGTTAATAAACGCCTGTGTTCAACCAACCTGCTCTTTCCGTCCCTATTTGAACCCTGTGTGAGCAGAGAGGCTCACAGTCTCTCTCATATACTACCCTCCAATTCTGATTTAGTAAGTCATTCTTAAATGCAATTATGTTATCTTCAGTTCTCAATCTTTTGTATTTGAAATGGCTGGCGACTTTAGGTTTCTTAGAACTGCAGTGATAGACAATAAAAACAGGTAAATTATCACTGATGTCACTATATAATAGTCCGCCTACCGTATTGTTTTCCATAATGTTTGTGAATATGTTGTCTATTAATGTAGCAGAATGAGAAGTGATTCTACTAGGTCTGGTAATTTTAGGATACAAACCCATACTGTACAATGTATTGATGAAGTGTTCTGTCATTTTATCAGTGGCGAACCGTCAGGGCCTTCAAGGTATTCAGAGAATACCCTGATAACTCAGATAAAAAAAAATACATTTATCGATTTCATTATATAAATACAATTTAATAAAATGTAAATACATTTTATAAAGGAGAATCGTATCTGTGTTGTTGATCTGTAATAAACAGTGTTACGTTGATTTGTTTGTCCTTCTCGGACCTTGCACTACGCATTTTAGAAAAGAAATGCAACCAATCGGATCTGTTTCTGCATCTGTGGATATTCTGTATCCTTGATAGAAGGCCCTGGTCGTTGAAATGAATGAGAGCGAACACTCTGACAGTTTGATCAACCAATCATATATTGATTTGTAGCCAATGGGCGTATTCTTTCGGAGTTTCCCACGGTGCAGGGTATGCTAGAAGGCCTGTTAGTTCTGACAGGTGCGAGACACAGGATATAGATGGGACGTAACAATTCATTTTCTGTTTTATTCGTTTTAACGTTGACATGGCAACAGGTGAAGAAGATATTGTTGCAGAATTATTGTCGGTTCCTTTTTCAAGACGATAATTCACTGAAAAGACGGACATTGTAAAAAAAGGGCGCCCAACGCCTGAAAATCTGGAGCTGAATCAAGTTGCTAAAGGCTATGTTCACCATTTCCAGGCTAGCAACTGGGAAAGATACCCGTGGCTTACGGGCTCAGTTAGTCACAAAAGGCTCTACTGCTGGGAGTGCTTGCTTTTTGGGACCGAAAAGGGGGCATGGAATTGGAAAGGCTAAGATAATCTGAGCTGTTTAACCAAGGCTGCACAAAAACACCAAAACACAGCAGGGCATCTTAAGGCAACGGTCACCATGAAGACTTTTGGAGACACAAGGATTGATCTACAGCTGGACGAACAGAGACGTAGAGAAATTATCATTCAAAACGAAAAGGTGAACAAAAATCGGGAGATTTTGAAACGTCTGATCCACTGTGCGATTTTCCTTGGGAAACAGGAGTTACCTTTCAGGGGCCATGATGAGAGCAGAGAATCAGCCAATCGAGGTAATTACCTGGAGCTGCTTACATTCATAGCAGAATATGATCCAGACTTGCACTACCATTTGTCCACTTCTAAGGTGTTCATTGGAACCTCGAGTCAAATACATAACGACTTGATAAGTGCTGTGGCCGAAGTGATGGGTGAGACCATCAAAGAGGAAATAAGTAAAGCACCCTTCGTAGCTTTAATGCTGGATGAAACAACGGATGTCAGCAATGCTGCACAGTTATCGTTTGTTCTTCGGTTTGTAACAGACAGTGGCGTAAAAGAGAGGTTCGTCAAATTTGAGGATGTGACAGGGAAGAAACGGGCAGAGGATGTAGCAGCCATGGCCCTCGGTTTCTTGGAGGAACATGGATGCATGGACAAACTTGTAGCCCAGTGCTATGACGGTGCTGCCGTTATGGCATCGGGGCTGAACGGAGTCCAAGCCAAGGTCAAGGAAAAGATCCCACAGGCACTTTTCATACACTGTTATGCACATGCCCTTAATTTGGTTTTATCTCAAGGTGTAGTTAAAATTAAAGAATGCAGAATTTTCTTCTCACACCTTTCTGGCCTGGCTGCGTTCTTTTCTAGATCACCAAAACGAACGCAGCTGCTTGATGAAATATGCCAGAAGCGACTGCCACGGGTGGCACCAACCAGGTGGAATTTTGCATCAAGATTGGTGTGCACTGTCTTTGAAAAGAAGGATGCTCTTAAAGATCTGTTTGACTAAATAGTTGAACACCACGAGGAATTTGATGATGCTGCCATTCTCAGTGCTGATGGCTACCTATCAAACCTGGGCAACTTTGAATTTGGATTTTTCCTTTCAACTTTTAACGAGGTATTTGCGCATGCAGATGTGCTCTTCGACATCTTACAGAACAAGTCATTCAACATGCAGTTTTGTCTGACAAGGGTGGAAGAGTTTTGCATTTGCATTGAAGGGTAGAGGGATCGTTTTGGTCAAATATATGATGAGACTGTGCAGGACACCGGCCTGCCAACTGGATGGAGAGCCCACGGAGATTCTCGCTCACACTACAAGAAGCTGCACAATGGCATTCTTGAGAACATTTTAAATCAGGTGCAAAATCGGTTTAAAGATCACGAAAAATTGTCATTCCTTTCTCTTCTGGACCCTCAACAGTTCACCAGCTTTCACAGCAACTTCCCTGAAACTGCATTCGCAAGCCTCACAGAGAGCTACTGTACGGGCCGCACTTTGACTTGCCTCGGCTGAAAACAGGACTGTCTGTGATGTATTGTATGACAGATTTTCAGGGAAAGAACCCATCTGACCTCCTTTTCTTTTTCCAACGAAAAGAACTTTGTGACAGCATGCATCAACTATATGCACTGATATGTCTGGTTGTGACGATCCCCGTCACCACTGCATCTGTGGAAAGGACATTTTCCGCCCTCAAACGGATAAAAACATATGCACGGAACAGAACAGGACAATCCCGACTCTCTGCATTAGCTTCCATGGCTATTGAAAGGCAACTTCTTTTGGATCTGAAAAGTAGTGATCAGCTTTATGACCAGGTGATCGAAAAATTCATCCAAAAGGACAGGAGGATGGATTTCGTCTTTAAGTGATGATGACCATTGGTGAGTGAGACTACTTTTTATTTGCTGGTTATGCATCTCGTTGAGCTGGTTGCATTTTGTTTCCACACACTTTTTGATGAATGGTTCGTTAATGTCTGTCTTGAGTGTAGTATGCATTGTTGTGCATTTAAATCTGACAAGAGCAGCTGCGGTGGCTGCTGCTGCGGCGTGCGTGGTGGGGGGGGGGGGGGGGGGTCGGGGTCGGGGGGGGGGGGCGTTTGTGTCTACAGAAGGTCCAGTTGTGATAGACACGCTTTGCCACTGCATTTTATGCTTATTTGGATTCAACAGGTCAATATTGTAATCCCCACAGATAAACATAATGTAATGATTTAGTAAGTGCAGGTCGTGGAGGGATGGCAGATTGCAGCCGATCACCTTCTGTGCAGAGCTGATGACACGCTGCAGCCTGTCCTTATCCTTGGCTGTGGCTGCAGCGTACCAGATGGTGATGGAGGAGGTGAGGATTGACTTGATGATGGAGGAGCGGAGGCGAGGATGTACTCCATGATGGAGGTGTAGAAGTTCACCATCATCGTCTTTGGCAGGTTGAATTTCTTCAGCTGCCTCAGGAAGAAGATCCTCTGCTGTGCTTTTTTGATGAGGGAGCCGATGTTCTGCTCCCACTTGAGGTCCTGGGCGATGATGGTGCCCAGGAAGTGGAAAGATTCCACAGCAGTTACTTGGGAGTCACACAGAGTGATGGGGGCGGGTGGGGCTGCGTTCTTCCTGAAGTCCACGACCATCTCCACTGTTTTTAGGGCGTTGAGCTCCAGGTGGTTTTCCCCACACCAGATCACCAGATGGTCCATCTCCCACCTGTAGGCAGGCTCATCCCCACCAGAGATGAGTCCGATGAGGGTGGTGTCGTCTGAACTTCAGTAGCTTGACAGACTGGTGACTGGAGGTGCAGCTGTTGGTATACAGGGAGAAGAGCAGAGGGGAAATAACGCAGCCTTGAGGGGAACCGGTGCTGATGGTCCGGGGGTCAGAGACGTGTTTCCCCAGCCTCACGTGCTGCTTCCTGTCAGGCAGGAAGTTTGTGATCCACCTGCAGGTGGAGTCGGGCACGTGCAGCTGGGAGAACTTGTTCTGCAGCAGAGCCGGAATGATGGTGTTGAAGGCGTAGCTGAAATTCACAAACCGGATCCTGGCGTAGGTTCCTGCTGTGTCCAGGTGCTGGAGGAGGAAGTGAAGGGCCATGTTGACATCATCGTCCACAGACCTGTTGGCTCTGTAGGCGAACTGCAGGGGGTCCAGGAGGGGGTCTGTGATGGATTTCAGGTGGGACAAGGCACTCAAAGGACTTCATAACCACAGAGGTCAGGGCGACTTGTCTGTAGTCATTTAATCCTGTGATCCTTGTTTTCTTGGGAACCGGGATGATGGTGGAGGTGTTGAAGCATGCTGGGACGTGGCATGTCTCCAGTGAGGTGTTAAAGATGTCAGTAAACACAGGAGACAGCTGATCAGCACAGAGCTTCAGGGTGGAGGGGGAGACATTGTCAGGGGCAGACGCTTTTCTGGTATTGAGTTTTCTGAATAGTCTGTTTACATCCCTTTCATCGATTGAGAGAGAGTCTGATGTGTCGGGGTAGGTCAGCGGTGTGGGGGAGTGAGATACTGAAGGGGAGGGGTATGTGGAGGTGTGAGACTGAAGCTTTTGCGAGGTGTCATGGGGGATGGTGTCAGGACTGAACTCTTTGTCTTCAAATCTGCAGTAGAAGTGATTAAGATTGTTTGCAAGGCGTCGGTCGATCATGGAGAGGGAGGCTTTTGGCTCGTAGTTTGTGGTCTGTCTTAAGGCTTTTAAGGCTAACGTTTTCGTTAGTCGGACGACGAAGCATGCCCTGTCGCCCAAACTCAATTTGGTGTGTCCCGCACCGTCAGCCGTGACACGCCTTATTTGGCCTTTCTCGGCCGACGCACGACATGTTGAATCGGCCGTGCGTCGGCCACAGGCAGTCGGACAAAGAAATCACTCTGATTGGCTGTTCAGCTAGCGAATCAGTGCATGAGAAGCGAAACGGTTGCTTGAGAATGTCTTCCACAAGCAACACTCCAATGGCTGATAGCTCCAGTACCGCACAAAACATGTTTTCGATGGACGAGAGTGAAAATGGAACGCACACGCTATTTGTTGTTTGTTTATATCACGTAGTCTGTTCTTCTTCTCTGTCTTCCGGTTGTTGCCTGTTTTTAATGACGAATACACACTACCGCCGCCTGCTGGTAAGGAGAGTTATTGGCACCCACTTATACGCAGCTCGTACGTACTCGGCTGAAGTGTTTGCGGTGTGTTTCAGTGCGACACATGGCCAAGACGCAGGAGAACACGCCGATGCAACAGTCGGCGTCGGCATCGGCGAGTTCTCTGGTGACTGCTTGGTGTGTCAGGGCCTTTAGACCACGCCAGTCAGAAGCAGAGTCGTTTGCTGAGAGCTGATGTTGGAGTTTCTCAGAGTATTGTCGTTTAGCATCTCTCACCGCCTTGCCAAAGACGTACTTCGACTCTCTAAAACGTGACTTATCGCCACTCCTAAACGCCTCCTCCTTTTGCAATCTTAGCTGTTTCAGTTTAGGTGCGAACCAGGGCTTGTTGTTGTTGTTGAAACCCAACCTGGTGCGTGTTGGTACACAGCTGTCCTCACAGAAGCTGATGTATGACGTCACAGCCTCTGCATATTCATCCAGACTTTGAGTAGCAGTCCTAAACATGTCCCAGTCAGTACAGTCCAAACACGCATGAAGTTCCTCCATAACTTTACTGCTCACTGTCTGAATGTCCTCACTCCAGGTTTACACAGTTTGAGTTTCTGCCTGTAGGCAGGAATCAGGTGGACCATGGTGTTGTCAGAGTGGCCCAGCGCAGCTCGGGAGACGGCGTCAGACTCCCTTGATGGTGGTGTAGCAGTGATCCAAAATATTCCCCTGTCTGATGGGGCATTTAATAAACTGTTTATATTTTGGGAGTTCGTGGCTGAGGTTGCCTTTGTTAAAGTCACCAAGAACAATAACTAGGCAGTCCGGATAAGTCCTCTCCACACACAGTATCTGGTCGGCGAGTGTGCGTTGCGCCTCCTGTGCGTTCGCATGCGGTGGGATGTAAACACCGACCAGTATGAATGAGGAGAACTCTCGGGGGGAATAACAGTGTTTGCAGTTGATGATAAAAGTGTCCAGAGTGGGAGAACAGAGCTGCAGAATCACTGTCACATCGTTGCACCTGCCAATGTTTGTGTAAAAACATATTCCTCCACCTTTTGATTTACCAGAGCTCTGTGTCACGATCCGCTCTGAACAGCTGGAAGCCTCCCAGCTGCAGCTCCAAGTCCGGAATCGATCCACACAGCCAGGTCTCAGTGAAGCACAAAACACAAGATGAAGACAATTCTCTGTTTCTACTAACCAGTAGCTGAAGCTCGTCCAGTTTATTGCTTATGGAACGCATGTTGGAGAGAAATATTCCGGGTAGCGGCGTGCGAAGTCCGCGGCTCCGGAGGCGCACAAGTGTCCCGGCCCGTTTCCCTCTCCTGTGGCGTTTGAGTGCTCGAATGCAGGTGAGGCTACCTTTTACGAGAATGTCCAGTAATTCCACGGAAGAACAGAGAAAAGTGGGAAAGTAATCCGCGGAAGTTGTTTCTCTAATGTTTAGGAGCTCTTCCCTGGTGAAAGAGTTCGGTACAGTATTGTACAGTATGTAAACACTGAATTAACGCACAAAACAAGACAAAACAGAGCGCACCAAAACATCGAAGCAGCCATCCGCAGCGCCATCTTTGTTTTGCAAAATTATGATTCTACTTGTGATAGTCGGACATAATAACCTGTGCAGCCCATGTATTGATTCCATCTGATAGCTGCTATAATGCAAAACAAAACGTCTGCCTGCTCTCCAAAATGATCAATAACAGCGAACGGATGGTAAAAGGTAAGGTACGAATAAACAGAATCACACGAAGCCTGGTTACTGGTTAGTGTTTCCTGACTTTATAAAGTGTGTTATTTTTTTCCAAATGTCTGGAATTGCGTTCTAGTCACTTTCCTCAGCACTACTGCTTGTTACAACTTTCATTTTCCAAACTCGCCATAAACTGTTATTATGGCTCAGGTTAATCTCGCCCCCTTCCGACGTGAGCGTGGTTTTTGGTTCTTGTCAGCTAAGAACCGGTTTTCGGTGTTTAGAGCCGGCTCCGCTGCGGCTGAAACAGGAAGAACCAGAGCTAAATCAGGCTGTAGCCCGGAACTGGCTCTGGAACCGGTTTGTTGGAAAAGGGGCAGAACCAGAGAAGAACCAGTTAAGCACCAGAAAAGCACAAGAATGATTCTTGAACCGGAACCGGTTTGGTTTATTGGCAGTTTGCAAACCACTTAAAGGCCCAGATACACCGGCCCGAAATCGGCAGTAAATGGGAGTCAGGCCGAACATGAGCGTGGGCACGCCCTATTCGGAGTGGTTTGCGCCGCACCGTCGGGTCTTTTCTGCCGACCTGACGCCTTTTCTTGCCGATTCAACATGTTAAATCGGCGTCAGGAACACCACCGGAAGTCGGACAAAGGGATAACACTGATTGGCTGTTCAGCTAGCGAATCAGTGCATGAGAAGCGTTAACGAAAGTGAGGGAGGTAAACAAATGATTTAAAATGGAAGATGGAACACACACGGACGGCTATTTCACCTCATCGGTTTATAGAGCTCCTGTTCGTTCATGTTTTCAATGGACGAGAGTGAAAATGGAAAGAAAAACGCTATTTGTTATTTGTTTATATAACGGAGTCTGTTCTTCTTCTCTGTCTTCCGGTTGTTCCGGTTGTTGCCTCTTTTGAATGATGAATACACACTACCGCTGCCTGCTGGTAAAGAGAGTTATTGCCACTCACGCATGCGCAGTTCATACGTGCTCGGCTCGGATTTGCGGTGTGTTCCAGTGCGCGAAGCCGGCAAATACGCAGGAGAGTCCGGCGACGCAACAGTCGGTGTCGGCATTGGTGACTTCTCAGGTGACTGGCCGGTGTATCTGGGCCTTAAGAGTACTGGAGTGTGAAACAAGAGCTATTGAGTCAGTGTTGTGGTGCTGTTGCTTTGGTCTGGATCTGTGAGCTAACCAGTCCCCGTTGATTTGCATATAAGAAATGGAAATGTGTAATTGTGAAATACAAGTCCCCCGAAATAAATATGTGTCATTATGAAATACAAGTCCCCTGAAATAAATAAATGTGTCATTATGAAATACAAGTCTCTTGAAATAAATAAACGTGTCATTATGAAATAAAAGTCTCTTGAAATAAATAAATGTGTTTTTATGAAATAAAAGTCTCTTGAAATAAATAAATGTGTATTTAAATGTACATATTGTAGTGCCGTGAAAACGGAGTCGGAGGCAGTGTATTAAGAATGGAGTTCCAATCTTTATTATTCATTAATATCAGAGAGGTTAACACATGAACTGCTCTGCCTGACGAGCTAGCAGGAATAGAAGCTAAAGCTACAGGTGTTCCCACTAAAGGGTCCGTGTGGCAACACAATAAGCAAGGTGAATTATGGTCCCACATGGTGTCACCACACAAGCCCCCCCAGAATTCACTCGTAAACAAAATCTGTATGGCGGGGAGGAACAACACGCCTACCCCCACGAGACCTGCGCACCGGAGCCGGCACAGCGACCTCCGCCTGTGCGGCCCCCGTCAGAGGAGGAACCGGAACAAATGGTCCAAACTCCCTGATAGGAATCAAAGCCGGAGGGCGGCCCCGTCTCGGCGGTCGAGCCAGCACCACCGGCCGGTCCACGTCCAAATAAGCAGCCTTCACCCGGTCAACCGAGATGTGCTCAGCCTTGCCGCCCATGTTGACCACTAGGTGCTTGTCGCCGTGCTCCAAGACCCGGAAAGGCCCATCGTAAGGGGGCTGCAGGGGGCCTCTGTGTGCGTCGTGACGTATGAAGACGTGCCCAGCCGAGCATAGCTCCGTGGGAACTTGAGACCTTGGCGCACCGTGCTGAGTAGTCGGAAGACCACTCCGCTGTAGAGCACTGCAGATCCTCCTTAGGCGCGGTCCTCAGGCCCAGCATCATCCAGGGCAGCTTGTCGACCCAGTTACCGTCCGTAAGTCCGGCCTTGAGGGCCGCCTTCATGGAGCGATGGAAGTGCTCGCAGAGGCCGTTAGCCTGAGGGTGGTAAGCGGTAGTCCTGTGCAGCTTAACCCCCAAACCGCCTGCCACGGCGTTCCAGAGTTCGGACGAGAACTGAGTGCCCCTGTCTGAGGAAATGTCCGACGGGGTGCCAAAACGACACACCCACGTTGCAATGAACAACGTCTGCGGCCAACGTCGAAACGAGGGGGACCGCCTCCAGCCAACGGGTCGTCCTGTCCACCATGGTGAGGAGGTAGGAAAAGCCCTGAGAGGACGGCAATGGACCAACCAGGTCGATATTGACGTGGTCAAACCTCCCCTCAGGCACCAGGAAACGCTCCAAAGGGGCCTTCGTGTGGCGGTGCACCTTAGCGCGCTGACAAGCCACGCACTCACCAGCCCAAGTCCTCACGTCCTTCTTCAGCCCATGCCAGACGAACTTCGCGGCCGCCAAGCGCACCGAAGGCTTAACGCCGGGGTGTGACAGTCCTTGCACCGCCTCGAACACAGAGCGCCTCCAGCTGGCGGGAACGACTGGCCGCGACAGGCCCGTGGAGACGTCAGACACGAGGGTAACGCCCTCGTCACCGAACACCACGTCCTCCAAGCGCAGCCCCGCACCCTCCACCTTCAGAGCCTGGACGCCGGTATCTGTGACCTGGTCGGCCACCATGCGAGTATAGTCCAGGCCCAACTGGACGGCACCAATGACGACTCTGGAGAGGCAATCAGCAACCACGTTCGACTTGCCAGCCATGTGCTTAATGTCCGTAGTGAACTCTGATATGTAGGACAGCTGCCGCTGCTGACGTGCCGACCAAGGCTCCGCCACTTTTGACATGGCGAAGGTGAGCGGCTTGTGGTAGACAAACGGTGTAAATTCACCGCCTTACAGCATGAAACGGAAGTGCCGCACGGCCAAATAAAGTCCAAGGAGCTCTCGGTCAAAAGCGCTGTACCTGCGTTCTCTGGGCGTCAGCTGGCGGCTGAAAAAGGCGAGCGGCTGCCAAGCGCCCTCCACCCACTGCTCGTGCACCGCGCCGACCGCGTAGTCCAACGCGTCCGTTGTGATGGAGATGGGAGCCGCAGATGATGGGTGTGCCAGCAAAGCCGCCTGAGCCAATGCGGTTTTGACCTCAGCAAAAGCGACGTCCACCTCTGCTGTCCAGTCGTCGCCTGGACGGGGGTCTTGCCTTCCAACGCTTCATACAGCGGCCGCATGATGTGTGCGGCCCGGGCGATGAAACGGTGGTAGAAGGTTACCATCCCCAGAAACTCACGGAGCGACCGGGCTGTGAGCGGGCGAGGAAAAGCCACAACAGCCTCCACCTACGCCGGCGGAGGTGCCGCACCGCCCTTGGTGACGTGGTGCCCCAGGAAATCAATGTCAGACACCCCGAACTGGCACTTTGCAGGATTGATGATTAATCCGTGTTCGCTGAGCCGCGTGAAAAGGGCTCGGAGGTGGGACAGGTGCTCCTGCACTGAAGCGCTGGCAACGAGTATGTCGTTGAGGTAGACAAACACAAACGGCAGGTCCCGCAGCATTACATTACATTACATTGCATTTAGCAAACGCTTTTATCCAAAGCGACTTACAATAAGTGCATTCGACCAGGAAGATACAACCTTGAAGAAAACAGAATCATATAAGTACATCAGGTTTCATAGAGCCAAACATTTAAAGTGCTACTCAACTGGCTTTAGATAAGCCAGTCCTTTATTAGTATATAAGTGCTTTGTTAGTAATTCTATCGCTCGAAGTGGAGTCGAAAGAGATGAGTTTTCAGTCTGCCCCGGAAGATGTGCAAGCTTTCTGCTGTCCTGATTTCAATGGGGAGCTCATTCCACTATTTTGGAGCCAGGATAGCAAACCCACGAGTTTTTGCTGATGGGAACTTGGGTCCCCCTCGCAGTGCGGGTGCAGCGAGCTGTTTGGCCGATGCAGAGCGGAGTGCACGTGCTGGGGTGTACGGTTTAACCATGTCCTGGATGAAGGAAGGGCCAGATCCATTCGCAGCATGGTACGCAAGTACCAGTGTCTTGAAGTGGATTCTAGCAGTTACCGGAAGCCAGTGAAGGGAGCGGAGGAGCGGCGTGGTGTGGGAGAATTTTGGAAGGTTGAAGACCAGACGAGCCGCTGCATTCTGGATGAGCTGCAGAGGTCGGATGGCACATGCAGGTAGACCAGCCAGGAGGGAGTTGCAGTAGTCTAGGCGTGAGATGACGAGAGCCTGGACCAGAACCTGCGCTGATTTCTGGGTCAGCTGGGGACGTATCCTCCTGATGTTGTAAAGCGTGTATCTGCAGCAGCGGGTTGTAGCAGCGATGTTTGCAGTGAAGGACAGTTTGTTATCTAGGGTCACACCCAGATTCCACCGAATCCATCAGGCGCTGCAACGTCTGAGCGGCATTCTTGAGTCCAAAAGGCATCCGCAGGAACTCAAAAAGTCCAAAAGGTGTTATCACTGCTGTCTTGGGAATGTCCGGTGGGTGCATGGGCACCTGGTGGTATCCACTGTAGTGGCAATTTCTTATGTTACTTTATATGGTAAAACCAAATGATTTTATTATGCTTAGAAATGGTTTGGTCAACTCGACCTGTTGTACCACACGGTAGCATCCCGCCAAGGTCGTACCTGGAGGATGCGGCCCTCCCTATGAGAGCATTGTAAGATAACAGTTTTCTAAAGAAAGTCTTATCTTTTTTCTTATCAGAATTCTCTGAGTTTTTATCAACTTTGGTACTTAAAACAGATAAAGTAATTATCGTAGGTGACTTTAATATTCATGTTGACGATGATAAAAATAGCCTTACTGTTGCATTTAACTCTATATTAGATTCTGTTGGTTTCTGTCAGAGTGTAAATAAACCAACCCACTGCTATAATCACACTCTCGACCTTGTTCTGACTTATGGTATTGAAATTGAGCAACTATTAGTCGAACCGCATAATCCTGCATTATCCGACCATTTCTTAGTAACTTTTGAAGTACTGTTACTAGACTACAAAGCATTAGTCAAAAGCTCTTGCAGCAGAAACCTATCTGTTAGTGCTATAGCCAAATTTAAGGAAGAGATTCCACCAATACTTAACTCGATAGCATGTCTGCATGTAAGGGAGGAAACTTATACAAAATGTACACCACCCCAAATTGATCATGTTGTTGATAGTGCTACAGATGCGCTGCAAATAAAATTAGACTCTGTTGCTCCTTTGAAAAAGAAGAAAATAAAACAACATAGATTAGCTCCATGGCATAATGCCGAAACCCGCAAAATAAAGCAAAAGTCGAGACAACTTGAAAGGATATGGCGTTCCACTAAACTTGAAGAATCTCGTTTAATTTGGCATATTACTCTCAATGAATATAAGAAAGCACTGCGTAAAGCGAGAGCAGCTTACTACTCTTCATTAATAGATGAGAATAAGAATAATGTAAGATTTCTTTTCAGCACTGTAGCCAGGCTGACAGAGAGCCACAGCTCGACTGAGCCTTCTATTCCCATAGCACTCAGTAGTAATGATTTTATGTGCTTTTTTAACGATAAAATTGTTACTCTTAGAAACAAAATCAATGACCTCTTGCCTTTGACCAGTATAGTATTATCAACAGCTCCCGGAAACGTAAGTTCTAATATTACATTAGATAGCAAACTAGAATGCTTTTCAGCCATAAACCTTGAACAATTAAATTCAATGATTCTCTCTTGTAAACCATCAACATCTTAGACCCGATTCCAACTAAGCTGTTAAAAGAAGTTTTTCCATTAATTAGCACTTCTTTACTAAATATTATGAATATGTCTTTATTATCAGGCTATGTTCCACAATCGTTCAAAGTAGCAGTGATAAAACCGCTTCTTAAAAAGCACAACCTTGATCCAGAGGTTTTAGCCAACTATAGACCTATTTCTAATCTTCCGTTCCTTTCAAAAATTCTTGAGAAAGCAGTCGCAAAACAGCTGTGTGATTACTTAAAAAGCTATGGTTTATTTGAAGATTTTCAGTCTGGCTTTAGAATACAACATAGCACAGAGACAGCTCTGGTTAAAGTCACAAATGACATTCTAATAGCCTCAGACAAGGGACTTGTCTCTATTCTTGTCTTGCTCGATCTTAGTGCTGCATTTGATACTATCGACCATGATATCCTATTGCAAAGACTAGAGCACTTAGTTGGCATACAGGGAACTGCTTTAGGCTGGTTTAGGTCCTATCTATCTGAACGCTCTCAGTTTGTACGTGTCAACGATGAATCTTCCATGCAAACCAAAGTTAGCCATGGAGTGCCACAGGGCTCAGTGCTTGGACCTATCTTGTTCACACTATATATGCTTCCGTTAGGCAATATTATAAGGAATCATTCTGTAAACTTTCATTGTTATGCGGATGATACTCAACTATATTTATCAATCAAGCCTGATGAAATTAATCATCTAAATAAAATTCAAGACTGCCTCAAGGACTTAAAAACGTGGATGACCTTACATTTTTTGATGTTAAACACGACCAAAACTGAAGTTATTGTACTTGGCCCGAAGAATCTACTGTACGAAACAAATTATCTAAAGATATACTAACTATGGATGGCATTAATTTGGCCTCCAGTGAGACTGTAAGGAATCTTGGTGTTATATTTGATCAGGATTGATCCTTTAACACCCACATAAAATCAATTTCAAGGACCGCCTACTTCCATCTACGTAACATTGCAAAAATCAGGCATATCTTGCCTCAAAACGATGCAGAGAAACTAGTCCATGCATTTGTTACTTCAAGGCTGGATTATTGTAACTCCTTATTATCAGGGTGTACAAAGAAGTCAGTCAAGTCGCTTCAGTTGATTCAAAATGCTGCAGCTCGTGTACTAACCAGAGTTAGGAAAAGGGACCACATTACTCCTGTTCTGGCTGCCTTACACTGGCTCCCTATAGAACAATAAAATTCTTCTTCTGGCCTACAAAGCCCTTAATGGGCAGGCGCCATCTTACCTTAAAGAACTCATTATACCCTACTGTCCTACTAGGGCATTGCGTTCCAAGAATGCAGGGTTGTTGGTTGTTCCTAGAGTCTCTAAAAGTACAATGGGAGCCAGAGCCTTTTCTTATCAAGATCCACTTTTGTGGAATCAGCTTCCAGTTTGTGTTCGGACGGCAGACACCCTATCCGTTTTTAAGAGTGCGCTTAAGACCTTCCTTTTTGATAAAGCTTATAGTTAGGGCTGATTAGATTCAGCCCCTAGTTTTGCTGATATAGGCTTAGTTTGTCGGGGGACATCTTACTTCTTCCATCTCTCTGTCTATACCTGTGTACTCTCATGTTCCGATTAACCCAGCTTCCCCAAATGTCTTTCTTTTTGGTGTCTATATACGCCGGGATCCGGAGTCATGGATGATCCTGCGGTCCTGTGTCATGGATCGCGAGTCCTGGATCTTGAGTCGTGGCTGTGGTCCTGGATCATAAGTCCTGGATGGATATCCTCGTGGATTCATCTTCCTATTATACACACATGCATTTCCAAACATTTGGACTACCTATGTTGCAAATGTATTATCTTTTCAATTTACACACGGCATCTATTGCACGTCTGTCCGTCCTGGGAGAGGGATCCCTCCTCTGTTGCTCTCCCTGAGGTTTCTCCCATTTTTCCCTTTAAACTGTGGGTTTTCTCTGGAAGTTTTTCCTTGTACGATGTGAGGGTCTAAGGACAGAGGGTGTCGTATTGTCATACTGATATTCTGTACAAACTGTGAATTCCACTGAGACAAATGTCACATTTGTGATATTGGGCTATATAAATAAACATTGATTGATTGATTGATTGATTTTTACTTCCTGCACAGCAACAGTCCTCTATAAAACACACACACACATTATACCCTGTGTGCACTCCTGCAGACTACTCTATACTCTGTGAGACATGTACCTTTGAAGCGCTTCAAATAAAGAACCAACGAAAGACAACGCTGCCTGCTTTCACCAGTTTATTATTGATTACTCTCATTGTACATCTTTACAGTATTGACGAGTTTAAAATATCCACAACAAATTGGTGTCAGAAGAGTGGGATCTCTGAAAGCTCCGTCGGGGACACCCAGGGACGCTGGTGGTAGGCCGCCGGGATCCTCGGATTCTCCTCTACCTCGACAGAAAGGTGTACGGGACGAGAGGACCAGCGCCTGAGTGAAACTGATTGACTTCACGAGATCCAACGAACTAAATTCCTCTAAAATATCTGTTGAGATGTACAAATTCTAATTGTTTAAAAGTAAAAGTTAAATAACCTCCATCACATTTATTAAGCGGGTTGCTCAAAAGTAGGATATTTGGTATATCCGTCGTAAAAGGTTTTACGATCAGTTTTTGTGTGATTTGTACTGAGGAACAAATATCACATCACCGACGGGTGAAAAATAGTGTTTTGGTAACACTTAAAGACTTTCTCCATGGGGAAAAAGCAAAGTAAGGGGGAAGAGCCTCCTGTGGGCCCAATTGTAGATGTCATGCGAGCAAAATATGGTGAAAGCAGTCTGTCTAAATTAAATATATGGACGGAAATGTTCGGATTTCCAGAGGGAGGATCTTTGAGTAAATTAAGAATCAAAGACCTAAAGGACAAATTACAAGAGTGTGAAGATGGAATGAGAAAGAAGAGTACAATTAAAGTAAAAGAGTTAGAAAAGATAGAAAGTCACAGAAAGTGGTTAAAATACTGGGAGGGTGAAGCAGAATGCCGTGAAAGGAGGCAGTTGGCCTCGGCAATAAAGAAAATAAAGGTGGATGATGAAAGTGAAGGAAAAAGGGAAAATAAATGTTGTCCTAAATCACACAATCCATTCCACCAGACATCCACTTCTCTGTATCAGTAAGAGACGCTTACAGGTACGAGGGACCCTCTCCTCGACCACGGATTTCCGTTCCACCCTCAGGTCCATCCACCTCCCCTGACGTATCAAGACCCAAACCATCTGGACGCCGGTGACGTGGGTGGGGATCCAGCAGAGGCAGTTCCACCTGTCGGAGCATCTCCATCTACACCACCCAAAACGGGGACACAACTCAGCCCGAACACCTTAAAAAAAATCATAGAGAAAGAAGAAAAACGCCAAGACGCCACGAGAAGGAGAGTTGCTAGAGAAAAAGCTAATAACTCTGAAATATACAAACGGCACCTCCGGGACTACGACCAAACCAACAATGGCGACAGCGAGGAAGACGAAACGACAGCGGAGGAGAAACAGACGGGGATTATGCAGCATTCTTTCCCTATGGTCCAGGTAGCGGGACACGATGGACCGTCTGTCGTGTATCGCCCTTAGACCATCAGAGACATGAAGGACATGATGAATGACCACCTTCCTGACATTCAACAAGACGGAGAAAGATTCTCCACAGCCCTTCTCCTCTTCTGCCAACAGTTCTCTCCCACCATGCCTGAGATAAAGACATTACTGGCATTAAAAATAGGCCCAACTCATGCCAGCCATTTCACTGGTCTGATGAACGGTCACCAACACCAGATGAATATAGAATGGATCCACCGCACTAATGAGGGATACCGCGAAGCAATTGCCCTCCTCTGCGCAGCAATTAAAGCGAAATTCCCCGCTAAGGTTGATATGGAAAAAATCACCGCCTGCAAACAAAATCCTGATGAATCGGTAAATGACTATTACCACCGCCTGCACCTTGTTTTTAATGCAAACAGCGGCATCCAAGAACCTGATGGCTACCCAGTTGGGGTTGTAGGAGTTTGGGAAACCCATCTCAGCAACGCTTTTCTCAACGGCCTGTCCTCTACTATCTCTACATCTGTGCGTGGAGGTTTCAGAGGAAAAGGCAGAGGACGAGGAGGCAACCACACTGGCAATAATGGTGCTTGTTTCCACTGCGGTGAAATGGGTCACTTTATCGCTGAATGTCCGAAGAACACCCAAAAGAAAGACACCCAATCTGCTCAACACAATGACAATTCTTCAAACTGACATCGTCCGCGGGAGGAGGTGGAGGAAGAGGAGGGAATTCGGTCGAGTGAGACGGGACCTCTGCCTGCAGCGTCAAAACAGGGAAGTGCCACACACACACACACCGTGCAAGCTATTGATACATTTGAAAAATTAGAAAACATGCCTGTGGTTAAAGAGGGTACATATTTGAAATGTGACACTGAAACAGCATTTAAGAAATTTCCCATACTAACTCTGGCTATCATGGGTGTTGATGTTACATTTTTTGGTTGATTCTGGGGCTACACATTCTGTGGTAAAACTGGCAGATTTGCCAAATTGTAAATTTTGTGGTAGATTTATCCACTCAATAGGAGCTGCTGGTGTGACTGTAAAGGAGAAGTTTTCTGTACCAATTTAGTGTAGAGATAACGGTGATGCCAGCCATCCATTTCCCACATCAGTAAAACACAGTTTTCTTCTGTCATCTGTCTGCCCTATACATTTATTGGGCAGAGATCTGATCCTCCGGTTTGGCCTTGATCTCATTTCTACAAATGAGGGTCTAAAAGTCAGACGACCATCTCCTATGATGGTCCAAAAGCTCGCATTTGATGAAGAATTGTTGTATGTGTATCAATGGCTGGCAACATTTCCTGATTATCAGAAACTGTCGCGTTTGGCCCGTCAGCGTGTCTCCTCACTGGCTGTGTTTATGGAAGCTCCTCCTTTGCATTGCACTGCTAGTTTTTCTGATGATAAATGCAAATACTATGATGAACAGTTTCTGTTGGAATGTGTGAATGATGAAATCATGCTTAAAACGATGTATTGGAGCTCGCTGCGCAGCGCTATTTCTGTCACACTCACACCCACACAACACAAGTTGTATCAAATCCCAGGGGCGGTCCCACACATTTCACTAGCAAGGGGCCCCACTGATAAATGGAGGGATTTGGGTCCATTCGTTAAAGATTGGGAATCTATTACTGATTGGACAGCCACACACACACCTCAGATCATGTAATCTATGTCACATGATGTGTTTAAGTACGATGTCAACTGTAATGTACACACGCTGCGTAGTCTGGCTCTGATTGGGGATGATTCTGTTAACCCTGTGCCAGGCCCAGGGGAGCCTGTGTTTTCAGGTTACTCTCATATTTCTGAGCTTCCTGCCGCGCTAAAAGATGTGCCTCCGACACTCTGGGCAGCTCACAAATATGATGTTGGTCTAATCTGTTCTGCCGAAGCTATTGTTATCACCCCAAAGTCTACCTACCGCCCAAACCAACCCCAGTACCCATTAAAGCGTGAAGCTGTTGATGGCATCCGGCCAGTTTTTACCTCTCTGCTTAAACAAGGGGTTATTGTTCCATGTAATGATTCTCCGGTACGCACTCCAGTGTTTCCTGTTAAAAAGATCTGGGACAAACCTCCTGACGAATGGAGATTTGTGCAGGATTTACGAGCTTTAAATGAAGCCGTACATGCACGTGCGCCGCTCGTTCCAAATCCTTATCTCATTCTCTCTCAGGTTCCAGCCTCTGCAGCATTTTTCACTGTTGTAGACCTCTCAAATGCATTTTTCAGTGTCCCTGTACACAAAGACAGTCAATTTTGGTTCGCATTTGAATATGAGGGTAAGCCATACACATTCACACGTTTGTTTCAAGGCTACTGCGAATCTCCCACTGTGTACAACCAAGCATTGTGTACAAGTTTGGCCTCTCTACAAGTTCCCAAAGGCACCGCTTTCATACAATATGTTGATGACTTCATGATTTGCGAACCCACAGCAGAACAGTGTGAAGCTGATACCATCTCCTTGTTACAACACCTCGCAGCTGAGGGCCACAAGGCCAGTTTGTCTAAACTTCAGTATGTGCAAAAGACAGTTACATTTCTGGGTCACATCATTTCAGGAGAGGGAAAAACGCTTTCAGATAAGTGTATTGCATCATTGGCTGCTCTGCCAAAACCTGTCACTAAGCGACAGATGATGTCATTTTTGGGTATGTGTTCATACTGCAGGTCATTAATTCCTAACTATTCTCCGCTCGAACAGCCACTCCGTACAATCACGCATGTCACCGGTTTGAAACCTGCGGATCGCCTTATATAGACGCCGGAAGCCGACGAAGCCTTCATTAACATGAAGCTGGCTCTCCAATCCCCGCCGACGCTAGGTCTGCCTGATCCTACCAAGCCTTTTACACAGGCAGTAGATGAATGCGATGGGTGTATGACCTCAGTTCTCCTTCAAGATCATGGGGGAAAACAGAGGCCTGTTGCCTATTTTTCCTCCAAGCTAGACCCTGTAGCTGCTGGCCTGCCAAAATGTCTCCGTGCAGTTACTGCAGCTGAAAAAGCTCTCAACTCCTCACGTGACATTGTAGGTTATGCACCTTTAATACTGTTGGTTCCACATGCTGTTTCTCTCATCCTCTGTGAACAGAGAACATCACACCTCTCTGCTGCACGTTATCTTAGGTATCACACATGCCTGTTAGACATGCCTAATGTTGAAGTCAGACGCTGTACCACTCTGAACCCAGCATCTCTTATGCCTCTCCCAGAAGACGGTGACGAACACGACTGTGTTGCCGAGCTTCTTATTGTATGTACTCCCAGACCTGACTTAAAAGATGTACCCCTGACCAACCCTGACCTCGTTTTGTATGTTGATGGGTCCGCCTCTCGCGACCCTGTGGGCACTAATCGGGTGGGTTTCTCTGTTGTTTCAGATTCTGCTGTCCTCTGTTCCGGACCGCTCCCATGCTACCTCTCAGCACAAGCAGCAGAGCTCGTAGCACTCACTGAGGCCTGCACTTTTGCAAAAGGCAAATCTGTAAATATCTACACTGACTCACGTTATGCCTTCGGGGTAGTACACGATTTTGGGGCTATCTGGAAGTGTAGACAATTCCTGAAATCTGACGGTAAGCCAGTGCTTAACCATGTCCTAGTTGCAGGCATATTGGACGCCATTCTGCTCCCGTCTGAGGTTGCAGTATGTAAATGTGCTGCACACACCAGCAACACCGACCCCGTTTCATTAGGAAATGCTGCTGCTGACTCAGCTGCAAAGGCAGCCGCCCTGATTCCTCTCGCACCACACGCAGACTCGTTTGTTAACATTCCTGTTTCCTCCATCACTGACAATATTTCGTCACTAACTGCCATGCAGCAGTTAGCTCCACCAACAGAAAAAGCACAGTGGAAAACTGCTGGTGCTACCTTTGACCCCACCTCCAGCATCTGGGTTGGTCCAAATTCCAATCCATGTCTCCCGAGGCATTTTTTCTCACATTTTGCTAAATTGACACATGGGTTGGATCATGTGTCAAAAGGGGGGATGTTAGAAGCTATCAATCAACATTGGTTCACAAGGGGATTCACAGTAACAGCTCAAAAGCACTGTGAAGCATGCTTAATTTGCACACCCACCCCCAACTAGACCATTTGAGCACCTAATGCTGGATTTCATCGAACTTAGTCCATCCGAGGGTAAGAAACACTGTCTTGTAATGGTTGACATGTGGTCCAAATGGGTTGAAGCATTTCCGGTAAACGCACAGACAGCAAATGCTGTGGCTAAAGCTTTACTAAGGGAAATTATTCCTAGATGGGGGATACCAAGCAAGATCTCTAGCGACAATGGTTCACATTTTGCTAATGAGGCCATTGCACAGATAGGAGAATACCTTGGCATGGACATCAGAAAGCATTGTGCTTACCAACCACAGAGTGGTGGTGCGGTGGAAAGAGAGAACAGTACAATCAAAAACAAGCTAGCAAAATGCTGCGCAGACACAGGTTTATCCTGGACACAAGCCCTGCCCATTGTGCTGATGTACATGAGGATGCGGAAACGAACACGGAGTCAACTCAGCCCGTTTGAGATCCTTTTTGCAGCTCCTCCACAGATTGGGATCAAGGCGCCAGGATGTCCTCTCCCCTCCACAACTTTGTGTGAGGATGCTATGTTGTCATATTGTGTTAACCTTTCATCCAATTTAGCAGATATCAGACGCCAGGTAGCGGCAGCTCTACCTACCCCTGCTACTGGTCCACTCCACCGTATCCAACCAGGCGACTTCGTGCTGGTCAAGGACTTCCGGAGAAAGAGCTGGAGATCCAGCCGTTGGCAAGGTCCCTACCAGGTGCTTCTCGTCACCCAGACAGTGGTCAAGGTCACCGAGAGAGCCACGTGGGTCCACGCCAGCCACTGCAAAGCTGTCATCTCCGCCCCAGTCTAGCCGGTCCAGTAGAAACAGACGACGACAAGTGACGTGCCAAGTCACCACCAGCACCACACACGCAGCACATACACCCTAGTACCACACGCAAGACTCATGGGCGACGGCCAGCTGTGCTTTTTCATATGCCTCTGGTTCCTCGTCTGTGCCGTCATGGTGTGGGGTTTAATTGACATGGTCATGAAGGCACGGGCTCAGTCAGACTAGACACATCCACGAAGCAGACGACGACACCAACATAAACTTTGTGCCTGATCGCTGGCGAGTGATTGAAGATGGAATCCCTCGGACAAGAATTGGCTAACGCCCACCTGGAAAGACGACAACGCAACCGTGAGCAATGCAGAAACTGTTGGAGGGTCTGGACACTAGTAGAGTGGATCCTTTGCATATTCCTTATGGGTTTTGTGTTTGCCATAATCCTATACTTCATGTATCCATGGTTAGTACACAACCCTCTAATCAAAGTCAAAGTAGCAAAAAGGTACGTTGGGAAATCCGGGAGAACCGTATGGTCAAAGGGGCTTATCAAAGCAAGGATTGGTAACATTACTCTGGGAGAAGGGGAAGATAGCACAGTGCAGTTAGACCCGTGTAACTACTTCCCTTGCCCCGACCCTATGAAGCTGGGGCGGGCAGACGTTTACATCTGCTATGTAATAGATGGCACTTACACTAGCACCCACTGTTCCGGAGGATGGGCTTTGGTTTTATGGACCACCTCACGCAAGGACTGGCGTTATACCTTATGGGCCGAAAAAACAAAAATCAAAAGGAGACCATCTATCTCTAAAGTCAACTCATCAAGTCCCGCCGTCCTACTACAACTACAGAAGGCCAAAATATCAGACAGGGGCTATTACGTTGTTTGCGCGTATGTATCTGGCAAAGACCCATGCGGCGCGTTTTACATAGACATCACCCCCAAAAACGACACCCCTAAAGCCAAACCTCTAACACAAGTTCTAACATCAATAGGCACATCAACCGTTCTGAAACATGACCCTTCCGTAGGTAACAGCATTGACGACTTAAAAGACGACGTTTGGAAAACTAGTAATAGACTAGACGGTAACGTATGATGGCACACTCTAAGGTCATTTCTGCAGGCCGCAGGGCAAAACGGTTTGTGTTATGCATGCACCCTTTTCCCCCAGGACTCATCAATGGCATTACCTGTTCGCCCACGACCCCTAAACAACACAGAACAGCTGTGTGCCTTTATGGCCCTGACCGGGTCTACCAAAGGGTTGAATAAATGGTATTTTGCAAACGCCTCTCTTCCAGCACCATGTGAGCACATGGCGAACGCCACACTGCGCAATAAACTCCACCGAGATGATGATTAACTCCTTCGAATTGTACGACCCGGTGGCACGTGTTCACCCCAGCCGTCTAGAAAACCTTACCCATAGTCTCTGCATTAGTAGAAGAAAAAAACGCATAGGCTTACACCTTGGCACAGCCACGGGTTGCACTCGTATCATAAAAAACACATGCAGCGCTGACAAATTCAATCTCACAGACTGTCTAGTAAAAGGATTTCCCGATAGAATCAATTCGTCCCAAGCATTCCCTAATGTCACGCATACCTCTCTTCTCCTAGCATGGCCTACCGATGCAGGGGCAGGGGCTCCGCAAGACTATGTGTGGCTGTGCGGAAACAAGTTGTATCAAGTCTTAGCACCCTTTTGGACGGGCACGTGCACCTTAGTGGATTTGACTCCAGCAATCACCGCTCTCGACTCATTGATGCATACCACACACCACTATCCAGAATTCAGACATCCCGACCACCATAGGGCTAAGAGGGCTACAATGACATCTCAGGGCGAGAAGGGTTTCAGCGGGGCGTTCCCCTGGTGGGGCTCCGTGAATAACGCTCATGATATAGACAAAATACACACGATTGGAAAACCTCACTTTCGAAGTTACTCAAGGTTTTCAGGCGCTGAATCCGTTTATGGTAGCAACTAGAAATATGCTAATGCAACATCAATTTGCTCTAGATATCCTGTTTGCCTCAAGGGGGGGCCTATGTCACGTTATTGGAGACTCCTGTTGCACATACATTCCAGACATATCAGAGAACATGACTCGCACCATAAAACACCTTAAAGCACATCTGGCAGACATGAAGGCTGACGATGTGGACTACGACCCTGTAGGCTGGGACTGGTGGTCCTGGCTCACATCGGGAGGGTGGGAAGGTTGGCTGGCCAGAATAGTCACGCCACTCCTCACCATCATAGCCTTGCTCCTCTGTTGTACATGCTGTGTAGTTCCCCTCATGAAGAAATGTTTTTCTAGTATTATCTCCTCTGCATTCGTACAATACACCGCTCTCCCTCAAACCATTGACAATGTTACGACCAATCCAGATTCAGCCCCCACTGATTCCGACACTGAAGAGTCAGACACTGAAATGTAAAATTGTGTGTAAAATTGCCATTCCCTCTTTTCAGTATTCTTTTGCTTTCCACATACGGAGTCTGTCCTCCACAAAAACAGCAACTTTCCATGATATTTTTATGTGTTTACTTAAACCAGCGATGGAGTGTATTCATTGATGTGTTATATCAGTCTATCCTGTCATTTGTTTTATTTTCTTGATTGATCAAATATGATCAAAAGGGGGGAATGTAGTGGCAATTTCTTATGTTACTTTATATGGTAAAACCAAATGATTATATTATGCTTAGAAATTGTTTGGTCAACTCGACCTGTTGTACATCCCGCCAAGGTCGTACCTGGAGGATGCGGCCCTCCCTATGAGAGCATTGTAAGAAAACAGTTTTCTAAAGAAAGTCTTATCTTTTTTACTTCCTGCACAGCAACAGTCCTCTATAAAACACACACATTATACCCTGTGTGCACTCCTGCAGACTACTCTATACTCTGTGAGACATGTACCTTTGAAGCGTTTCAAATAAAGAACCAACGAAAGACAACGCTGCCTGCTTTCACCAGTTTATTATTGATTACTCTCATTGTACATCTTTACAGTATTGACGAGTTTAAAATATCCACAACACCACGCACCAGGTCCACCTTGGAAAACACCCCTGTACCAGCCAGATGCGCCGAAAAGTCCTGAATGTGTGGCACTGGATAGCGGTCAGGCATAGTGGCGTCATTGAGTCGGCGGTAATCCCCGCACGGCGCGGAACCCGCCGTTCGGTTTGGGGACGACGTGCAGGGGGTAAGCCCAAGGACTGTCGGAGCGGCGGACAATGCCCAGGCGCTTCATGGTTGCGAACTCCGCCCTCGCTACAGCCAGCTTAGAAGGGTTCAACCGCTGGGCCCTGGCATAGACAGGAGGCCCCTCGGTAGTAGCGTGGTGCTCCACGCCATGCTTAGTGGTAAGCGCAGAGAAGGTGGGCAGCGACAGGTCTGGAAACTCGGCCAACAGTCTGAGAAACGCGTCTGCCCCCGACAGCGAGCCCGACAGCGAGCCCGACAGCGAGCCCGACAGCGAGCCCGACAGTTCGTCATACGCTGCGCTGCCAAGTGTGCACACGAGGGAAGAAAACGTAAAGGCATCAACCAAACGCCTATTCTTAACGTCCACTAAGAGTCCATGAGCACACAAAAAATCCGCTCCGAGGGGAAAAGAAATGTCCGCTGTCACAAAATCCCAGCTGAAACGCTGTCCTCCGATGCACAAACACATAGGCCTCACGGCGTACATGCGAATGGGGCCGCCGTTAGCCGTCGTCAATCGCGGTCTGTGCCCACCACGGGTGACGTCTTCACTCGACGCTGGAACTACGCTCCGTTGAGCGCCTTGTCACACAGAAACAGGCCTGCATGTGCCGCCGACGCTCAGGACCACTACTGAGCGCTGGCCCCTCCGTTTCCCGGGGGTTTGTAGCTGCACGGAGCGATGCATTTCTTTGCCATTGCCCCGAAACGTGCGTGGTAAAAGCACTCTCCGGTGTCTCCACGCCGACTCGATACAGCCGTGTCCGGCCTCCGCCACGCTTTCTTGACTACAGATGGGCCGCTGAGCGTCGTGTCTAACGTCTCTGCACCGGGCTGTTGTGTAGCCAGGAAAAAACGATCCGCTTCCTCAGCCAAGGCACGGGGCTCCGTGACAGGCGTGTTGGCCAGCGCCGTCTGGACCCGGGGAGGCAAGTGACGCAGGAAAATCTCCGTGAATAAAATCCGGGGATCTTCCCCCCCTAGCAGATTTAGCATTTTCTCCATTAGCTGAGATGGCTTGCTGCCTCCTAGGCCTTGAATGTCAAGTATCTGGCGGGCCCTCTCCTTAGTAGGTAAGCTAAATGTCTTAAGGAGAAGGGCCTTAATCGCCTCATATTTGCCATGGTGTGGGGGGGCTGCGATAAATCCCACCAACCTGGACGACGTGGAGCTTCCCAGCGCTGCTACCACATGGTAGTATTTCAGGTCCCCGTCACGGACCTGTCGGCAGGCGAAGTGCGCCTCCACGTGTGCGAACCATGCCACCACGGCGTGCTCCCAGAATTCCGGCAGCTTTATGAAAACATCGCGCTCAGCCATGTTCGTTAATTTTCCGGAAACTTTCTCGGAAAAGTCAGGGCCACCAGTGTAGTGTCGTGAAAAGGGAGTCGGAGGCGGTGTATTAAGAATGGAGTTCCAATCTTTATTATTCATTAATATCAGAGAGGTTAACACATGAACTGCTCTGCCTGACGAGCTAGCAGGAATGGAAGCTAAAGCTACAGGTGTTCCCACTAAAGGGTCCGTGTGGCAACACAATAAGCAAGGTGAATTATGGTCCCACATGGTGTCACCACAATATACATATTTATTGCCTTATTTCTTTATTTCAGAATTGATTTCATAGGCATATTTATATATATATCTATATATATATATATAGATATATATCACAGTTCCCGTTAGCAGGTAATTACCGGACTACGAGCGGTAAAATATGCTGGAGACCGGCAAATCTAAATCTCTCCGGTCAAAGTGTCCGTTCAAAAATAATTTCCGTTTAGCGCAATATTTCATCAGTTGCGCAACTTGCGCCACTTATGTGACAGACAAAAGAGTATGTGACAGACAAGAATAGTCAATTCTAATGTCTAACACTTAATATGGAGAAAGAGATGTCCTGTATGGGTTGATTGTGCGTTGATCTGTTGGTAATGCCTCGGGGTTCCGGTGGGCATGTAAACAAATGCATAAAGCTGCGCTATACTTTGCGGCCTCACCCGGTTGCATAGCAACGCTTATTGTTTAGGTGTCTTTTAATAAGGAGGTAGTCCTATCATTAGCTAGAACTAGCTGGATCTGATCGATATGGACATACACGCGAGTAAAAAACAGCTTAGACCAGCTTAAGATGGTTGCTGGTTTTAGCTGGTGTTAGCTGGTGTTAGCTGGTGTTAGGCCGGTGTTAGGCCGGTGTTAGGCTGGTTTAATTGATTTACCAGGCTGGACAAGCTGGCCAGGCTGGTCTTGCTGGTTTGTTAGTATAGTTGGCCAGCTTGGTATGGCTGGTCAACCGGGCCAGGTAAGCTGGTGTCTGCTGGTCAAGCTGGCTGGCTGGACTGTCTGCTGGTCAAGCTGGCTGGCTGGACTGACCAGCAAAGCCCGCCTGGTAAGCTGGTCAAGCTGTTTAGGATGGTTTGATTTTTTACCTTATGGATTTCTCCCCACATACTATTAACTAAGTTAATTCATATGATCTATGGACCTGGTTTTTTCTGTTCTTTATTTCAACAAAAATAATTGAAAGATTAAATTGTTTTGATTTCATGTATTTAATTTACTTTGAGTAAAATGTCATTAATCAATTAAAATCTGATACATGGAGCAGTTCATTCATATAATCAAACAATTTAACATTACAATCATTCAGGTGGCATATTCAACGCTAAATAGTTTAATGTGCAGGATTTGTGTTTTTGATTGACAAATGTAGTAGTAATGTTATTTAACAAGGAAACAAAGAAGACCTTTGACCGGCACTTTTATAATTTTGTTCGGAAGATTTAAACTTTAACACACGTTGAATGGCGAAAAACTCTACATAGACATATCCCTCTTGGATAATAAACAGAATGGCAACCATGACAACCATGCGCGGGAAATCTTCTTCGCTGCTTTTGTGGCAGACTACAGCGTCACTTACAGGCCTGGCATATGTACTGCAGCTTTTCCAGCGGTTATATGGCGCTGGTTGGAGCTAAACGGTGTGTCAATGTGTGGGACGCGGAACAAATGATAAAAATGCTGTGCAGTCCCACACAAGAGGTTTCTCAAATCCCCTCCTCGACTCCTATCCTCGATTCCTCTCCTCGAGACTTGGTGCCGCCCACAGGAGATGCGAGCGGAGGACTGAGGAGGGGAACCGAGGAGAGAGGAGTGGAAGCAGCAGGCGGTTAGAGAAATGAGAACTCCTCTCCTCTGAGCGGTCATTTTAAAGAGACGTCCATTAATGATGACAGGAGGCACAGCAGCACTCTGATGGACAGATGTGTTCATGACAACTTATATATATTTACTTTTAATTCATTGACAGTGTGGTATAACGAGACAATAACAGGCTACAGATGCGGACATATACACACACACATATATTTATATAAATATATATAATTTCAGAATCAAACAAGTATGAGCAGGGCTCAACATTAAGGGCTGCCCGATGGCCCGGGGCCATCTAGTATTTAGCTCGGGCAATGAAGCCTCACCTGCTGGTTGCCCGATCGGGCAATCTATTATGCCAGCAGCTCGCGGATCCAGTAATGAGTGACCCGACAGTAAAACTAAACATATATATAACTAGTTTAGGTAGTTTGAGAGGTAATTAAAATAGCTACATGTGATATTCTAACCTGAAGTGTGTGTTTTGTCCGCTCACCGCTGCATGTGATCATGCAGTGCTGCGTGTCGACTCGTCAGCAGCAGCTGATCTCTCTCTCCCGTAAGATTAGACTTCACTCGCGTTTATGTCCATATTGATCAGATCTAGCTAGTTCTAGCTAATGATAGGACTACCTGCTTATTAAAAGACACCTAAACAATAAGTGTCGCTATGCAACTGGGTGAGGCCACAAAGTATAGCGCAGCATTATGCATTTGTTTACATGCCCACCGGAACCCCGAGGCATTACCAACAGATCAACGCACAATCAACCCATACAGGACATATCTTTCTCCACATTAAGTGTTAGACATTAGAATTTACTATTCTTGTCTGTCACATACTCTTCTTGTCTGTCACATAAGTGGCGCAACTGAAGCGGTATTGTGCTAAAGGGAAATTATTGTGACCGAAGAGATTTTGATTTGCCGGCCAACGGGAATTCTGACGTCGCCATTTTGTATGCTTCGCGGATGCGCTCTGCTCCTCTCGACTGCTGCTCGGGTCTGCTCGGTCAGCTTCCGGATGAAGAGGCATTCGTTCGACCAATTTACAGTAGATAACATAACAAACATTTTTAACAGGGGCCATAATAGTGTAAATAATGTTTGTTTTGGCAGTTACAACTGAATGTAATGTTTTCTACTTTTTTACATCTGATGAAGGCATTTGCCTTCATCAGATGGAAAGTGTCTTGACCAACAACTTAAGTATTTCTTATAGCTATGCAGGGCATGCAAGCGAACAAACACAAACAAGAACAAACAAACAAGTGAAATGAAGAATAAAATTGAAATTGTACAAAAATAATATTGTGCTGGTTCATCTTATAATTCAGTCTAGAGAATGCACCAGACAGCATCTAAGACCTGCAAAAATCTAAATGTTCTAGGGGGAGGCCCCCCAAACCCTTTGTGGCATTTCGTCCGCACGCATTTTTCAGGGCAATCTCTATTGGGCTCAGGGCCATCTGTAAATTAGTTTAGATGGCCCACAGGGCCATCTCCCAAAATCCTTAATGTCATGCACTGATGAGAGCACTCTCATTATAACGTAACACAATCAGAGACTGGATATATCCCCCCCCCCCCCCCCCTCTCTCTCTGGTCGCTGAAATGGGGAATTGAAATTACGGGCCAAAAGTTGTACAAGTATTAAAAGTAAGCATAGGACACCAAACCAACTGAGACCCGTCTGTCCGCCGCATCTACGCACTGTACAACAAACACCTACACACTGTACCACCATACTTGCCAACCATCCCGATTTTCGCGGGAGACTCCCGAAGATTTCACTGCCCTCTCCCGGTTTCGTATTTCTCCCGCATTCCCCCCCCCCCGGTTTTGAAATGCTCCCGATTTCTGAGGTCTCAAACACCTACACACTGTACCACACACACCTACTGCTCCTAAAGCATAATCAGGCTACAGCCGTTGTGTATTTTATTATGTGAATCACTAAATGGTCATAGAAAAATATCGACTCTTTGTTTGTAGATATCTACTAAACTACAGCATACAAATACAGAAAGTAATGTAGGCCTGTTATACTGAGTGATATATATTGTACACACTGCTCTGCTTTCTGCACAGAACTCACAGCTGTTCTCACTGTAAACATCGCGTTGCGATGAAAGCAGTTACTAATATAATATCCAAGGGATGCATGCAGAGCTGTCATTGGCTGAGATAAGTCCGGCCGTGCGTCACGCCTCCACCGTTCCCGGAAATGCATCCGTGGAGGAGCCGTGGAGGACCCATCAGTGTCTCCTCGGTTAGAGCTCCTCCAGAGAACCTCCTCGATGCTCGATGCTCGGTCCTCGAAGTGCGTTTAGAGAAATGAGATGTCCTTCAAAATGGCGCGCTGAAATTCATTTCCGGGTCACTACCGGAGGACCGAGGAGTCGAGGAGGGGAAGTTTGAGTATTGAGAAACCTCTATAGACACACGGTGCTGCCCCTCACACACACACACGCTTCAAATCAAGTTGCATAAATGCTTGAGCTACGTTTTATTATAATTACTGTGAAATGTATTATGTTTTCGTCATTATTACAACAAATACACACTTGCAACTGATAACACTGGCAATGATTTTATATGTATTAGACTATTAAAAAACAAAAAAACATGCTACAAATAAGTGGGGGTACGGCGTACCCCCGCGTCCAACGCCCACTACACCACTGGCGTTGCGTGAGGCAGAGTACATGCTGTAAGCTCTCCGGAGCAGAGCGCACCGCTTGCCTACAGAAAAACAGAAAGTGCTTTATAAAAAATAAAAATATTCATAGCAATAATTTCACCATTCTTCACCGTATTTTTTTTACAATTACCATGATATTATTATTTTAACCATCTCATAATGAACAATTGCTTTATAGAAATGTATAGTAGCCTAGTTAAAGTAGGCTATTGACTTATTTCCTATATGCTAGCGGATGGGACATGAGCCAAACTAACTAAAACATCAAGGTATAGTCAAAAATGTTTTCCCAAAGATAGTTTCTGTTAGGCCTATGTTCTTATCGCTGATGTTTCTCCAAGTGTTCATTTTTCTGATAAGTTTGTTTTTAATTAGTTATTTAACGGGGTTTGATGTCATAAACCAAAGTAGTCAAAAAAACAAACAAAGAAACACTGCTTTGAAAAATTATCATTAGCACTTTAAGCATTTACTTAATGTATTATTACTTATGTATTTAATGGTCTAAAAAGTGCAAAACCAATGCTATTTTTATTTTTACACAAAAGAAAGGGTCATATTTCTGACATTGACGTTAAACTTGAATACATCAATGTTACTCAATGCTTTGTATCATTTCATCTTGTAATTTACCTTTTATTTTATTCCAGTATCAGTTTGGGCTCTCACTTGTTTCTTGTTTTTTTATTTATAGAAAGCTATTAAGGCAGCAGAGGGAGGTCAGAAAAGGAAAAGCCTCATGCAAATCCTGAAGGAGAAGAAATCCCTGAAAAACAAAAATCCACTCTACACAATCGAGAAAAAGAGAAAGAGGGAGGAGACACTGCCAGACAGCTTCTCTGACAGTGATGATGATGGAGGTGTTGTGCCCCAAAAGGCCTTCATGATGAAATGAAAATGAAATACCACCAACTGCAAAGAAAGCAGCAGGCTCTAACACAAGACCTGTACCAATGCAAGCAAAAGTAAGAAATTGCGAAAAAAGTACAAAAAGAAAAGATGATTATATTTATAGCACAATTTATATTTATATTATTTGTTCATAACACGTTTACATCACAGTCTTGCATCTGAGATAATATTGGTGGCATATTGGGTTTAATGACATAAAATCATGTTTTTTTAATACAGTTCTTTAAAAGTTGTGAACATCTTTGTGAACATTTACCTATGTGTTTTTTAAATATCAGTTTTAGGGTAACATTAAACTTCAGATAGAATTGGTAGGATCCTAAAAGGTTGTTACTGCTAATTTTCATTTTTTCTTCATTTTATAATAAAGATCCACAGAATTGGAGAATAGTAAGAGTTAGCCGGAACAGGAGGTGGTCACATACAGAGGCAAACCTGACTTTGCAAAGCAATATTGATAAACTGCTGAAAGAGGTATTTTCTAAAAAGTGAGTACAATTGTTTTTACTAATTGCAGACAAATTATTTAAGCATAATGGTACTTTTTGTTCAATTTAGCTTTTCTAACTGTTTATTTTTATTAGAATACTCATCAGCTACTTCAAAAAAAGACACAAACAGACAAGATCTGCAGTCTGAAATGTGTTGCTGTAAACAATTAGTCCATCAGGATGGGCCCACATATAAACTCCCACACATATAAATTCCCTTACTGTTAATTTCACTAAGGGAGGGGAGCAATACTCACTTATGGACTGTCTCTCCATTTGTCATTCATCCTCTATTTTATTCTGGTGTGTAATAAGTGTTACAGTCTCACAGGGCTGCTATCATTGCAACACTTTTTACTTGTGTTAATCATACTGTAGGTATCCAGAGTAATATTAATTAATACTATTTTTGAACCCTTTCTGCTACCCCTTATTTGTTACCATCAACATTCTGTTGAGAAGGATCTGTGACCTCTCGAACATGTGAGCCAGCCATTCCACCACTGACACCACCAGGACAAAACACCACTTCAGAGAGGGAGCCCGATCAGCCGATCCATTGCCCAAGGCATATGGAAAAAAAGGATGGGAAGGTACACCTTTTTTCCATAGGTTCTTGTTCTGCTCGATCCCAAATTGGTGTCTAAATCAGTAGTGTGCATGTCAACACTTGTGTTTTAGTCCTGAGGCAATGCATATATTTGTGACCATTTTGGCAAGTTATTGGACTAACAGACAAGTTATAAACTGAGCTCTATGGGGGTCTTTAAAACTAACGCGTGTCGCACAGCACGCTCACAGACATAGATTGCGCAATAATGCATAGCGCACCATGGAGGTGCAGTGAAGGCATATTGTCATTCAAGAGATGCATAGTTCTTTTGGAAAACATGTTTTTCTTTTAGCCTATTTACCTCGTTAACGTAAATAATACTCATTACATTGACACATGCATTATTTGTGATTAAAAATAATGGTTGTTGGTAGGCCTAATTTATTAGCGACCCCCAAGGATCTATGATTTCACTATGTCCGTGGGAGCTCAGACCCCTCCTTATGGGAGCTCAGCTCCCATTGCTCCCACATAACTCGAACCCTGTCTACACCCAGGGGCGGACTGGCCATCGGGGCGTTCGGGACAAATCCCGATGGGCCGGTACTGAAATGGGCCGGTCGGACGATGTGGGCCGGTGGTACCGAAATGGGCCGGTAGTCCCAGTCCGCCCCTGTCTACACCCCTATGCACTACCATTTCCCCACGTAAACATAAAAGTCTGCAATGAAACGGTTGTGTCCTGTGTGCTCCACTTCCTACTTGGCGAACCGTTGACTTGATCGTGCACACGAGATACTTTTTGATGACACGGCCTTTAGAGGCTCCGCCATTGTCATACAGCTAGAGGCAATAACATAACATTGGCTTGACTGATGCAATTACTAAATAAGTTGCAAAATTGTTTGCAATATATAATGTGTAAATATATTGCTTTTTTCAGATCCACATTGGAACAGACATTTGGCTGCGAGAAGAGGTGTGGAGAAAAATGTATTCCACAACAAAGGACTCGCTCTTTGTGAAGGAGTTGGCTGTAGCCATATGGGGTACAGCAGAGTTAATGGGAAGAAGTGTGTCTGGAAAGGAATGCGCGAGCAAAACGACCGAAGCAAAGCCTCCCTTAACCCCATGCAAGCTTGGGACCCTAAAAGGTATGTGGCACATCTCCCTACACTGAATGTCATCTTAAACTAACAAATTAAATACTAAATACATTCAAGACAGACAGGTGATGAAGACTTTTGCAATGTAATTGATCGCTCCGCTCGCCCGTTAGAGCCTGTCATCTTCCAAAAGTCAAGCAGCTTATTACAACCCACAGACACGTTTTAAAGTTTTCAAAAGTGGTCGAGTAAGTTATAACAATCTGCTGTCTCTGGCGGATCATAAGCTATGGGATTAGTTTTGTTTCATAAAGATAAAGCAACACTTTCCTCCATTGATTTTCATATCAAATTAGCATGTTAATAAAATAAGCTATCATGGCTTATACTTGCTTATCTAAACAGAATCATGAAAGCATGTTGGTAGAGTCAGGCACACAAATCCATTTGAGTGTGTGCGCCGGTGTCTGAACTCTGAACGCTCACTCACTGCTAGCTATGTAGCTAACTATCCCTGCTATTAGGCTACTAGCCCTCATCCACCTCCACTGGCTCCCAGTCAAGCACCGTATCACATATAAACTCCTTCTTCTGACCTACAAATGCCTCCATGCCCTCGCCCCCCAATACCTGTCTGACCTTCTTCGCCACCACACTCCATCCCGGAAGCTCCGATCGTCTGGACAGGATCTCCTCTCTACCCCCCGCACCAGGTTGCGGACTTTCGGTGATAGAGCTTTCAGTGTAGCATCCCCCACCCTCTGGAACTCTCTCCCCCCCGAAATCCGCAGCGCCCCAACCTTGGACACTTTCAAAAAAGCCCTCAAAACGCACCTTTTCACCAAGGCTTTCCCCACTATATAGTTAGTTTGATAGGTTTATTTTAATTTTTCCGCTACTTGCTTGCCCCCCCCTCCCTGACCTGTCTGCCTCTTTTCCCCTACTCCCCCCCCCCTGCCCGACTTGTGAAGCGACCTTGGGTTTCGTGAAAGGCGCTATATAAATATTATGTATTATTATTATTTATTATTAGCTTGCATTGTTATGGATCTAAAGTTAACAAAAGCTAACTTTCATAACACAGCTTTTCTTTACTTCTCACTTAACTAAAACAATAAAGAAACAGACCGTATAGTACAGCACAAACAACAAAAATGATCAACACTTACATATATTTTCACTTGTAGTATTATAATAATTGAAATGCTGGTTCTTCTGGGGGTCTTCTGTCCACGCTCAGCTACCGCACCGCAGCTGCCTGCATTGCACAATAACTGGAGGACTGGGCTGTCACTCAAAAACTGAGTAGCCAATGGGGACGCACCCCTGAAAGTCCCGCCTACCTGGGAGAGGCGAAGTCACGCCCATCTACTTCCGGTCCATGGGACATTATTTCGGAAAAAGTATGTATTGAAGTCAATGGAGAGAGAAAACGTATCTTTCGATCCCGTTTGAATTGTGCCATGAATTAAACATATGATGTTTGTCAATCTTAAAAAATAATTTCCATGTAAAAAAACTCACAGTTTGTCTTAAAACTGTTGAGATATAAGACTATGAAAAATACGCAACTAGAAAGAATACAAATCCCAGAATCCCGGTCCCACATGCTGGCTCTCACGGAACCGACTAACTCCCCTTGTGTGTATGTACAGCTCTCAACATGCCCAGACTTGGAGTGATTTTCACCTCTTTTAATACTTTCCGCCTCATTCTGAAAGAAAGAAGTGAAATGTGCCAACGTAACGGCCGTCTTGGTGTGTGGTGCGAGACGGGAGAGGTAGTTCATTGAGCGGTTTCACACACAAAAAAGTGTTACTTCACAGTTTTACGACACATTTTCATTTTTTTGACTTGCAAAATTATCTTTTAAATTGACAAACATCATGTGTGTAATTCGTGGCACAATTCAAACGGGATCGAAAGATAATCTTTCTCTCCCCATTGACTTCAATACATACTTTTTCCGAAATAAGGTCCCATGGAGGTCCCCGGAAAGGGAGGGACATCGCCTCTCTATTGAAAACAAAAAATGAGGGAGCGCAAATGAGAAAGCTGCAGCGAGAGCAAAAGTCTGATCATTGAGAAAGAAGCAAAGAGAACTGCAAACAAAAAGATAGACTTAAGTCTAATCTGACGGGAGAGAGAGATCAGCTGCTGCTGACGAGTCGACACGCAGCTCTGCATGATCACATGCAACGGTGAGCGGAACAAAATACACACTTCAGGTTAGAATATCACACGTAGCTATTTTAATTACCTCTCAAACTACCGTAACTAGTTATAGATATGTTTAGTTTTGCTGTCGGGTCACTCATTACTGGTCAGCGAGCTGCTACTGACGGGCTGTCAGGAGAGGGAGAGAGCGCTCCGTTTATTATTCCCGTGTTATTGTAAATTACTGTTCACTTTTGAATAGTTAATCTACTATAATTAGTTTGTTTAATATCGAATCCTATCAATTTGTTTTAAAGCACAATAAATAACAAAGAAGACCTTTGACCGGCACTTTTCTCATTTAGTCCGGAAGATTTAAACTTTAACGCACATGTTGACCGGCGAAAACGAGAACTCTGATATATATATATATATATTTATTTATTTAATTGTGGCTTGAATGGCATTCCATAGTCATGGACGGTAGGCTTTCCTACAAAGAGAAGTAGTAAATTCAGCCTCCATTGATTTTCACATCAAAATAGCGTGTTAATAAAATAAGCTAGGAGGAGCGGTTCAACTCCGAGTACCTCCCGGATGACTGAACTTCTCACCTTATCCCTAAGGGAGACACCAGCCACCCTGCGGAGAAAACCCATCTCGGCCGCATGTACCCGCGATCTCGTTCTTTCGGTCATGACCCATCCTTCATGACCATAGGTGAGGGTAGGAACGAAAATTGCCCGGTAGACAGAGAGCTTTGCCTTCTGGCTCAGCTCCCTTTTCGTCACAACGGTGCGGTAAAGCGACAGCAGTACCGCTCCCGCTGCTCCGATTCTCCGACCCATCTCACGCTCCATTGTTCCCTCACTCGAGAACAAGACCCCGAGATATTTGAACTACTTCATTTGGGGTAAGGACTCATTCCCTACTTGGAGTGGACAGTCCATCGGTTTCCTGCTGAGAACCATGGCCTCAGATTTGGAGGTGCTGATCCTCATCTCAGCTGCTTCACACTCGGTTGCAAACCGATCCAGTGAGAGCTGAAGGTCGCAGACCGATGTAGCCATCAGAACCACATCATCTGCAAAAAGCAGTGGTGCAATCCTTTGTCCACCGAACCGCAGATCCCCTCCCCCACGACTACGCCTCGAAATCCTATCCATGTATATTACAAAAAGGATTGGTGACAAAGCGTAGCCCTGGCGGAGGCCGACCCTCACCGGAAATGGGTCCGATTTACTGCCGAGGACCCGGACACAGCTCTCGCTTTGGGAGTACAGAGATTGGATGGCCCTGAGTAGAGACCCCCTCACCCCATACTCCTGCAGCACCTCCCACAGTAACTCCCTGGGAACCCGGTCATACGCCTTCTCCAAGTCTACAAAACACATGTAGACTGGAGAAGCGTACTCCCAGGCCCCCTCCAGGATCCTTGCGAGAGTAAAAAGCTGATCCGTCGTTCCACGACCAGGACGGAATCCGCATTGTTCCTCCTCAATCTGAGGTTCGACAATCGGCCTGACCCTCCTTTCGAGTACCTAATGGCGCATTTACACTGCAGGCCTCGCTCGGCCTGGCTCGGCCTGGCTCGATTTGGTTAGGCCTTATTAGGCCCGGCTCACTTTAATGCTGCGCTCACATTACAGTTTAGGAACTGGGGTAGTATCTATAGTAACGCAGTGTAGGCGGAGCCGTGACGTCATCTTCAATGAGCGCCCCAGAAAAACCACACAGCCATTAGCTCTTAGCACTCAGAGCTCACAGCTCTTCGTATCTGTTCAGAAACTAGACAAAAGTTAAACAAGTACAAACCACAGACTGTCTGTGTCATTATTTATGTCTGTATAGGCCGTTGTTGTGAGTGTGGACGGTCGGAGCATATATAACGTTAGCTTAGCCAAGCTCCATTTAGAAAACACGCATTTTAAAAGGTTTTTCGCCTGCCGTCTGTCTGCAGACTTGTCAAAGCATTAATTCATGGTTTTTACTAACCGGTATCAGTATGTTACTTCGGCATCATTTTGAAACGTGTATTACAATTAAATCACGGTAAAATATGTTCATCTTGTTGTAGTTGTAGCCTCCTTGACAGCGATTCTCTCTCTAGTTTAGCAAACTCAGCCCGACTCAGCCCTTTTTGTTGGCCTCGATAGAACCACGATTTAGTCGGGCCAGAAAAAAGGTGAAAAAGTAGCCCCGGGCCGAAACTAGGCCAAGTGTAAGCGCAACCAAAAACAGGCCCCGCACGGCTCGGCACGCTTAAAGCGAGCTCCGCGCTGTAGTGTGAATGCGCCATTCGAGTAAACTTTCCCGGGGAGGCTGAGTAATGTGATGCCTCTGTAATTGGCACACACCCTCTGATCCCCCTCTTGAAAAAGGGGAACCACCACCCCGGTCTGCCACTCCTTCGGTACTGTTTCCGACTTCCACGCAACATTTTTTTTCACTTTTAGTATTATAATAATTGAAATGCTGGTTCTTCTGGGGGTCTTCTGTCATCGCTCAGCTGCCGCACCGCAGCTGCCTTCACTCACTGTACAATCGCCCACAAGTCCCGCCCACCTGGGACGTTTGTGTCAGAATTGAAAACAAAAAATGAGGGAGCGCAAATGAGAAGAGCTGCAGCGAGAGCAAAAGTCTGATCATTGAGAAAGAAGCAAAGATAACTGCAAACAAAAAGATGTGTTAAAACAAAGAATAAATACTTATAGTTTAGGCCTACATGATTACACAAATGATTTGTTTGCAACTTCTAGTTTTATTTTTGAAATTAAATGTATTTTGCTTGACTCAATTTATTTTTCTCTTAACTCTTAGTTTTGCTTGATTCTGAGAAAGTGTTATCTTTATGAAACAGAACTAATCCCATACTCTCTGTGCAGGTTAAGGCTAATGATAGAGCCTAGCATTACACAGTGTTTAGGCCTACTCATGAGCAGTGGTGGCGAAAATTCAGATTCTTTGCTTGAGTATAAGTGCTAATACCACACTGTAAAAATACTAAATTTCAAGTAAAAGTACTGCATTGAGAATGGTAGTAAAAGTATTTAATTACGATTTACCAGAAAAGACTACTAAATAAATCTGTCAAATAAATATAGTGGAATAAAAACTAAAAATCTGGCTTCCAAAATGTAGTCGAGTAGAAGTCTAAAATATGTGCAGTACTTGAGTAAATGTACTCTTAGTACCTTTTTGGGGAGGTTTAGTCGCTACTAGGAGTGTGTTTCCCCGGTGTGGCTGGCCGGTCACAGCACCGTGCTGCTCTGCTCTCAGCCCCCACCAGGGGCCGCCGGCCTCCCGCTGAACTCAGCCCCGGAGTCACTGCCTGCCTTGGGTTTTGGTCCTCAAATAATACAGTGGTCTTCACATGTTTCCTACGGCCCATTAAAGAACACATGAAGACAGTTGTGAGTAGTTCAGCCTCTCTGGGCTCTGTTTCTGGTGGTGGGGTAATTAGTCTGAACGTCATGCCGATATGTTCCCGTCATTTTCACCGTAATTACACTGTGTACAATTAGCCTACTATCTGCTGGAAGCATGCGTAAAGCTAGCCGACACAACACCGGAAGAATGTAATTTATAGCCTATCCATTTAGACAGAGGTGTAAATAAGTACTCAGGTATTTTTACTTGAGGAAAAGTAGCAATACCACATTGTAACATTACTATTTTACAAGTAAAAGTAGGCTACTGCATTCAAATGTGTACTTGAGTAAAAGTACAAAAACATTGGCATCAAAATATACTTCAAGTAGCCAAAGTAGACATTTTTCAATTTGTCTCACATCCATATCATTGGATAAGAAAAGTGACTATGTCAGCAGGTAAAAAATGTGTGCTACTGAATATCTTTTAGAGATATTGTAAACTAGCCATTCAGATAGTTCAAAAGTAAACTCTTTCATTACTCAATGCCAAGTGCACTTCCAGGTAATTTGAATGCTTTTATTTTGAAAGCAGCATAGACAGTTTCCGGTGTTGTTTCATTGTATGAACGCAGTTTCCAGCAGAGATGGAGCGCGCGCTGCGGTCGCAGTAGGGACACCAGACTGCTCACACAGAAACGGACACCGTGAGACGCGCAAAAAAACCCTGACATCTCTTTGTTTCCGGATCGATCCCCACAGCCTCTAGCAGGCTCATGGAGAGCGGAGCCCCGCTTGTCCGCACCGGAGGCAGGTTGATCGGATGCCTTTCACCACAGTAGCGCCGTTAGATGTTTTCCATTCAGGATTAATTGGTTGACCAATGGCTCCAAAACATGCGCTCCTCTTCAGCAGCGGCAGCGGCGGCTCCGGGGTTGGAGGGGTGAACACTAAACGAGACTACCGCGCTTCCTCTACGGTGGCATGGGTCCTGGATATGAGGATGGTGGCCGTGTGTTCGCCGAGGACGCGAGCGCTGGATGGGAAGCTGGCCCGGTGGTTGGTGACCGCGGTGCTGGTGCTGATGCTGCAGAGCTCCATGGCCGCTGACGGTAAGACTGTGTTTATTATCCAACCTGTGAGAGCGGTCCCTTATTCCTTATTATCAAACTACAAACGCATGCACAGCTGTATATTCTGATTCCAATTGCATCACAAGCTGGATGATTGTTAATGTTATTAATGCAGTTCTTATTAGCCAATTTAAACAGAGCCATAAGATGACAACTGACAACAACAGCTGTGTAAAATATGAGGCTGTCGTTCTGTTGCGTCTCGTGTTGTGATCTCTGAGGGGATTCATGTTGTGACTACACTTTATTGTTTAAAAGAAAACCGATATAGTAGCACACAGGCCCTAACCGATGTCACGTCCCCAAACAAGCCGATGTGGAGCGCACGGTGACCGCAGTGCCGCTCTGCCGCGCTCTGCCGCGCCGCCACAGCGCGCTCAGAGCGGCCGATTGGTTTCATTAAGGAAACTTTTCATTCATTCATGGATCATTGAGCCCCGAGGCCGTCATCCTCGAAAAACATCCATAGGGGACGTTTCACAGTCGGCACGGATACATGATTTATCATCTCCATGTATTCACAGCCATCTGAAAAAACATAAAAATAGCAGCAAATACGTTCATGTTGCTTTGAATCCAACTCTTAAAGAGGACAGGACATTTTTTTAGGCAAGTCAAAAGGTTTTTTAAACAACTTAAATACAACATGAACGATAAAAGGCAATTTATCTTTTTAATCCCTCTTGCATGTTGTAGCTATTACTTTGTATGATTCTAAATGTGTTATTCTTTGAGAGTTTTTATTTATTTAAATATTTCATGTTTTTTTTAAACTTTATTTTTAATATTTTTCAAGCGCTGGAATTTCAACCAACCTTGGGTGTCAATGTTTGTCATTTTCAAGTCATTTTAAGCTGGTTAAACGTTGGAGGAGGCTACTGCATACATACACAAGTGATACATTCTTTATAAAAAGCAAAAATCCACTAAATGTAGAAGATTTTAGTAAACGCACCTGACACTCAATAGGATTCCATTTAAACTTGCCAGGTCCAGACGTGCTCAGAGATGCAAGTGACTATTAAAGGATACATTCACCCAAACTATATTAAACATGTTCCACTTAGCAGTATTTCTTACTAGCCGTGTGGATAATTTAATTTAAGGCTTTCCTGAGGTTTGGACGTATTGGCCACTAACCCTAACCCTTGATGCCAGCTCAAACTGGATGGGAACTGAATTTCAATGTCGGTTCTGGCAGCAGTAAAGAGGAAATTTGGAAAACCTAAATGTCAAATGTCTCTTTCCAGGAATAATAATTCAGTTTTTACTCAGGACAGACTGTGATATACAATCCACCCAATTATATAATGATCCAATTAAAGCAAAACGACACAGACATATGTAACAAAGTCTTTGCTTTTTGGTATCCTCACATACATTATGTAAAAATCGCATTTCATATACAGTAGAGTGAATGTCATTCAAGATATGTTTGCTTATTTGACCATTGACCAATTTCACATTAAGTTACCATTGACTGTGTGGAAAATGTAATGTAAGTGTAATTGTAAATGACTCTCAAATGTCCACAAAAGGATGATCTTCCTTATTAAGAGTAGTTGAAGATCTATTGGAAAAGATCTGCTATTTTATCCAAAGAAACGATTAGCTTTTATTAACAACACGTAATATCTATCTTAAAATCCTCCCTTCCATCAAGTACTCGATGTCCTCTAACTTGAGTAATAGGAGGTCAAAAGCAGGTCCTTTCTTCTGTTCTCCATTTACACAACAGGACCGATTAAATAGTTGAATGCTTTACCGGCTGCTCTTTTGGCCCGCTGCTATTTTATGTCCCGATTATAATTTAAGTGATTGACTGGGAACGTATTCAGAGAGCCAGAAGAAGACTGCCTCAGTATCACCCTCAGCACCCTTTCTTATTATCTCTCAAATTGGAAAATAATGAAATAGTGTCTCCCCGCACGTACACATGCCGCCACCACGCAAGGTGTAATTTGATTTTAATAAAGTAAGATTGCGCCCCTATAATAACCACAAATATATGAAATGCGAACCCCCTTGTTAAGCACATATTTGAGAATGAAAGAGCAACAGAATACGGAGGAGATCGCCAAATTATTTGGAAAAAATACAAATCTGAGCAAAGCACACACTCACACATCCTCTTTATAACATACTGCTGGACCACAGTTAGCGACAGCTTTCCCTTTACATGGGGAGATTTGAATACCCTTTTTTGACCTGGTACTCAAGTGTTGAGCTGTTTCAGGTGTTTAAGAGAGAAAACCTTCATATTGTATTTTTGTTTTCTCCATTTATTCTAATACTATAAGCTTTATTTGTATAGCTCTTTTCACACCCCAGGTGCAGCTCTAAGTGCTTCGACAACATGGCGACACATCACAAGTTAAAACAAAATAAATAAATGTGACGGATCATTACAACCTGATGTATTTACATTATGAACACTATAAGGAGGTATACACATTATTAACAGCAGTAAAGAAATTAAATACAATATAGATAAGGTTTACAAATAGGCCTATACAGGCACTATCGACAATAAAAATGAATTTACCATAGACCGTCATTTACATTTTAAATGATATGAGGTCCCTCATCAAGTTCAGTCAGTCACTGGGTATCCAGGTGGGGGGTCGTTTTTGTGCATGTATGTGCGGGGTGGGGGGGCAGCTGTCGTTGTGAGTTCAGCCAGTTGATAGCTGAGGGGAAGCAGCTCTTCCTGAACCTGATGTGGCAGGTGTGGAGGTTCTTGTATCACCTCCCAGAGGGCAGGAGAGATAAATAAATAAAACAATATAAAAATAAATAAAGATAATAATAAGGGTTAAAAGAACAATTCAACAAAAAGGATGTTTTGGAGGCTGATGCCTAGCCAGAGTGTGCGATGTATTCATTTCTGTGTTAGCATAGTGTTTGCTGATGACACACAGCTCTACCTCTCAACAAAATCAATTTCTCCAACCACACACTCCCAGCTCAGCATCTGCTTCACTGACATTAAAATTTGGATGCAAAACAATTTTCTAAAACTTAACTGTGACAAATCGGAACTTATAATCATTGGCCCAAACTCACTTACCCGCTCAACCCAAGATTTTTCTCTTACTATCGATGGCTCCATTGTCCCCTCCACTCACATCCGTAACCTTGGCATCATCCTCGACCCCACCCTCACTTTCCTCCCTCACGTCAACCAGGTCACAAAAAACACATTCTTCCATTTAAAGAACATCGCCCGCATTACACCCTCCCTCTCATCGACCGCTGCTGAAACTCTGATCCATGCCTTTATAACATCCCGACTGGATTACTGCAACAGCATACTTTTTGGATCACCTGCATTCATACTAAAAAAACTTCAATATGTCCAAAACTCAGCTGCCCGCTTGCTCACCTCCACCCGACGCTCCGACCACATCACCCCTATCCTCCATGACCTCCACTGGCTCCCCATCAAACACCGCATTGACTTTAAAATATTACTTTTCACTTTCAAAGCCCTCAACAACCTTGCCCCCCCCTACCTCTGTGACCTCATCCAACGACACACCCCCACCCGTCGCCTCAGGTCTGCTGAAGCTAACCTACTGCAGCCCATCAGGACAAAGCTCCGGACCTGGGGGGACAGGGCCTTCGCAGCAGCCTCCCCCACGCTCTGGAACTCCCTCCCCAGCCACGTCAGATCCGCCAACACTCTCACATCATTCAAACAATCCCTCAAAACTCACCTTTTCACTCTTGCCTTCAACTCCTAATCAACTATCCCCTTGCGCTTATTCCTCCTAGCTTAGCACTTTCTACTTTTGTCGTTATTTTGTTTTACTTGCTTGTAAGCGCTTTGAGCACCAGGAAAAGCGCTTTATAAATGTAATGTATTAATTTATTATTATTATTATTACGTGTGCGTTTTCTTTTGTAGATGTTTTTCTTTTCATTTTTTTCAAGGTCTACAGAGATCTTCCTCCTCAGTCAATAGCCGAGATCTATTGGTCCTTGTTACCATGGGAACAGATCTGCAGCAAGTACTTTTCTCGCAGTGTGTCTGTGTTTGTCAGTCAGGGATTGAAATAACATGTGAGTAAGCGCCAGGTTCCAGTCTGTTGCCTAATCATCAGCATCACAGATAAAACACTCTGATGCCCTGCTAGTTTGTGAGCTTTAAGCTGAGCTGACCCTCTCTGGTTGATTTCTAGTCATCTCTGAGTCACTCGGCACACACGGCTGATGTTTTTGCTACAATTAAACGTCATCTGTGTTTGTGACCCTGTTTTTAACATCTCATTATACCCAGCATTTTCAATAATACTTCATGTTAGAGCCCGAGCGTGACAGTATTTATTGTAATTTGGATGTAGCAGAGTTCCCGGGGGCTCTGGGGAATAACAGAACATTAAAAGACTGGGCTGCAGCCATTTGTTTAAAATTAACAAGAGCAAGTGGCCAGATAGTAGACCGTCTTCTCTTTTAATGACTTTTCCTTCCACTCTAACAAAAGGGAATAACAAGAGGGCCAACGCTACAAAATGTACAGTTGATACAGGAATAGCCTGATGGTATAGTTCCTATAGACAGCACACACAATTAAGAAGGTACAATAAAGACGGGGCAACTGTTGCTGAGGAGGTAGGCGGTTGTCATCCAAGCCGAGGAAAGGTGGTTTGATCACCAGCCCCTGCAGTCTTTGGGCAAGATACATAACCTCCAATTACTCCTCATTACCAACAGGGTTTGAGTACTGTATGTGTAAATGTTCGTCCCTCTGAGAAAGTTGCAACTTGTATGGCAGCCTCTGTATGGAGGTAGTTTTGGTTTAACATTTCTTTGTGTAAAGAGATCAATAACCTGCGTGTAAATGCTTTTTGTTTATCTTTAAATGAATTATAGTGTTCACAGATGTTTCATGTTTCTTTGCATTTCGGAAGGTGTTTTAAATGTACACATTTTTACACTTTTCATATTGATTATTTCTCTGTTCACTGAATAAACAAATCTACCTCCTTACCTCTGCTTCTGTATGAATCTGTTTGAAATGGTGAATGCTGAGGAAAAAGACTGGGAAAGCGCAATCCATTTACCATTTACATATGAACACACAAATTAACGTATGTGTTGTAAAGATATGAGAGATGGTAGAAACCATTAAGGCTGGGTTTTGTTAAAACAATTATTTACTTTTGTCAATAGGATACCTACGTGTCAGTACAGATGGCTAAACAAATGTTTTCCAATCCGACATTTTGATGAATATAAACAAAGCTGTTTTCAGAGACACATCAGCATGTGAAAAAGCAAACTATAAAACACAGGCTTGTCTAGCAAAAAGGTTAAACTTCACTCAACCTTTTTAAATCAAACAATGTGACATCCATCAAGCGCTCACTCCTGTTGGATTACTTTGTAACATGAATCCTGCAGTTGACCTCCTTGTGATCGTTGAGAAAAAAACGAAGGTGCTGTTTACACGAGAATACAAACGCTAGTTTTCTCTCGCGTATAGCCCGTTCGTTCACACGTGGCCGTAACGGAAACGCGGAAACGAACACCGCAAACTATAACGGGTCCCAAGGTGGATAGATCGATAAACTGAATGCTCTGGGGGGCAAAACGGCTCCGTGTGTATGCTCTATACGATCATTTCCTGATAACAATGAATAAATAATGCCCGCTTCATGACTTGATGATATTTGGACTATATTTTTGACCAACTTCTTACTGTCTGAGCAAATGCAGCATATTGAAATACATCTTGGTCTTAAATGGGGGAAACAGACAATTCCCTGAGGTTTAACCTGAATGGGACGGAGAGGAATTGAGTCTGGCCACAAAGTCACTGATAAATCCTTTGCTGATCATCCTGTGTCTGCTGTCACCAATTAAAGTGATCAATTGTACTGATTGGGTGAAGAACGGCCTAGCTCCTCTCCGTCTCCTGTGGTTTCTGAGAGCGCAGGAGTTGGCGAAGGATCAGAGCTCTGAGAGCCGGCGCTCCGTGAAACTGATTAGAAGTTTAGAGTCTGTACCCAGAAAAAAAGTTCTTGCATGGCGGTAATCAGTCAGCTTCAGACGCTTACTGAGGTTGAATTTAAATGTGATTACAAAGTCGATACGATTCCAGCTCAACGTAAAGGTTGACATTAAGGTGGTGTTTTATGCATGCTCCATATCCACGCAGTCACACACAGTGAACTTGATGAGATCGGGATATGCAAAACTGCTTTGGAAGCAAAATCGTGTCACAATGACTCATACCATATCTGGGTTTGTATTGCATTATCAAAAGGATAACATCTATAAATACATATCCTTGCAGAGCTTTAATAAGCATGAAGAATGCCTTCATTCAATGTGAACTTTGAGTATTTGTATAATAATTGTGGTGAATTGCACAAGGTTCATGGTGCACTTAAAGCACAGGGCTGGTGTTTAATGCATGGAGGCTGTCAGATGGGATGGAAACGTTGATGATGGTTGACAGATGAGAACGCTTGCTATGCTACAACCTGCTTTATCTGATGTGATAAAGATTCTCACACACACACACACACACACACACACACACACACACACACACACACACACACACACACACACACACACACACACACACACACACACACACACACACACACACACACACACACACACACACACACACACACACACACACACCACACACACACATCACTTTGTTCATTGGTTTATAAACCCAAACAAATAGAATGAACGGCAGCACGCTCTGCTGTTTCCTCTTCAGTGCCAAAGTAAATTACATTTCCAGGATTCAATCCAAACGTTTTCTGAAGCCAAAGCTCACTTCTGTTAAATGTATGTTGTGTCATAGCATGTCTCTTAAGATGTTTAAGGAAGGTTATGTCACCAATCATTGACAAATAAAGCACACTGTTGCCTGGTTAAGGTGTGCGTGGAAATGTAAGCATTAATGTGCTCAACATTAACAAAATGGTTAAATAACTGCTAAAAACATGTTTTAAATTCAAGGCAGTCTGATATAAATGAAAGTAGGCTGGTGAGGCTATTTTTAACTAATTCCTTACAAAGACTCAAATAAACAATACATTGATCTTACTCTCAAGTGCAGTATTGTCTGCGTTTTCAAAGCCTGAAAACCTCTATACGTCCATTGTTTCCTACATTTGTTAATGACTTATTATCAGTGCACTAAGTGACATGTTCCTTTATAACCATGAAACACACACTGGGATTTATGAATAGTTAAACCATCAGACATCAACCTGCTGCCAAATATATTTCAAGAGATCACGTGTATTTATCTGTTGTGAAAATAGTCCCCAATAATAAATGATTATTATTGTCTGTTTGACATAGTTCAGCTTGTTTAGGGAATGACTGGGCTTTGGTAAAGACACTTTACAATGTATCCGTTATTATTTAAAATTCAGAGAAAAATGTAGCTTGTGGATGTTATGTTCAGACACTTTTTGTTTTGGAAGAACACATTGTTGGCTTTGGTCATTTCAGGGGATGTCTGGACTAAGAATAAACAGCTTTATCCTTTTAACTGACAGCGTGAGCATTAATGGTTGTACCTCCGTTCACCAGTTTGAATAACCACTTTGTGAACAACTTACCTTTACTTAGACTGTAACTACCAACCTTCCATTAACACTGATTCAGAGAAGATGTAATCCCTATTCTTCCGCCACACATTTCCATGTAATATTTTAGCCACATGGAGTCTCTGGAGGGGAGCTAAAGAGCCACATGTGGCTCCATAGCCGCAGGTTCTCTATCACTAGTCACGTGTAAGGCAGTGACAGTTTCTCTGTGTTACATACAGTCTTTTCAAAATAAACTTTGGTTTTCTTAGTTGTAAAGTTACACATGCAACACAACTAATTGTTAGGTTTAGGCAACACAAGAACAAGGTTTGTGATTTGCGATAAATTAAGTAATGCATGTTACGTTACATAAAATAAATAAATCAGCTAAGTACGCAAGTAACATGATATAAGTTAGATAAAATAAAGTAATAATAATTGACTTGCTTTTGCAAAGGGCACAAACAGCTGTCTCAGGCCGTTTCTTTACCTGTTGGCTTTTGACACCATTTTTTGTTATGTTGTGAAAGATGGCAAAATGACTTGAGAACCACAATGTAGTCTGAGCCAGCGTAAAGACTCATTTTGTGCCAGCAGCTCATCACTGGCTGGCTGTGGCCACAGAGCGCTGAGCACATGGCAACAACAGAAATGAAAAAGCAGTGGAGGGAAGCTAAACTGTTGATTTTCAAAACACCTTGAATGACAGAATTGCCTTTAGCTTCAGCACCAACGGAGGCTTCACAGTTTCCTGTTACCTCAGCTTCACGCTAGATGCGGCCGCACATTGCATTCAAGATGAGTAAGGGCCTGTGTCCACATCGCCCAATTTTTCAATTGTTTTCAATGAGAAGAACGCACATACAGTTGAATGCAGCGGCCTCAACAAAAAAAGCTGCACTCAAAGTTTTTTCCCCTGAGCGTTTATATGCAGCCACTCCGAGCGCTTGAAATTGAATATGTCTCAACTTTTCAGAAAATCACTGGTGTTGTAACTGTAGAAATTGGAGGAAAAGCTTGTTTTCGACCATGTCTTTCAAACAGAAACTATTGTATCAAAGACAAAAAGCCAATTTCTTTCAGCCGATTGGCTGCACAAACACAAAATGTTGCTGTTGGTGAGTGTTGTACTTGTATCACCGTTTCTCAGTTCATCCTCCCTGCTCTACTGCTCTCAGACTGAGCGGTGAAGCTCATTTAGACATAGTGTGGAAGCAAGCATCGTTCATGGAGAAAAAACTGTCAAACAGATAAATAATAGCACTAACAGATCCGAAAATCCAAGAGGTCGATGCTAGTTTGCCATACAACAATGGGGATGCATTGACGAGATCTCGTTGTCCGTCATAATTTAATAAAAGAGACCGTTGAGCGCTTTTCTGAGTACACGCTGGGAGAAGTCTTTCGTAGCACCGTTCCAGAACCTTTCTGCCAAAATGGCGTCATGTGGACACAGGCCTTAAAGATGGGGTAGGTAATTTTGGAGAAACCAGCTCGAGTGCGCTAGAATTGGAAAATACACAGCCGGAAAAAATCTGCCAATTCCTTACAGAGCCCCTGCTCCAACACACACAAACGCGCACATGACCAATGAGGGCACGAGATAAGTTTGTGCACAGATGGAAGGCTGACAGGCAGGTAGACCATCCAGTTATTTTAGCCGGGCTAAAATGATTGGTCGTGCTTTTTACAGTACTACGCCTTCCACAGATGACATTTTGTCATGGATTTATTGTCAAAGCATTTAAGATATTCATTGCTATCAGGATGTTAAGAGCATTCCATGGAATATAACAAAAAGTGTATCTCGAGCCGGTTTCTCAAACTCTCCTTCCCACCTTTGAGAGAAAAGCAGCAGTATACTGTGACTTCCTCAAGAATACAAGTCTAATGTTGCGCCTGTGATTTGTTCGTGGTCAGACCTCAGCTGTCACCACACTGCAACATTTTGTCCTCTATCTCTAGAGCTCAGGTGAGCGGAGGTGTTGCAGCACATTTAAGAGGAGGAATTGATCTAAGGCCAAAGTTCCTGCCCATGGTCCCAGAGGCAGGAGGTGTGTCGGGGGGGGCACTGCATCATCCCTGCACATGTCCTCAGCATTAAAGCAGAAGCGGCTCGCTTTGCATCGCTCCGCTCGGCTGCACCCCGCTCTGCCCTCCTCTGTTCCTCTCTGATTATGCACCGCCGGAGCTTTGCACACAGAAAAGGAAATTGGATGGAAGTTTAGCTATTGAATACCACGCATATTTCAACTAGAAGCATGAGAATATTCTGACATTGGAAGGCAGTGTGGACTAAATCTACCCTGTTATATATGAAGAATTGTGCTATAAGAAAGACATTAATTAAAAATGTATTTGAGGAAGAATACAACAACTACTTAAATAATAGACCTCTTTTGACTAATCTTTGGAAACAGGAGGGTAGAAAATGCTGTTTTCAGCCCATCAAATATGTTTTTTTTCACCAAACGCCTTGATTTTCTCATAATGTAGTACGTCCTCTTTGCAATATGTTATGTTCATGATGCATCTGTACTTCAGAGACTCTTCTCTGTAGGTACAGCCTCTGAAATTATGCACGCTCATGTCTCTACGTCTCTAGAGGCAGCGCCATATTTCCTCTCACTGTTGCTAGGCAGAAACACACAGAAGGAAGATTATTCTGATAATATGACACAACTCTGTACAGTCTGGCTCACATTGTTTTTGCGACTGATGGAGCTAACCAGGCTGAACATCTCTGACATTATCTGACTACACCTCATCATTTTACCATGTACCACGCACACAGCTCCTTCTGCTCCTCTCTGGAGTTAACAATCTGTTCCTGGAATAAGTGCAAGTGTGTTTGAGTGAGGAATATCGAGAGAGACTCAGTCAGAAAGGCAGATCGTAAATATGCCCCCCGCTTGTACATTAAATACATTATGCATGGTCTGTTAAAAATCATACAGGGAGGCAGTGCTGTCTTGGATAAATAGATTTTTATAATCCCAATTAGCCACACTTTTTCTTTTCTATTCTGCGGGGGCTGTGAGCGGTTGCATGTTTCCTCGCCGCTGTGTTTAAGGGAAGGTTAATTATTTTCCGTGAGAGAATCACTTTTAATCTTCAAAAGCGTTTACACATGAGAACACTTCTCGTGTTCAAAGCCCACTCATGTGCTCACACGCTACACGATGTGCCGTCTGTTTAGTGTCATGCGGTGCTGTGTGTAAGGTTACTCTTGATGTGTCTAAAGGGAATTCACAGTATGGAGTTGTACATGCAGATGTGTGCAGGTATTTAGCTTCTCGCAGTTAACTGGAGACATCCGTGTGCATCCCTCCAGATGTTGTGTAATGCATAGAAGGTGACACGTCTTAATTACTGTCTGCATTGACCGATGCACATCGGCATTGCGTTTAATAAGGCAAAACAAAATTGATATTGAGTCAGTTTACTGATGACATAGCAGAACTTTAAGTCCTGGGTTTATTTGCAGATATTTTTAATGTGTAGTTATGTGCTAAAAAACAGGTCCACATAGCAAAGGAGATAAGATGCAAGCTTAATGTTAAGCTACACCTCCAAACTGCATGTTTTACTCCTCAGATGGTTTGTTTTGTCTGTTTTTGTAGTGTACTTAATGTCCATAGACAAAATGTTAGGGTATTATATAAAGTGTACGTTTTACTCTTAGAATTCAGTGGCTCAAATAATATGGCGAATAGTAAATATAATGCAAATCTGACATTTTAATTAGCTGTCGTAACGTTTTTTCTTGTAAAATAAGATTGTGTCATGGCACATTAGGAAATGAAGTAATGTAATATATCCTCTAAAATATTATTTTTTTCTGTTTAAGAAGTAGATACTTTTCTGAACAGAAGGAACAATTTGTTTAACTGTCACGTCTTTGCATGCCTGAGTATTTTACTCAGATTGATGGATCATATTTTCATAGAATCAAGCTCCTTTCACACTGATCACATTAACTGATATGCCCATATGTTAAATGATGAGGGGGATGTTTCATTAACCTGATCAAATGCTGAGATGTTGCTCATGCAATGATTAATAAGATGTTGACTAATCTAGATGATAACATGCTGAGTCACTACCACAAACATTTGTGCTCTATTTCTATTTGCTTCAAAAGTTTTACTTTTTTCCCTGTTTATTGGATTCAGCCTGAACTCCAAAACATGTACGGGTTTGATGGGCAGAAGGAAGAATTCAGCAAATTGAGCTTGTGATCCAAATGTGTAATGTCAGTCATATAGTTTAAAATAAATGGAATCATGGATACTATTAGTAACTCTTCAAGGTCAGAAAATCCATTCAGTTGAACGTTTTGTTCAGAGTTGAAAGAGATTTGCTTTTCTGAAACCAGCTGTGAGGTTGAATTGACAAAGAAGGTTTTGGCGTGACCACATCACAAAATGCCCCCCCCCCCCCCCCCCTGTCCTGTATAGGCAACAAATAATAGATCCCTGACGGAGAGTACACCCTGTCCCAACTTTAGAGATATTATTAACCCTGAAATCGTAAATTCCCCACCAGAGGACACTGGGTGGACGTGCGCATCCCAAAAGACAGCGCTGAAAGACTAACGGAGTCAGAAAATCACCTTCTGATTGGCTAACTATGAAGTGAAATAGATAAGCAATGTCACCTTTGTACCAGACTGGCAGCGTCAGAATAATAGTCTATTTTCCTGCAAAAATAGGTATCCTGGATTTTTTTATACTACTGAGTGGTGCAGGAATAAGTAATCAACCTGGAAATGAGTTAGCATTTTAGGACTTCCATGTTCCCTTGTCTTAAAGTCAATGGTTTTTGGAATGCTTTTTTGGTTAAAGGCCTGAAACAAGATATGTAGTTATTAAAAGCTTACAACGTTTTATTATTTATTATACAACATAAACTTGTAAGTAAATACCCAACTCGTGAATGCCATAAGATTTTAAGTGGCCTAAAACAGCGATTGACAACAAGTCTAATTAGGACTACAAACGCCATCAAGGTGAACATTAGCCATCTTTAGCTTAGCAGAGTTGATGTGACGTCATGTGAATGTGATGTCATCTTGTTTAAAGCCTCAAGTTAGCTTTTTCTTCTGGTGATTTACATTAACGCCAACACTTTTGTAAAAGTGATGTTAATATACGGAAGTTATAATGTTGAACAAATTGTGAAAGTATTATAAACACATATCTTATTTTCTGAATATTTCGAAATCCAATAAATAGATCCCATTGCTTTTGATGAGGGAGACTTGTGATGCTAACTTCCGGATCAGGCCACACAAATAGGTCATCACTGCACCACTCCTTTGTCTTGAACAAGATTTATTTTTCATCTGTCGCTAAAAATAAAATGAGATAAAAACGACGTACACGCTTTCGTCTGAACCCCCTGCTGTTCTTGAAAGGCTTTTACATAATCAGAGCGATGGTCTTCAGAAGCCTCAGTGTTTTTTCACACTGCACTCACACCATCCTGTCTTCAAGTTATGTTTGTATCATTCCCTACCGTCTCAAGTTCCACCACTTTTCCGCCGCTTTACAAAATCCAGCACACAGCCAATGCAATCCAGGTAGCAAAGACTGTTGGAAAAGATCCATTTGCTCACATGAAACTTGTACGGTTGAAGCTCTTTTCAAAGATTTGGCAGGGACAATGCACAGCAATGAACGCTTAAAACATTCAAATGTGTCAAGCGTAACAGTGCCAGATTTAGCTTTGAGCTAATTTCCATTGTCCCTCACATAAATTGTCCCTCACATAAAACATTTAAGAAAATTACATTTTACAAACATAGCAAACACAAAATACATGATATGCAAAAAGTGCAAAAGAGTAAGAGCAGCATACACATATTTATGACATGGTATTTACATGTATGACATGGTAATACACTATAGCAGCTACGAAATATAAAGTGCAAGAGAAGATACAAGAGATGCATAAAGTGCAAGAGAAGATACCCCTGTGTTAAAGTGCATTTAGCGGTGATTACACGTCTGTTTGTTTCCCAACCATTCTTTGAGTTGACCTTTGAAGCTATTGAAAGTGGGACAATCCCGTATCTCAGTTGGGATGCTATTCCAGAAAGAGCTGCCTTTAATGGAAAGTACATTTTGTCCAAAAGTGGTCTATGGTGGACTTCACAGTCTCCTCTGGTTTCTGACCTAGTGCAGCGTCCAGTGTCTTTACTGTGGATGAATTCCCCTAAGGGGGGTAAACATTTATAAAAAAAACACATACAAATTGTCAAAACTTAAGAAATTGTGTTTTTCCAGGATGGTAAAGTGGTGGTATGAATTTGTCTTTCTGTCAAAAACCTTGAAGCTCTCTTGTACAGGTGTTCTATTGGTTTCAGGTTTGAACGATAGATGCAAAAGACTTCCTCACATCCACAGGAGGCTTCAAAACAGTCCAACAGGCAGGCGGAAGGGATTTATTTGATTTATTTCTGCAGGAACATCTGAAAAAAAAAGAAGCGGGAGAGGGAAAGAAAGCAATAGACAGAATGAAAATGTAATCGGCCCCTGCGTCTTAAGGGTGACTGAGAGAGAGGATTTATAGTTGCTTGGCCTCCTCTCCTTCGCTCACCATGTATCGCTGCAGCTGCTCACCTCCCTCACTCCATCACTCACCCACTGCCCTGTGTCTGCGTGTGTGTGCACTCATCTGTCCAAGTGTCTGTCCACTCCCTGTCTGATGTGTCATTTGGCCTTGAAGTAGCACAGTGGTGTGTAACGGCTGCAGTTTTCTCTTGTGCCTCATCCACTGTAGCTGTAAGCCACAGTGGGAATGTGGCTTGATAAAAAAAAGTGTTATTATTATAGTAAGGCCATATATCGGTAATGAATACCCCTCACACACCACGGTCATTGTTGAGAATGACTAACATTGCAAAATTGCTTACAATGTCTGCTTATAATAGTCATTTTTAACTGTTTCATGTTTTATTTCATAGTTTTTGGTAATATTGACATTTTGGGTTTTAGTTTTCACTCAAAATAAAGGGATTTACATGATCTAAATAAACCACTATCTTATGACAGACTTATATAGTGGTGCAGTGATGACGTATCTTTGTAGGCCAAACAGAAAGTTAGCATCACGAGGAATCCATCAAAAAGTCATTGGGATTTTTCCATGATAATTTGGAATACTGCAAAAATATGATCTTTGGCAAGCACGCATTTATGACACATACACATTTTGTTCTCGCATTCATAGAGCCATGGATCTTATCTCAGCAATATAAAAAAAACGTGTTCAAAAAACAATTGACTACGTGATGAGGGGAACCCTTATGTGCTAAAACTCACTTCTAGGTTTCAACACTCAGTCCTGCAGCTCTCTATTGTCAGAAGGACTACAGACACTGGTCTACTCTACATTACATTCTATGACACTATTTTATTTTGTTTCAGTTCGTTTGTCAGCAGTATCACCATATATCTACCATCCCGATTTTCATTAAAACTTGGCATAGGGCTGTGGCAAATACACAAATACTTTTGTTAACACTGGTATCTAGGCATTTGGCCTTGGTTGATCCCTGTAACAACTGTGCCAACAATAAGGAATATTGGCTATAGTCAATAAGGTTTTGGCAACTGGAAGACTTTGTTGTGGTGGTTAAGGTTTGTCTAACACATCAAAACTGCTGGATTTGGAAGAAATCACACTAGCCACACTACTTCCAGCATCCATTTTTGGACTTGGTAAAGGAACATGCCATATTTCATTTCAAATTAAGAAAGAGGCGCTCATTAGAGTATGATGATGTACTGTAATAGCTCCAGTACAGTTATACAAGCCTAAAATTACATTTAGATATCCTCATGTTTATTGTAGTATGTCTCTTCTGTTTCCATGGTGATGTTTGCTCTTCTGTGATGGGAATATGAAGATGCATTTTAAGAGTTTATCCCACATGTGACCTCATCCAGGATCTTGGATTATATCCTGCACACACAGTGCACGTAAATAGCAGCTAAATCTAAATGCCTTCAAACCGACGGGAAATCCGGCTCCATAATATTTGGATGGCAGATAAACAGTAATATCCATTAATTGTATTTCTCTTCAATGATTGTCACATCATTAAACAAGTATAATACATTTAATTCTCTGTAAAAATCAAAGTCCTACAATCAGCGTAAATTAAGGCAATCCATTTCCACATGGCAGCTTATTCTCCTCATTATGTCTGTCTGGTGGACCGAAGTAGCATTGCTGTGTAAACTGCACAATTGTTCTGAATGAGGAAGGTAATTATTCTCCCTGGGTAAATCAAAGTCAGCCCGCACTGTTCCGACCTCCCTGCACACTCGCTGTCTATTTACCAGCCCCGAGAAAATAAATCTACATCAAATATTCATGCCAGTGCATAATCAGGCATGCTGTTCAAGACTTAGTTTAGGTGTTAGGGAGCTGTTAACTGGCCCTGCACTCAACAACCCAAATGAGATTAGGTTTAGATTTGTGAGGAGGAAATGTAACCGTTGGTTCAGATGTATTTCCCCATGAAGCAGATCAGAGGCGGTTTGCAGCAGAACATTATGAAACGAGCGCTTTAAAGGGACAGTTTGGATTTTTTGGAGTGGGGTTGTTTGAGGTACTCATCCATAGTCTGCGCATTACCTACAGGAGATTGTGTGCGTGCTCCCAGTTTGGAGAAACCGAAAGGAGTACCAGCATGGAAGCAAAGCAGTGTATTGCTGTGGGTGGAAGCAGCAGCACATATTTAAGCCTCCTAAAAATCTGTAGTGTACGCTATATGTAGAATATTTTCTCTGCCTGACCTTGTCCTTTCCGTTGCTCACTTTAAAGCCACCAGACTACGTTGGAAAAAAACCTGTAATTTGTGTTAGTTTGTGACTTTGGAGCTTTAAAGGGCTAGTTTAAAATCACCAAAATCCCATAATAACACAAAACAAGCAAACTGATTGAGGCTGTGGAAGATCAGCAACTTCACTTTCCTGCCAGGGTAACATTACTGTCTTTGTCAATACTCTGGTGCTTCAAGATAAAGCGATGAAAATACTCTAAATATAGGGTACACTTCAACTGATATTATTAATATTATAAACATTTTTGTAGATGTGCCTTAAATTAGATTTATAAATTTTATTTCAGCCTGCCCCCATCCAGTACGACTGCACTTAATTGAAATGTTATCAACATTGCTACATTGTGCTATATTTGTTGATGGATGAAATCATCATTTCTCATCAAGAATTGTGCAGGGAAGTCCAGGCCTAGAAACTGTATTCTAAAGGCTAAATAAGAAATTCTCATTTTTAAATATTTTCATTTTAATATATTTTCAAATCGTATTGTGAAAACATTTTCCAAAAATGGGAACTCTCTCAAATGTAGTCAATCATATCGTAATTGCAGTATCAGTCAGAATGATATCAATGCCATCTACTGTAGCTCACACACTGACCATGGATGAGGACTTTATACAACCACTATGAAAAATCTGAACTGTCCCTTTAGGACAAATGGTGAGAACAACATCTGTAGTTTTAGATATTTATACTGTTCTGTTGTAGAAACATTTTTTCTTGTTGAGCTTTGATGAGTCTGTGATGTCTTCTTCACTGACACAAAGCGTGAAGATGTTCTACTCTGTGTGTGTGTATGAGCTTCAGATGATTACATAACGGCCAGAGACTAATTAGAGTAGACTTTATTCTCTTTGCCGTAGTTGAAAGAAAAGCAGAGACTTCATGTTCATCAACATCCCCATCTTCATCATCTCATCATCATCCCCGGGTGACTGATACAGCATGAGTCAGGTTAAGGATAACGACGGCTGCGCTTAATCAGATTAAGGTCTTTGATCCCTGCAGCCTGTAATGAAATGGCACTCGGTACTCACACCATATGCGTCTGATAAAACACACACACGCACGCACGCACGCACGCACGTGCGCACACACACACACACACACACACACACACACACACACACACACACACACACACACACACACACACACACACACACACACGGAGTAGAGTACCACCACAGGGGACACAGTAAGGGCAAACACACATCAGGCTCTCACAGCCAATCAGATTCAAGTAATGCACATATTGGTTCCTGCATAGTCACATGGTGCATCCTGCAGTAGTTTTGGCATGTGTTTTTACTGCAAAATCAATATTGGTACACACATAACCGCAAAAACAGTATACACACACACACACGCACACACAATCAATGTTTAATATTCAATCAAGTTGCGAGAACAATCCACTATGATTATGATTTTTGCATAAGTGTGTCTGAGTGTGTGTGATGTTTTCTACTTTGAGGGCGCACTTGAGTTGATGGGAATTCATGCACCAGTTAAAGCTTTGAACTTCCTCTCCTGTTTTTTTTTTCTCCTGTTTGTTTGCCGCAGTTCAAAGAGACCTGTCCTTCTTTCTGACATCATGAGGAAAGGGCTGTCTTAATTCATTGAACGTTTTCACATGTGTTTCTCTCAAGAAATCAGCTGACAAGTTTACGACAGCCGTGCACAAATACAACCTTGTGTGACTGGATTTTCAAACATGCAGTTTATGCTCTGAATATAAAAGTGTAGCTTTTATATTCGCTCACATGGCATGCAGCGGTGGACTTGGACATTGTTGTTGAGATTGTATTAGATTAGTGTTGTATTACAGTTACAGAAATATTCACTTAAACATTTAAATGTTAAATTATCTTTTAGTCCTCTACAACAATATAAGTTCAAATTCAACTTCAAATAAACTAATTGCATGTTGAGCTTCAGCTGGAAACATTTTTGAACTGATTTAAATATACTTTCATTCTTTTTTTTTCTAATTTCAGTTTTAAGAGGTGGAAAGTTTCTACATTATTTATTATACTATAGATTTAAGGTACTTTACACTTTTTACATTTGAATGTTTACAAAACATATGATCTTATGATTTAATGAATTTGGTATATTAAACAAAAAAACTACTACATTTAAATGTTACAGTAGTAGAAGTAATGATAATCCAATAATATAACATTGTATAACTGTAAAACAGATATTCTGCTGCATGGGGGGCAGAATGTGAACGATTTATTTTAGATACTTAAAGCTCCATAACAATGTAACTATAGAGAACCCTCCCAAGAGCATATTATGTGAAAGTGCTGACATCTGCACTTCATTGAATAGTATAAAAACAGTTCTGGCCTATGTCACTAACTACTTCCCTATACATGACAACTAAATGGTGGTTGGATTATTATATTACCCACCCTTTGTAATTATGTAAGGATTAAAATTAGACCACATTATGTACTTGGGCGTTTAGAGTGACAGGTGGGGGGGCGTCTCACTGCTAGCCTTCTGCTCTGCTGCCTGACCCAAGGTGCACCTCTCTGATCAGCTGTCCATTTTAAAGCTATGTTGTGTGTTGTTTGGGTTTGCTTCCCCTGCCGCGAGTTTTGGTCGCTCAGTGAGGATACTAATCAAATCAAATCAAATCAAGTTTTATTTATATAGCATCTTTTTAAAACGAGTTTTGGCCGAGCCAAAGTGCTGTACATACAATAAAAATACTTTACAACAAATACAAGAGCGCAGTTTGTAAAGAATATCAGTATGACAATACGACATCCTCTGTCCTTAGACCCTCACATCGTACAAGGAAAAACTTTCAGAGAAACCCCACAGATTAAAGGGGAAAATGGGAGAAACCTCAGGGAGAGCAACAGAGGAGGGATCCCTCTCCCAGGACGGACAGACGTGCAATAGATGCAGTGTGTAAATTTAAAAGATAATACATTTTACAGCGTAGGTAGACCAAATGTTTGGAATCCACGAGGATGTCAACAATCCTGTGGGAGCCACCAGGGAAGTAGTATGATGAGAGTCAGGCAGGACCGTAGAGACTGATTGAGCCACGACTCAAATTGCAGGACCAAGGATCCAGGACTCAGCACTCAGGATCCAGGACTCAGGATCCAGGACACAGGACCACAGCAACAGGATCAGCCTTGATTCAGGATCCCGGTGTAGATATAGACACAAAAAAGAAAATTTGGGGGAGGCTGGGTTCATCGGAACATGAGAGTACACAGACACAGACAGACAGAAGGAGGAATTAATTGGAGTAGGTGAGAGGTAAGGAGGTACGCTGTGACTACGGTCATATCACTCCCCGGCCGGAATAGGCCTCTCTGCAACCTGTTACCGTCTGATAGGACCTTGAGAGGTCAGAGAGGGGAAAGGTTTTGGATAAAGAGAAAATAGAATGAATATATTACAGGAGTAGAGAGTATGAGAAGTAGAGAGAGAGTAGATTTAGAATAATTAAGAACTATATATATAGTAATAACCTTAGTTTTAAATATAAGATCCAAGCTTTTAGGATTTAATTGAAAGCGCAAGAACCAAAATGTAGGTGAAGAGGCACAGCGGGTCCACGTCAATGCACTCCCACTAGACCACCCTATCAACTATAAGCCCCATCAAAAAGGAAGGTCCCAAGCGCACCCCAAAAACGGGCAGGCTGTCTGTCGCCCGAACACAAACCGGATGCCGATTCCACAAAAGTGGAGATTGATAAGAAAAGAAGGCTAGAAGTGTTACGGTGGGTGAAGCAAGCAGGACCCAAATGCAGATTACACTGATATTGCCTTTATTTCAAGGATGAAATAATAACTTGGACAAAACAGAACACTCACCGGTGAACTCAGTCACAAACAAAAGACGAACCAACACTGAACACAGGAAGAGACAAGACTAAATACAGGGAGGGGTAATCACAAGACGAGAAACAGCCGGGCAGGGGAGGAGAAACACAAAACTAGGGCCACCTGTGTGGGTGGAGGGGCTCTGGAGGACGGGTTTTGGGCTGACAGCCCAGGAGCACAGCGGGGGACCCGGAAGGGATCTCGGGCGGACGGCCCGGGGGCTAGGCAGAAGCCGAGAAAGGGGACTCGGGCGGACGGCCCGGGAGCAAGGCAGAGTCCATGGTGGGGCGAGGGCCACAGCGGGCGAACTCAGGGGGCCGAGCCCGAGGTAGCGGCAGGAAGAGTCAGGGGGCCGGGCCCGAGGGCGAGGACCGCGGCAGGAAGAGTCAGGGGGCCGGGCCCGAGGGCGAAGACCGCGGCACTCAGGGGGCCGGGCTCTAGGGCGAAGACCACTGCTCTCAGGGGGCCGGGCTTGAGGGCGAAGACCGAGGCTCTCAGGGGGCCGGGCTCGAGGGCGAAGACCAGACAGCTCCGGAGGCCGGGCAGGACCCGGTGTTGGCCGAACAGGAACCGGAGCCGGTGGGACAGGCTTCGGCAGGATCCCCCACGGAAGAGGACCAGGAGTTGGCAGGACCCCCGGCGAGACAGGTGATGGCGGGGCCTCCAACGGAACAGGAAAAGGGGTTGGCAGGACCCCCGGCAGAAGAGTTGTCGGCGGGACACCCAGAGGAACAGGACATAGGATTGGCAGGACCCCCGGCAGGAGAGTAGTCGGCGGGACCTCCAACGGGACTGGACATGGACCTGGCAGGACCCCCAGCGGAACCTCCAACGGCACAGGACATAGTGTTGGCAGGACCCCCGGCAGAAGAGTAGTCGGCGGGACCCCCAACGGGACAGGACATAGGGTTGGCAGGACCCCCGGCAGGAGAGTACTCGGCGGGACCTCCAACGGCACAGGACATAGGGTTGGCAGGACCCCCGGCAGGAGAGTAGTCGGCGGGACCCCCAACGGGACAGGACATGGGATTGGCAGGACCCCCGGCAGGAGAGTAGTCGGCGGGACCCCCAACGGGACAGGACATAGGATTGGCAGGACCCCCGGCAGGAGAGTAGTCGGCGGGACCTCCAACGGGACTGGACATAGGATTGGCAGGACCCCCGGCAGAAGAGTAGGCGGCGGGACCCCCAACGGGACAGGACATAGGATTGGCAGGACCCCCGGCAGAAGAGTAGTCGACGGGACCCCCAACGGGACAGGACATAGGGTTGGCAGGACCCCCGGCAGGAGAGTAGTCGGCGGGACCCCCAACGGAATAGAACATAGCATTGGCAGGACCCCCGGCAGAAGAGTAGTCGGCGGGACCCCCAACGGGACAGGACATAGGGTTGGCAGGACCCCCGGCAAGAGAGTAGTCGGCGGGACCTCCAACGGGACTGGACATGGAGCTTGCAGGACCCCCAGCGGAACCTCCAACGGAACAGGACATAGGATTGGAAGGACCCCCCGCAGAAGAGTAGTCGGCGGGACCCCCAACGAGACAGGACATAGGGTTGGCAGGACCCCTGGCAGCAGAGTAGTCGGCGGGACCCCCAACTGGACAGGACATAGGGTTGGCAGAACCCCCGGCAGGAGAGTAGTCAGCGGGACCCCCAACGGAACAGGACATAGGATTGGCAGAACCCCCGGCAGGAGATTAGTCGGAAGGAACCCTAACGGGACAGGACACAGGGTTGGCAGGAGCCCCGGCAGGAGAGTAGTCGGCGGGACCCCCAACAGGACAGGACATAGGATTGGCAGGACCCCTGGCAGGACCTCCAACGGCACGGGACATAGGGTTGGCAGGACCCCCGGCAGAAGAGTAGTCGGCGGGGCCTCCAACGGCACAGGACACAGGGTTGGCAGGACCCCCGGCAGAGGAGCAGTCGGCGGGACCCCCAACGGGACAGGACATAGGATTGGCAGGACCCCCGGCAGGAGAGTAGTCGGCGGGACCTCCAATGGGACTGGACATAGGATTGGCAGGACCCCCGGCAGAAGAGTAGTCGGCGGGGCCCCCAACGGGACAGGACATAGGATTGGCAGGACCCCCGGCAGAAGAGTAGTCGGCGGGACCCCCAACGGGACAGGACATAGGGTTGGCAGAACCCCCGGCAGGAGAGTAGTCAGCGGGACCCCCAACGGAACAGGACATAGGATTGGCAGGACCCCCGGCAGAAGAGTAGTCGGCGGGACCCCCAACGGGACAGGACATAGGGTTTGCAGGACCCCCGGCAGGAGAGTAGTCGGCGGGACGCCCAACGGGAAAGGACTTGGGTTGGCAGGACCCCGGCAGAAGAGTAGTCGGCGGGACCCCCAACAGGACAGGACATAGGGTTGGCAGGACCCCCGGCAGGAGAGTAGTCGGCGGGACCCCCAACGGGACAGGACATTGGATTGGCAGGACCCCCGGCAGGAGAGTAGTCGGCGGGACCTCCAACGGGACTGGACATGGAGCTGGCAGGACCCCCAGCGGAACCTCCAACGGGACAGGACATAGGGTTGGCAGGACCCCCGGCAGGAGAGTAGTCGGCGGGACCCCCAACGGGAAAGGACTTGGGTTGGCAGGACCCCCGGCAGGAGAGTAGTCGGAGGGAACCCCAACGGGACAGGACATTGGGTTGGCAGGACCCCCGGCAGGAGAGTAGTCGGCGGGACCCCCAACAGGTTAGGACATAGGATTGGCAGGACCCCCGGTAGGACCTCCAATGGCACGGGACATAGGGTTGGCAGGACCCCCGGCAGAAGAGTAGTCGGCGGGGCCTCCAACGGCACAGGACACAGGGTTGGCAGGACCCCCGGCAGAGGAGCAGTCGGCGGGACCCCCAACGGGACAGGACATAGGGTTGGCAGGACCCCCGGCAGAAGAGTAGTCGGCGGGACCCCCAACGGGACAGGACATGGAGTTGGCAGGACCCCCAGCGGAACCTCCAATGGCACTTCAGTAGGGACTTGAGTTGGGACTTAAGTAGGAACTTGAGTAGGGGCTGGATAGGGAACTCGAGAGGGGACTCGAGAGGGGACTCGAGAGAGGTCTTGAGAGAGGACTCGAGAGGGGACTTGAGAGGGAACTCGAGAGGGAACTTGAGAGGGAACTCGAGAGATAACTTGAGAGGGAACTCGAGAGGGAACTCGAGAGGAGACTTGAGAGGGGACTCGAGAGGAAACTGGAGAAGGAACTCGAGAGGGAACTTGAGAGGGGACTTGAGAAGGGACTAGAGAAGGGACTTGAGTTAGGACTCGAGAAGAGACTAGAGAAGGGACCAGAGATGGGACTAGAGATGGGACTATGGTATATGGGGCCAGAGCTGGGTCTGGAGCCATGGCCGCTGGGGCCGGAACTTGGGCTGGGACCATGGCTGCTGGGGCCAGAACTGGGGCCGGGACCATGGCTGTTGGGGCCAGAACTAGGTCTGGAACCATGGCAGCTGGGGCCGGAACCATGGCCGCTGGGGCCAGAACTGGGTCTGGGACCATGGCTGCTGGGGCAAGAACTGGGGCCGGAGCCATGTCTGCTGGGGCCAGAACTTGGGCCGGAACCATGGCTCTTGGGGCTCGGGCTGCTAGCCTGGCCTTGCGACTCCTTCTTTTAGGAGCCGTTTGGAGGCTTCGTGGACCTCCAAAAGCCAGACGAGTTCCAGAGAACGGCTCCTGGACAGGAGCAGGAGCTGGGGCAGAAGCAAGGGTTGACTCCAAACGGACCACACCGATGCGTGTGGTGTCATAAAGGGAATTGGGAGGCAGAGAGCTAGCATGCCTGAGGCTAGCAGGCAGGGGATAACACACCGAGAGGATATCCAAAATCCAGCCAGGTAAGAATCTCACCAAGCCTGGTTTCTCCATAGTTATCTGGCGCGCTTCTGCCAGAGCAGCCTCTCGCTGCTGAACCCCGGACGCTCCCATCCATCGATCAGAGCAGGTAGCCAAAGAAAAGGTAAAATCCAACAATTCCTGCTCAAAAGGATCTGCTGGGTCCATATTTGGTTGGTTCGTACTGTTACGGTGGGTGAAGCAAGCAGGACCCAAATGCAGATGACAATGATATTGCCTTTATTTCAAGGATAAAATAATAACTTGGACAAAACAGAACACTCACCGGTGAACTCAGTCACAAACAAAAGACGAACCAACACTGAACACAGGAAGGGACAAGACTAAATACAGGGAGGGGTAATCACAAGACGAGAAACAGCCGGGCAGGGGAGGAGAAACACAAGGGCGACAGGTGAACACAATCAGACAATTAGACACACCAGGGAAACTAACGACAGGGGAAAAACACAGGAAGAAGGACCAGACAATATACAAGGAAGAAAACATGACAGGGAGAACAGCAAAACACCCAAAACAAGACATACAAAATGTGACATAACACAATAATCGTAACAAGAAGGCCAGAGAGAAGAAGTGAGTTTTAAGTGTCGATTTAAAAAACCCTAGGGGGTATAATACTTATAAAATCTGTAGAATCTCAGCTTGCTAGCTGATATCTTGTTTGTGCAAATCCGATAAGTAATAAAGTATTTCTACCGTTAGCATTTTTTTGCTCAGGGCTAATTGAGAGGCTTGGTTGGTATTACCCTTGTGTTTCGTTTAGCTAAACATTGTTAAAATGGTCATGGTCCATGGATCAGTCATTAGCCTGCATGGTTTTTCATGCCACTGCTACGCTGATGACACCCAACTAATTCTGTCCTTTCCCCCGCTCAGAGACCCAGGTCATCACCTCAAGCTCAACCTTGACAAGACTGAACTGCTTTTCCTTCCGGGAAAAGATTGTCCCACTCTTGACCTAACAATCAATATCGGCACCTCTGTTGTTTCCCCGACTCAGACTGCAAGGAATCTGGGTGTGATCCTAGATAACAAACTGTCCTTCACTGCAAACATAGCTGCTACAACCCGCTGCTGCAGATACATGCTTTACAACATCAGGAGGATACGTCCCCTCCTGACCCAGAAAGCGACGCAGGTTCTGGCCCAGGCTCTCGTCATCTCACGCCTAGACTACTGCAACTCCCTCCTGGCTGATCTACCTGCATGTGCCATCCGACCTCTGCAGCTCATCCAAAATGCAGCGGCTCGTCTGGTCTTCAACCTTCCAACATTTTCCCACACCACGCCGCTCCTCCGCTCCCTTCACTGGCTTCCAGTAACTGCTAGAATCCAATTCAAGACACTGGTACTTGCGTACCATGCTGCGAATGGATCTGGCCCTTCCTACATCCAGGACACGGTTAAACTGTACACCCCAGCGCGTGCATTCCGCTCTGTATCAGCCAAACAGCTCGCTGCACCCGCACTGCGAGGGGGACCCAAGGTCCCACCAGCAAAAACACGTGGGTTTGCTATCCTGGCTCCAAAATGGTGGAATGAGCTCCCCATTGACATCAGGACAGCAGATAGCTTGCACATCTTCCGGGGGAGACTGAAAACTCATCTCTTTCGACTCCACTTCGAGCGATAGAATTACTAACAAAGAACTGCTATCAAAGCTTATTTATAGCCAGTTGAGTAGCACTTGCAATGTTTGGCTCTATGAAACCTGATGTACTTATATGATTCTGTTTTCTTCAAGGTTGTATCTTCCTGGTCGAATGTACTTACTGTAAGTCGCTTTGGATAAAAGCGTCAGCTAAATGCAATGTAATGTAATGTAATGTAATGTAATGTCTGATAGCTGAGTTTCTTCCCGTTAAGTGGGTATGACACATTCATAGTTTGTTAAATGTTAAGAAGCCCTCAGACCAGCCGCGGCGCCAGGATTTCAATTGTGGGTGGGACAAATGTAATTTCGGCTGGGCCTGTTCAAATGTTTCTCGTTAACAAAAATTAAATAAAAATAAATGCCTGCATACCATTGTAGGCAACGTGTAATGCATATTTCCTATAGGCTAGTAAAGACACTTTTTCTAAACCCTTCTCTCTTAAACATGTTCACGTATAAGAGGCTTAAATATTATTTAAATTATTAAGTGGCACGCCGCAATGTGTGAAATTAAATGTTATAGCCTACTGCATGTTATTTTGTTTTGGTTCACAATACATTGATACATTTAGAAACAAAGAGCATACAACGGCAGAATATGGAATAATTACCGAGCACCTTATTTGTGTCTGTGTGGTTAGACTGCAGCCTGCTGTCCTTTTTAGCGGATCTAGCAAAGTGAGCGGCCGTGCGTAAATGGCACTGGTTCTCTGCAGATTTATCATTAGGCTACTTCCTTCTGATACTGCAGAGATTTCATGAGCTGAAGGTACATTTCATACTAAAGTGGCTGGGCAGCAGATACTGTTGCTTCACACTCATAAGCTTTGCTGATTTGGGCTGGAGAATGCCTGCGTCAGGGTGCGCTCCGGTAGTATGCATGGGGCTTAACATTAGCTGTGACTAAAAGGGGGCATCCCTTCTAAGCCTACTAGGAGGCAAGGCAAGTTTATTTATACAGCATATTTGAGCTACGCAAAAAACATATAAAAAAGACATTTACAACCGTTCTTTCGAAACTTATGGGTGGACCATTGATTTGACGACCCACAACTGTGCTATCTTTTTCACCCTATATATGACTTTATCTCACTGCTCAGTGAATCTTATTTCAAGCAGCATGAGGAAACTGTTAAATGCCAACATTTCCAACACCTGCTCAGCACTAAACGTCTAAAAGTGAGCGACTTAAAGGTGGGGTAGGTAAGAAACCGGCTCAAGATACAATTGTTATATTCCATGGAATGCTCTTAACATCCCAATAGTAATGAATATCTTAAGTGCTTTGACAAAAAATCTGTGGAAGCCGTAGTACTGTAAAAAGCCGTAGTACTGTAAAAAGCACGACCAATCATTTTAGCCGGCCCGGCTAAAATAACTGGATGGCCTACCTGCCTGTCAGCCTTCCATCTGTGCACAAACTTATCTCGTGCCCTCATTGGTCATGTGCGCGTTCGTGTGTGTTGGAGGAGGGGCTCTGTAAGGAAGTGGCAGATTTTTTCCGGCTGTGTATTTTCAAATTCGAGCCGGTTTCTCCAAAATTACCTACCCTACCTTTAAGTGAATAAAGTTCAGCATTTGGAAGACAGATGTTTGTCTCGGCCGTTGGTGGAGACTAAAACTGAGCTAAAAGTGAAGTGAATATCTGTGCTTACATTAATTTGATAAATGAATGCAAATGTTGCTGCTTCTCTGTTGGAATTGCAAAAAGACAACTGTTTGCTAACATAAGAAGGCAACACACTCTCACTCCCTTTACGTCCAGGAGCGACGCTTGGTCAGGGTCCCGTGGCGTGCAGTTGGGACGTGCTGAGGCTCCTTCAGCTTCATAAACGGACGCAAAGAGCTTTCAACTGATTGCAATGTATTCTCATCGGCGGCGGTGTTTGACGCTCAGGGAAACACCGCATCCGTTTATGTCGGCAGCTCTTAAAGGCAATGTGAGCGTCCATTCCCATTGGATAACGGAGAATTGTACCCCCTGAAGTAAGTATTCTCATTACTGTCGATTTGACAGTGATATCTCCACTACTCATCAACTCAAAAACACCAGTTTATCCTTGTTAATTAAACGAAATTGATAGGTTTAAATTGTGTACAATGCTTTTGTATTTTTCCCCTTCGATTCTGAGAAACAACTTGTTTTCTCTGAAATATGGAGCGCCAAAGAGACTACACTACCCACAATCCACAGCTATTGTTGTGACGACGCCTGTACGCTTTGACAAACCTTGTGATAAGTCAAGAAGCTCTGTGATTGGATGAAACATACATTTATATAAAAAAAAGTCCAACCCTGTCTCCTAAAAATGACATTGCCACAGAACTAAACTGCATTCTCAATTACATTTAGCTATAAATGTATTTTCTCCCACGTTACGTTTGTTATGAACGTATCTTAAATACGTTTATTTTCTACATATCTTTGCCATGTATTGTCTAGCTTATAATAATGATAATAGTCATTTATAAATATCATTTTAGAGTACACATTTGAAATCGGGAATCGGGCTCGATATATGGTTAAATCCAAATCAGTAGGTGAGGCTGTAATCTCGCCAGCTGACTCTCATAAGCGAGGCAGAAAATAATAGTTTTATCATGCCAAAAAGGTGCTGTGTCGTTTATTGCACCTCAAACATTAAAACAAATCCAGAGTTACGTGTTTCTGTACTTCCTCTAAGAAGAAAGGACAGTAACAGAAGATCTCTGTGCCTTCAGGCTTGACCGCCGTTCAAATGACAGCGTTGGTTTCCCCAAAAGTGGGCAGGGCTGTAAAGTGACGTAGATTTTACTCTCATCTATTATTCAAAACCATTCTATTTATTCTAACGTAAATAGAGAACCGCAGGGACGCGTCCTAAGTAAACTTCTTCCGGTTCCTTCGTCAAAAAGCAAAGCAATTTCTCCATAGAACTTTGGAAAATAACTCGAAATAAGGTCTGTGGTTTACACACATTTAAGAGAGGGATCACGTTTTGTTCAGCCGGATAATCTCCACATGTCAACCCTACTTTTATAATTTTTGAATCATAAATCTAGTCGCCAGAAGCTAAATGCTCACGTTATGCTATAAACGAACTACAAGCCAGTACAGCAGCAGGGTCGCACGACTTCAACGTCACGCCAACTTAAGATCGTTTCAACTGACTTGCACTGAAACTGCACTTTGAACACTTTAAATATATTATTAACATTTTAAACTGTATACCCCGGTTATCTAGGCCCGTTTTGTTTAATGTATACCACGTTTATCTAGGCCCTTTTTGTTTTGTTTTATGTATACATGTCACACTGTGGGAAACGATATTTCAATGTTTCTGGATGTATAACACATGTAGAATTTTTGACAATAAAGCTGACTTTGACTTTCGCGCGCTTGCATATTTTAACAAAGCTTTTCATTTTAGCCACACTGAATTTAAATAGAAGTCATGGTTGTGCCAATTACCAGTCTAATATCGTTTTACAAAGATGACAAGAAGAGTGTGGATAGAGGAGAGAACCACAACAAGTCAGGACACGTAAAACAGTGCAGCCTAGATGAAGGTGTGCTTACCGGTGTTGTCAGGGCTAGCATGAGGGACAAGGTTTATAGTGTCGGTGAGTAGTGATAGCAAGAGTACCGTTAACCTAGAGTTAATTTATTCACATTAGTGACATTAATTCCCATCAACAAATCCATTTTATGTGTCAAATGAAATCTTTATTAAAAATATTACACACCAGAAAACACAGAAATATTCATGAAATAAACATACAGTAGGCTATGAACAATTAAAGGGATAATTGGGAAGGCATTACAAATGTAAATTATATTTTAAATAATAAAACAATCCCACCACCACAGGTATCTACAGGAGAAGAGGGAATTCTCTCCACAAAATGTGAATGCCCATGTGGAGAATGGAAATGCAGTCATGCGGCTGCATTAGCCATCTTTGCCATCCACAATTTCAGCTGCACTGACACCCCCTGTCAGTGGAAGAAGCCAAAGGCAGCTAAACGTACGCATTCAGTGGAGGAGCTATTTCCTCCAACCAATAACTAATTTAACCCGCTGACAAGAGAGCCCACCTCCGAAGATCGTGATTGGCTGAGCGACAGACTCGGGGGCAGGTTTTCAGGAATTTCTTGGCTTCTCTCCCCCGAGCCAGAAGAGGAACACTACAGCTTGGAAACTCTTACTGTTCCTGCAATTATCAAATATGTTGGGCATCAGGGACCTGAGGCAATTGTGGCAAGCATGGCATTGTCTGAAGAGCAACAGAGGGCAATTCAGGTGGCTACCACTGGTCAGCCAACCCAAACTGGCATTTGTTCAGGAAAGGCCAGCAACTTTGGAGCTGTCCTGAGGTTAAAGCGTGTGACTGCTTCCCTTATTGCCAGGGTGCTAGGGCAACAACAGGCCCTTGATGGTCTTTTGTCTGTACAGTGGGGGACTATGAATGAATGAGAAGGCATCAGGGCATTCACCACTGCAACTCAGATGCAGGTCCATGAGTCAGATTTGTGGCTCTCCCTATCAGGATTGTTGGGGGCATCTCCAGATGGTCTGGTAGGGTCTTCCGCTCTGCTGGAGGTAAAGTGTCCCTACGGAGCCAGGGAAATGACAATTAGTGAAGCATTGCAAATCAAGGGCTTCTGTGTCAGTAAGGAAGGAGAAACATTCAGCCTGCGTAAGGAACATCCTTACTGGCACTAAGTGCAAGGTCAGCTTCACCTCGCTGGAAGGAAGAAGAAGAAATTAAGAAATTGTGAATCGTTTTTAATTTACATTTACTCGCCTTTGCAATGTTGTGGTTGTTAGAGTGTTAGGTTTCCTGTCAGCTCGTCTGTTGGGAAGATATAAAATATTAGTTTCATGGAAGTCATACCGTCACACATGAGCATTAAGACATACAGTACATAGGCTAAAACAAAACATCTAAAGATATAACCTTGCACTTTGATAAGTCTCGTGAACATTTTCACTATTTTGACCTTTTTATAGATCAAAATTGAACTAAAGAAATAAATGGTAGATTAATCCATATTGAAAATAGGTGTCAGCTGCTACACTAATTATAATAGTTATATTTCTTAATTAATTAAGATAAGATATCAATGTATTGATCCCAATTTGGGAAATGTTTGTGTTGCAGCAGCATAACAAGAAAAACAAAATATAAGTTATTATATATACAAAAGTATGTGAGGGATGGAATATTAAATTGAATATAAACGTAAAATGTACATGTGATTTTACGTCCAAGAGAAGCTATGGAGCAGAGAGTTCTCTGCCAGCCAGAGGTGATTTGTTATTAGTTCAATATGTCAAACTGATTTCCCTGACTACAATCTTTAGTTACATGGTGAAACGTTATGCTGCTTGTACTAATTAGACTTATCATATAAGCCACACAGGTTTCAATAGGATTTACTCATTATCTTTACTTATGTTGCGGTCTTTTCAGCAGCGCCATCTCTAAAACGGCGATATAGTCACTACCCATCATTACAATTTCACCGGGACATGGACAAAAATGTAACGTCAGCTTACCTCATGGCACGAATCCAGACTCTCCTTTGGAAAACATTGGCCGGGAAACGATAGAACGAGCATGTTTCATGCGAAGATCTGTGGCTGCAACCCGAAGCAAAGCAACAAACCATTGCGTAGCTAAATAGTAGCGCTAGCTTTAGTTAACGTTAGCTAACGAAACAAACTGCCGAGTAAAATTGGAAAACACTGGTAATTAATTATTCTATCATTTGTAAAACTACGGTGTTAAAAACGACAATTTCAAAAATACAGATTCTAATGGTCAGATATAGATATACAGATACTAAAGATACTAAAGATAGGCAGGTACTTGCTTTCAAGCAGAACACGGGGGAAAACAAACTTAGCGGGAGTCTTTACGTGTTCGGCGTAATGACGTACAACGGCCTCGACAATTTCTGTAGTCCTATTCAGCCACTCGGTAACAACCATCGTTTTTCAGACACGTAAACTCTTCAAAAATCACCAGTGGGGTCACTGCTGATGTATTTAATGTCGTAGAACAAAACGTGATTTATTTCTTACATTTGTGTCAACCACAGACCTTATTTCGAGCTATTTCCCAAAACCCTATGGAGAAAATGCATTGCTTTTTGACGAAGGAACCGGAAGTGCTAAAAATGCTAACTTACTTCCGGGTTTTAGGACGCCTCTATTCTCTATTACATGCCAGTGTTTTATCTTTTTATTACTTATATTTTTATACTTTATTTGCTATGAGTTATATCTGAAGCAAATTATGTGAAATCTTGAAAGGGATGTGCAAAATAGCCATTATATACAGTCTTTAATGAACTATTAGTAGAGAATATCGATGAATGAATATACTTTATAGAGATCTGCAGATAAATGTTTAGTCTTCTCAAGCACCATCTATCAAATATCTCTCCTGATTGTTGGCACCTGACAATCACCTTTCCCTGAATTTGACTCAGGTGTAACTAACGTCTGATTTAAGGTTGTTTATATTTCACCTCATTAATCAGAATCTGCAAAGTAACTAAAATAAATGTAGTGGAGTAAGAATACCAGGTTAACCTCTGAATTGTAGTGGAGTAGAATGACAAAGTACGGTAACAATGAGCTGTCATGTGGGTATATGTTAATGCTGCCCATTATGGACACAAGCGATTTTCACCCATTTAGTAATTACATGTTTTAAATTTGTACACACCAATGTGTTTCCTATCGCCTAAACCTCCAGGGCTGTACACAGTTTAATACTGTCAACTTCAAATTTTGGGGAAAACGTCATTTTAAACTACAATTCCCAGTAGAGACGTGCCATAGAGAACATGTTGCGAAACACAATAGCCAGCATGTGTAGTTCTGGGGGGGGGGGGGGGCGTTCGAGTCCAGTTTTGAATAGTCTGCCGTAGTTTCGTTCCATTTCAAAGAGCTTAACGCTCGGCGTAACCTTGGCGCACTGCCACTCCAACATCCAATCCCAGAGCTTGAAGATTAATCACGGGGTTTGTCGCAAAGCGGACAGGCGTCGTCACAACAATAGCTGGGGATTGTGGGTAGTGTAGTCTCTTTGGCGCTCCACATTTAAGAGAAAACAAGTTGTTTCTCAGAATTGAAGGGGAAAAACACAAAAGCATTGTACACAATTTAAACCTGTCAATGTCGTTTAATTAACAAGGATAAACTGATGTTTTTGAGTTTATGAGTAGTGGAGATATCACTGTCAAATCAATCGACAGTAAGGAGAATACTTACTTCCGGGTGTACAATTCTCCGTTATCCAATGGGAATGGACGCTCACATTGCCTTTAAGGGCAGCCGACATAAATGGATGCGGTGCTTCCATGAGCATCAAATACTGCCGCCGATGGGAATACAATGCAATCAGTTGAAAGCCTCGACGCCTCGGCACGTCACAACTGCACGCAAAAGGACCCTGACCAAGTGTCGCTCCTGGACGTTTAGGGAGTAAGAGTGTGTTGAAGAAGGATATAAGCTGCACATTTGTCAGAAGGCCCCTAATCAGACAAAAAGTCCTTGTACTAAAATAACCCTTATTATTAGTTTAGTGTATCTTTCAAGTAAAAGACCTTTAAATACTTATCTAACCACTGTTTGTTTTGTTGTTCTTTTCAATACCCTTTTCAATAAAGTAGCATCTTATCTCAATAAGAGATACAGCTATACAAACAGTGATTAGTTCTTGACCTTTAAAAGTCAGTTACTTTCTCATTTCACAACATCTTTGCAAAAACTTCACTTGAAGACCAATGCATTTGAAAGCCTTTTAGTATTCATCATCAGTCTGAGATACCTGCAGGTTTTACAGGCAAACTTTCATATGCAACCTTGACTTTTCTTCTTCTTTATGAGATAAAAGTGAAGCACCATCTATGGCGAGGCGTTACTGAGGCTGTCAAACTATTTAATTACTGTATGTATCTGATATTGCCGCCTGGATTCAATAAAACTAGATTGAATTTCCCCCCCAGTGACAGATCCCCGCTCCAAAAGCAGACTCTACTTAATCTACTGTATCAGACTCTCGCTCCCCATTTCACCTTTACCAGAGTTGGAAACTAGAATCTAAAAATAAATGAAATTACAGTGTGGATACAGAGCACCACTTAAAACCACTAAGAGGTATTTTGGGGTGTCCATTGACCTGTGCGAGGTACTGGGAAACATTTCCTGCTGTTCTCCTATCGCACCTCTGAGATGTGCACTTTGTTAACCCTAACCTAGACTTTTCCCCGAAAGTTTACTTGACTTAAAGAGGCCCTACTATGCTTCTTTTTTTTTTGGCACAGGCAGTATGAGAAAACTAAAGACCTTTTTGAACATTCAAGCATGGGAACATGTCACAGGACATTACCTGATTTATTACATTCAATTACATTGTTTTTTCTTACTTAAAAACAACTGTATCAACGGGATTTAAACAATACTAAAGGGAACTATAAAGTTAAGTCTAGATAAAGTTGTCCTCCCTGCGGCTCATTAGTCAGATTTGACTTGTCACTTTGTGTGGGTGGAAAGACTTCCCTCCAGGGACCATCACCCAGCACACAGGGCCACACTGTGGACTGTCAGATAGGCAGGAGGATCCCAGCTTGTAAAGAATCTTTCCAATAATGGCTCATTAAACCTGGATTTGTTGATTTTTATGGCTACAGTGGGCTAGCAACAACAAGCTGTAAACACAACATTGACATATCATTACGTTACATTACATGTCACTTGTTAGACGCTTTTATCCAAAGCGACTTACATACTCAATACTGTGGGCAATCCCCACAGGAGCAATTTGGGGTGAAGTGTCTCAGGGACACAACGACATGCTGACTGCAGTGGGGTTTGAACCTGTGCCCCCCTGATCCAAACACCAAAGGACAACCTACTGCACCACATGCCTCCCATATCACCTTCTTAACATTTCAGCAACAGTTACGTGTTTACACATCAAGCAGAGCAATCATTCTGAGATAAGTTTCTGTCAACTGGGTAAATGTAAGTCTTCATATAAACTCTTATTTTACCTTGGTGTTGTTTTTCGCAACGCCTCAGAAAGTATCTGACTTCTTAGCTACTATATGCTCTACCTGTTTGGTGCTGTACAAGTAGTGTACAGTTTATACATTTTGTAAGCCCTTTCCCCCTAAAACAGCTGCCTGCTTCTATGTAAACAACATTGTAGGAGATCAAAAACGAAGGGTTTTAAAACAAGAGTTGCTCAAATGTGCCGTAGAGCTGAGGTGAACTGCCAAGGTGATAATTATCTACACGAGCAATTTGACATACACAAGATTATAGAAGCTTTTTTGCTCCAAACTTCTGCAAAAACTAAGTAAACTTGACAAATTTCAGTCACATCCAACAGAATTTGGCTTATTGACCTTCGATCACTAAAACATACTACAAAGCGACAATCCATTCCCAAAGGAAACACTATTATTTATTATACTCTAAGCTCTGGATATATTCATAGCTTCACATTTATTTGGAGACATTCTCACTTATACAGCAGATTGATCTGCGGCTATGTATGAAACTTTGGAAACATTCTTCCTCTATGTTTACATATAACTTTGTGCATGTTTTTGACGTTATAAATCCTCTGGGCATTGTAGAAACTAGCAGATACATTTTTCTTTTATTCTACTCCTCTGCCACTTTTTTTTTTTTTAACCAGTTGACAGTCGTCCAGTTGCTTTTTGAGCCCCAGGGATTTACCGGGTGCTGGAGAATTCAGTTTCAGAGGATGCACAAGAGTGAGCAGCCCCTGACCCATGATGAATGGGCTCCTTGGTCTGCTGCTCTTTATCCTTTGTTCTGTTCAGAACATTTTGAAATGTTCTTATCTTTTTTTCTTTTATGGGATAATTGCTTTTCTTTCTTTTACGTATAACCTGACGTCTTTTTAAAGGGTTAGGGTTAGGGGTTGTCTTGAATGGGAGGTTGCTTGACAGATTTATTGGTACACAGAACTAAATTGGCTTCAAATAGTCCACTGTTCTGCTGGGAAATAGTCGGATCGATCCAGATATTAGTCCCATAGCTTTCCTGCTATTTTTTTTATGGGCTTCCTGTTTTTTTTCAACTCACATTGTCTTTCTGTTCATCAGGATTAAAGAACAGCACAAAGAATTGGAGCGAATCCGAGTTACAGGCGGACAAACACATTTGGTCACTTAAACTAACATTTGAGTTATAGCTGCATTCATGTAGTGTCGGAATATTTGGAAAAATGTGTTTCAGGATACGCAGTGGGAAAAAGGTCAGAAACATAAACGGAATTTATCTAAGCGCTTTAAGTTTACCCTGTTTAATGCTATTGCAATATGTTTCGATATCTAAATTAATTTAAATTTAAACTGCAATTTAAATATTGTACTAGCCTATGTTGCGATTTCGATTCTATGTGCAGGCGGTAAAAACCAACACGTTGTATTCTTTGTAGCTTCTACGTTGTTAACACAATATGATTTTTAGCACGTAACAAACCAAGGTCTGAATATTGGCTTCCCAACTCAGGAGATGGGACCACCGGAGGAGCATGTGTCATTACATCATGTTTAAATAGATTATAAAGACATTATGCAAAGGCTGTAGATCAATCAACATTCAAACCACCGCTGTCCTCCTCGTTACTCACACCTTTTCTGTCTTGTATGTGTTGGTTTCTTCCTGGAAAACCTGCAAACCTTTTAGTGTTTCAGATGTAATGTTGCTTAGACAACGTGAAGGCTGAAAGAACCACATTCTTTGAATCCACGCGAGACACAAAGAGAAACATCCATCCGGTCGTCCGCCCTGTTGTTGTCGCTCACACACACATGTACCATCATATGAACACTTCCACAGCGATCCGTCATCATCTGCCATCACATACTGTAGTTGTCACGCTGGCGAGGCCTCAGCAGCAGCAGCAGGTGGGCTGTGGGAAATGAAGCGCAAGATGGGATCTGAGCGGATGCGTGCCTGTGTTTCTAACGTTTCCATGTGTTTCCTGTTCTGGGACTTTTCTTCTGTCTCTGCTCCTGTGCGTTTCCTTGTTTGTGAGTGTGTGTGTGTTTGTTTGTTTGCATGCATGCATGCATATGTGTGTTACTGTCAGAGAAAATGGATTCAGGCAAATTATGTAGTAGTCTTTGTCCCCTCGTGTGTTGCTCCACATGAGCTAATGGCTCTACAGTTCACTGAGTGTGTGTGTGTGTGTGTGTGTGTGTGTGTGTGTGTGTGTGTGTGTGTGTGTGTGTGTGTGTGTGTGTGTGTGTGTGTGTGTGTGTGTGTGTGTGTGTGTGTGTGTGTGTGTGTGTGTGTGTGTGTGTGTGTGTGTGTGTGTGTGTGTGTGTGTGTGTGTGTGTGTGTGCATGCAAAAAGGATAGGAAGGTATTCAGCTTGGCAAAACCATAATCCTTAATTGTTTAAAGTGCACTCAATGTGTTGAGTAATGCTGCTCATACAAATATTATTTTTTAATTCAATATGAATGTGACCCACAGCGCAGTGTATCCAAACATAGTGCGGAGCGATGGATTAGAACACATTAGATAACGCAGAGAATTGATTGACCTTTGCTGCTCTCATTTTCTGCAGCAATTTGAGTAACATTTCCATAATGATGAGAGGATGATGCCACTGTGCCGTATTCTGAATGACAAGGGCTCTTTAGCAGCAGATCTTTAGTTTAAGAAAAGGAAATTCAAAATGGATATATGTCATCAAGTAAAATGATGTCATAAAAGAACAAAAAGAGATAGAGCAGAGTACATCTCCAGTGTCTCTGTGTGTTGATCTTTGTAGGAAAAAGGAACATTACTTTACAGATGACTTGTTTTTTTTCATTTTCGTTACATCAAAATCCCAAAGATTTGAATCAAAACCATTTTGTTTATTCAAAAATAAATAATAGTACTGTCGGGAAATGTTGAACTGACATTCGTTCCCAGAAGATGAACCTTAATGACTGTTGTGATCAACAGTCTTTGCTTAAAGCGTAGAATCTGCATGACACTCCCATCGGCCTCAGCTGTTCTCTGTTCTCAGTGCTTATTAATAAATGTTGGCATGATAAACCAATATTGTGACCATGCAATAATTAGACACCTCCTAAATGCTGCATGTTAGCATATCTTTCGGAGCATTTTAGCATGTTCACGTTAGCCTTTAGCTCAAAGCACCTCTGTCTAAGCACAGTCTCTAAGAGTTGCTAGCATGACTTTATTTTATTAGCACTTGTTAGCTTGTAACCTGCAGAGCTGTAGTTGCTTCTCTTCATATTGCTGTACAGAAAGATATCTTCTATTTGCCATGTAACATTTCCCATCGTATCGAATATATATTTTCATCCATCCCATGTACCTGTTATCCCCACCTCCCATCTAAGTGATAGCAAATAATTCCCTTTTAATTTAGCTTGCAGTACAGCGCTGCTAAGATGATGTGTCATTGCCAGCTGTATTAATCTGTAATTGTTTTAGTCCCCTAAAACTATCACTGACACTGATAAACTATAGTTCTTTGACGGCTGATATCCAAAAGTAGGACCTGGGGCCTCATTTATAAAGGGATATATGCTCAAAAAATGGCGTACGCCAGTTTCTACGCAATGTTTGCGATTTATAAAATACTAACTTGACGGAAAAACTTGCGGTCCTCCACGCAAACTCTGACCCATGCGTATACGCACTAACCACAAAAACGGGAGAGACAAGAAACTGCGACACCGTTGGCAGAAGGAAAAATGGAGAGAAATATGTGAAAAATAATACCATAAATAAAATGTTACCTCAAATCATATATATATATATCATATATGAAGAATTCATTTTCACAAATTGATTAAAGCCAATCTTAAAATGATTTAACAAACGCCTGTTTGAGACTCCTCAGTGCACACAAAAACACAACTTGGAGAAATAAATAAATACGGATATGTTATTTAAAACCACCTCGAATATGTTGTGCTAATGTTATGAAATGTTTTCTCATAAATGATGCGGTAAGCAGGAGGACAGAATTACGTCTAAACTGACGCCGTTTTGCATTTCTATAGGTTGTAGATACGAGCGTAGTTTTATATACTATCACGTTTAATCGTGTTTTATGCCATTTGCTAAGACTTGATAAGTCGCTCGTAAAACACAGGAGGTATGGAAACTAAGAACACCATATGTGGTAAATTGTACAGCTAATATAACACATTAGCCTAGTTGTATTTCCTTTAACTGGTGGATATAGAGTTGCTGTGGGGGGGGGGTTGAGATACACAGGCTGCAGTGGAGACGCTGCACACAGCGAATCAACAGCTGGGACACAAACCGCCAAATACAAAGACATAATTCAAATCCAGTCGTCATGACTCCACTCCGGAGGGATTCCCCGATCATTTCTAAGTGTTTCATCAAGGAGGTGTCTCCTGTGCCCGGTACAAACACACGGCCTGAGGAAGGCTATGTGTATTTATTTTATCATTAACCTTTTTCGGACCACTTATTTATTTATTTTGGTGACGATCCGACCTCCAAACCGACCTCCAAACTGCATCCACCAAACAATATGATTTATCTCGACCTCCCCAAAATAACCAAAATCTTACACGGTGTGAGATGTCTTTTTTTAGCTGTTCTGTCGTCATTTCCTGCGCAGTGGCGGAGCCAGGACATTTTCAGTGGGGTGGCCAGGATAGAACCAGTGATCACATAAAAATACATCTCACTAGAACATAAGGGGTTATTTAAGGCACCTACAACACACCTCTACATTATTTGGGATTAAGTGGTGGAATAGATCAAATAATATTCAGTATATCTAACTATTTTTTTCGTATTCCCGCAGGCAAAGTATCAACGAAGCTTACATTATACAAATGTAATGCCATATACAGACTGTTTAGCTTATCATGATCAGCAGCACTATGAGCTCATTCTCTCAGTGTATCATCAGGAATACAGAGACACACACACATCCTTTAAATAAGTTTTTTAATTAAATGATAGGTTAAGAGTTAACATCTTAAAGTAAATAACAATAAACAATAGCCCATAATCCTGTAAGGCCCCCGGTTGTAATTTTACAACATTACTTTAAAGGTTCGGTATGTAAGTTTGAGAAACCGGCTCGAGATCGCTAGAATTTGAAAATACACGACCGGAAAAAATCTGCCACTTCCTTACAGAGCCCCTCCTCCAACGCACACGAATGCGCACATGACCAATGAGGGCACGAGATAAGTTTGTGCACAGATGGAAGGCTGACAGGCAGGTAGGCCATCCAGTTATTTTAGCCAGGCCGGCTCAGATGATTGGTAGTACTTTTTACAGCACTACGGCTTCCACAGATGAAATGTTTTTATGGACTTTTTGTCAAAGCACTTAAGATATTCATTGCTATCGGGATGTTAAGAGCATTCCATGGAATATAACAAAAAGTGTATCCCGAGCCAGTTTCTCAAACTTACATACCCCACCTTTAAGCTATCCAAAAAAGTCAGTAAATGTTTTGTTTTTTTAAAAGACTACATTTACATAGTCAAAAGGTCCTTTTGTTCAGCCTCACAATGCTATTGGGTAGGAAATGTGTTTATAGGTCCTGCCCTCTGGCATACACGCCAGGGATGTTGGGCCCCATGAAAATATAACACATTGGGCCCTACCACCAGGGCCAGGCCATGCCAACCCAGCACAATTGCTGTAACCACACCTCCAGAACCCAACCCACTCATTTATGCTTTAAATAACTCTACCTGTACAGGCTTGCATCTATCTTGTAGTCCAATACTAACTGCACAATATTTACTGACACTGAGCTGTGAAAATATAACACTTATGGGGGGACAGGGCTGCTAAGTCTAGAGATGGATCCGTTGGTCCTGGCACCAGGGGGAGCGACAACTGATTTAGTATGAATAGCTGCTAAAAATGTACCTGCATTTACTAAATGTCAGCTAAAAGAGGAGTGAAATTGAAAACCTGTATAGATATTAACAGTACTTAATGTCAGCTTAGTAAAAAAAAAAACATAACAATTATTATTTACAATGGACTACGCATAGCTAACTAGACCCTCCAGAAAAACGCGGGCAAAAATCCTTGATTATGCGGGCTAAATTCCTTGATTATGCGGGCTAAAATCCTTGATTATGCTATTAAACATGCGGGGTTTTATGTGATTTTATGCGATGAAATTGCGGGAAGTTAGGAAATATGCGAAAAGTTGCGAAATAGGCTAAAAATGCGGGGGGAAAGAATAACAATTTTTTTAAATATTGGGCTGTCTTATTTATTTTCTCTCACACACAACCTGCCACTAACGTTAAACCCCTTTACTATTCAATTAAACACATTCAATGTTTATTTATTGTAAAAGCAATTGGGCTATTTTAATCACACACACCCCCCCCCCCCCCACACACACACACACACACACTTCTCCGCCTCATTCTGTTTTCATTTACTCGTTCGTTATCTGACCAGCTTCAATCTTGTAGGCTACTCACTTCGTTTCTTGTAGCCCTCGAAAGGGTTTTGGAGGTTGATCCCTCGGTGAACGGGAGTTGAATGGCTTTCTTGTCCGCAGCAGCAGAAAGCATTTTCGAATGTTTGAATGAATCAAAGTGGGTCGCCACCGTCGATTTTCTCTTATGCTGCAACACACAGTTGCACGGGGTGCAGAATAGTTTCCCCCCACTTTTTGCCCGGTCTTTAGTAGAAATGTTCGTTGGTAAATGAGCTCTATACAGTGTTGTTTACATTCTGTGATGCGCGAGCTGATGACGTCACGTCAAAACGAGTAAACTTTTTTTTCTTCTCAACTTTGTGTGGAAAAATGCGGGGATTATGCGGCCTTTTGATAAATATGCGGCTTTTTAAAAATCTGCGCCATTTAGCTGATTATGCGGTAAATTCTACGATCGCAGAATCGGGTTTTTCTGGAGGGTCTAGCTAACAGACACATTTCCACCACTCATAGACCACACCCACCTTTTCTTTGAAAAACTGGGTGACATACTAACGCCCTTTAGTCCCTCTCTCTTGTCTTTCTCTCCTTTCTTTTCTCTTTTTAAAGCCTGACTTTGTTAGTCATTGAGACATGGCACACACGTAAGTACTATAGCATCCCTGCTCCTAACATGCTCTCACTCTTCTGCTAGAAAGTGCCGGCGGTGCTGCACCGGGTTTGGAGGCAGGACCAAACCATTACATGTAAATAGAAGGGGGTGTACAGAGGCTTTGGATAATTAACTTTTGGAAGAAAATAAGTTAAATTAATTGTAAGTTTAGTGAGTACATTATTGATATAACATCCTATTAATGTTAATTGTTGAAGAAGGATGAAAGGTTACTTAACATTTTTTTTCTTAATGTTCTTAAATTGTTTGGGTTCCCGTGGTGAGGGTGTTTGGGGTGGCCAATAGGGTGGCCAGGATTCAGCTGGGGGTGGCTTTGGCCACTGTTCCTGCGATCTTCTTCATAAAGTCTGTCAAAAGCAATGAATGAATGGGCGTTTCTTTGACTATTTATAGGCAAATATGGGCGTTACGTGAAGCCCGCAAAAGCTGCACCGCATTTCGAGTCGATTGTGATTTATAAAGGGAAACCGGAGTAGTAAGTGCTGTACGCACTTTCCTCGCCGGTACGCAATGTTTGGTGAATCGGAAAATGTCGGAAAATGTATGTACCTATTTTTTGGATTTCTACTACGTAAGCAACCTTCCCACGTGAATCCTACTCACGGCGTTATAAATGAGGCCCCTGAAGCTCTGTGAAGTAAAGTTATTTTTGTTATTCTGTACCCAGTAAATGGCCCTCAATAGAGAGGTGCACACACCATTAATATTTATATGTTTGTGCAGTGAAGTCAATTTGGTGAATGCAATTAAGTATTAAAATATGAAAATGTTCTTGTACAGGACCTGAGCTCTTGAAATGAATGGGTATAGAGTGGTGCAGTGATGACACATTCTGTAGGCCAACCCAGAAGTTTGCAACGCAAAAGTTTGATGGGACTCAAGGTATTTCTCCATTGAATTTTGGAATATTGCCTAAGCTCTGTGGCACACACATTTTAGTGATACTGAGACGTTCTTTTGCGTGATTATCTCCACATATTGACTGCATATTTGTGATTGAAGTGTAAATGCTATTGCCAAAAATAAAAAGCTTACTATAAGCAAAAAACTAAATTAATTACAGTCTCAGGTCTTCTCTAAGCTACAGGTGGACTTGTATTCAGTGTGATAAAATGTGGTATTCTAATTTAATAACTTTTTGGCAACCGCTATTTTTAAGAAAACGAATTTTCAGACGTACACGAGTAGGGTGTTTTGTTCTACGACATAAAAATGTGTCACTAAACGGGAAAGTCTAATCACCTTGTGTCCACCACATCATTTGTATTAGACCTCTAACAGAAAACAAATATATATAAAAAACAGTAGCTTTGAGACAAGCAAATAAGAAATGCTAAAATGCTGACTAATTTTCAGATTTCTTTAATCATTCTGCAAGACTCTATTGTGCAGTGTCATTTTAGATACCAAAAAGACTTCAGAAAAAACGTACTGGATAAACTACTTTTAAAGGTTGCTTCGGGCCTCAGTGTGCCTTCATGCTCAGGTCAAGGCAATGCCATAATCTTCTTCCGGCAAATACTTTCAACAGCATCCAGCGCCTCCTGCTAGGCAAACAAGCTCAAAGCAGCAATTGTTAAGACCCCTCAGGTGTCCATTATTTGAAATGATCACACTGGCAGGCAGTTTGTGGGGCTCCACAGGCTATGAGCTGGAACAATCCTGCTTTCAACCGAAAACAATGAATAGCATCAAGAAGGATTATGGCTGTTTTTATCTGTGTTTGTTGATATTTTTTAGTCTTTTAAGATATGAGGATGGAAAAAGTACAAGGCAACTACATCATCAAATATTTAATTGAAATGTCTACAGAGGAACCATAGACCTCTCAGTCTCAGAGTCTTTAAAACAAGAATCCAGAAGTCAAGCAAACTTTTGATCTCAGTGTCCTTCTGGAGACCCCCATGGAGGCAGCTCAACGCCTGTGTTCTCTTATTGATTTGAGCTTTGACTTTTAACTGTAAAAAGCTGAGCAGTATATTTCAAAGTTCACTTTTTAAACCTACTAGTTCTTGCAAACATATCAGAAAATATAGCCTGGAACATAATAACAGAAGGTTAACGGTCATGATGTGGATAGGCTTGCATTCTGAATATTAAAAAAAAGAAAAGAGTTTAAGTAAGACTGTAACTTTCTCTAACTATTGACCACTGGAGCCACACATGCTTTATTTAAGTAAAACAAATCATCAAAGTATCCCAGTAAGGTCAGTCACACAACAATATCTGTATACAAAAGCTAACATTAGCCAACAACAATAAGATACTTATCATACCAGACCAAGTAAGGATGTAGCATCAAAACCAGCACCACAATATACTGTATGGCGTCCACCAAGTAGGTCAGCCTTAACCATTGTTGCTGCTAGCTTTGGGGCTAAATGGGGGCTAACACCTTGTTTGCTCAAAGCTTGGTGTACGTAGTCGAGTCAATCAAAAGTCTATAAGTTCTTATGGGAACCTATGAGATTTCCGAAGTGTTTGCGAAGAAACTCCTGCTTCCTTTTTTTGTCAGTCCTCTTTTTTCCTTGAGTTCGTTAAAACATATGAGTTTCTGCGTCAGATTTTGGACGGACTCAATGCCTTGTGTGACATTGTTAGCTTCCTTTCAATTAGTATATTAGCCAGGTTATTTTATTAAATGTAATTGCTGGACTATGTTGTATAATTCTGTATTAATAGAAAAACATTTTGGCATTTTGATCAAATATATTGTAAATAATATTGTTAGCAAAAGCTACACCACCTAGTTAATGTATGAATTGGAAACAACCTTTAAACCTCTTCTCTAGAAATGGCAGATTTCAAGTATGCACAACAGGGGGCTTGGATCTTGAGGAGTTGTTATATTTATTTATTGACAAATCTTTCCCTTATTCTCTTTCTTTAAACCCCATTTGCAGAGAGAACCTACATACGGAATTTAAAAGAGTTCTCTACATGCAAACTATTGAGACACACTCAAACATCTTTAATATACATATCTTTTTTAAATCCCTAATGCTTAGGCCTGGCAGGGAATTGATTTAGGCCTAGCTCTGCATAATGCATCTGCTGGAGCTGTGACATTAACAATGAGACACAAAATGACTCAAAACATTACAAATAAATGGCAGAATAAAACAGATTTCCTGCTACGATGGTGAAAAATTCTCCTTACTTTGTGGAGCTGTGTTTCAGAAAGTCATCCGCTTGTACCTCCCTCCAGTTCCAACACTACCCAGATGGGAGGGGGTTGAACTCAGCCTCAGCTTTTGCCAGATGGGAAGTTTTGAGAACTTTTCAGGAATGGATGCAGAGTATGTCGCCTCTCTGCTTCACAGCCTCAGCTCAGTCTGAGCCCGTCTGTACATAGCTACAGCTCAGCTCCAACCCTGCTGAGACTGGAGATGTAACTATCCAATATGTTCAAGCCATGCTTCCCGGCTCCTCGCTTCTCACAGTTGTTGATCTTCTTGATCGACTTACATTTGTCTCCTGACCCCGCCACATTTTTAAAGTATTTTATACTTGTTGCACATTTATAAATGTACTTTAAGCCAGGGATACTCAACCTGATTTGCCCAGTTAACAGTAAACACAAAAACACCAATCATATTTATCAGATGTACAGTAATGGATCATATACTTAACTTGATACCTTGGGGAAAACATCATTTTAATATACATGAAAAGGTCCATCTTTCAATTAAGTAGTTTATTTGATTTGAGGACATTCATGGCTTAGCCTGGACATCAGTCAGGTGGCCAAGGGATCCTCCCTTGACAATTTATTTGATTGATAATTAAGCTTATTTGGCAATTGCAGCTTTAAATACACCCATAATTGCGCTCCTGTGAATGTGATGCCACTGTGCTTTTTGTACAATGTGTATGTTTTTGTGTTATGTGTGTAACAGATGGAAAGACAGAATAAGAAGTGGGGGATAGAGTGGTAGTTTGAGTACATGTCTGTGTATATCTAAAAGGGTGATAGTGGAGAAACTGTGTGAGTCAGGCGTGAGTCTATTTTCGTCTGAGTCTTCTACGATTCAGAGTAAATGTCTGGCAGCTTGTGTGTGTGTGTGTGTGTGTGTGTGTGTGTGTGTGTGTGTGTGTGTGTGTGTGTGTGTGTGTGTGTGTGTGTTGGCAGTGCACGTGTCAATTAAGGTCTGCCTATGTGCACGTTACAGCAGCCCAGGATGTCTTCCCAGTTTTGTTTATGCTAGACTGGCTGGCCTACCATGAGCCCCAGAGCGGTCACATGATCGTGTCAGCCAGTCACAGGGGAGCCTGCGACAGAGCCGCACAGATGAGGCGCCACGCTGCCTTCTGCCTGCCTGTGTGTGTTTGTCTTAATTGTTACATGACTGCATACTTATTGCCTCGCTGATATTTCCCCCACTCTGAGTCTGTGTTGTTCCCCGCTCACAGAAGCTCTCAGGTCTGTGAAGTCTGTGTAGAGCAGGGGTAACCAACGCGGTGCCCGCGGGCACTAAGTCGCCCGCAGGGGGGAAATTGGTCGCCCGCGTGCATGTTCTAAAATAAGCACAAGTCACCATGGAGCTCCGTCTAAAAACATTATTGAATACATTTTTATTTTTAAAATGACAATATTTAATATAACGTTTTAAAAGCACACATTGTGTATGTACATATGTAAGTGAAATGGAGATTTGGTGCGTGAAATTGAACTCTGACCCCAGATAGGTTCAGAGTTGAACTCCACGCACGAAATATCCGTTCCACCTTTAGCTGAGACGAGGCTCATGCTAGCGTGTGGGGATGAAGCCCATGATGAGCAGCTACGATCATGGGCTTCATCACCACACCGCAAACAGACAAACACACACACATAGCAGTGGTGAGGATCTCAGCCTGCCACTGACGTTCAACCAGAAAACATCAGCAGTTAGCTGTTAGCAGTTAGCAAACAGAGATCACAGCTCCTCATATCTTTTCAGAAACTGGACAAAAGTTAAACAAGTACAAACCACAGACTGTCTGTGTCATGGCGAATACAGTCGCTGGTTTATTTATGTCTGTAGGCCGTTGTTATGAGTGTGGAATTAGCATATACAACGTTAGCTTAGCCTGGTCGACCCAGTCTCCATTCCGGAAACAAGCATTTTAAAAGGTTTTTCGCCTGCCGTCTTGTCTGCAGACTTGTCAAGCATTAATTCATGGTTTTTACTAACCGGTATCAGTATGTTGTTACTTCGGCATCATTTAGAAACGGGTATTACAATTTAATCACGGTAAAATATGTTCATTTTGTTGTATTTGTAGCTCCCGAACCAGCGCGTCTTGTTTGAATGATGCGAGTAAACACACCTGGCAGCAGCGGTGAAACTCGAGCGATTAGAGCGAAGTCGCGTCCGGTGTGAACGCAGCATTACAACGACCCCTGATAGATCTCGCGAGAATGTGTATAAATATAGATACATTTTCATAACAAAACAATGGGGTTGCTATAGCAATGGTAAATCATTGTTAATAATTATTGTGAGGAATAATTAACATTAACATGTGATCAGACAGTCCTTCACATAGAGTAAATTAATATGTATTCTGATTATTATTAATAATAATATTATCATTAAACGTGAACCGTGCAATTATGTTATTCAGGAAGTTTGTATCAAACAAGTAGCCCTTCGTATTACTCAGTACCCTTGAAGTAGCCCTCGGTGACAAAAAGGTTGGTGACCCCTGGTGTAGAGTGTGTGTGCTTATGCAACCATCAAACTGCGTTCTAAAGGTAATCTCCTATGAGATGTTCAAGTTGTTCACAACAACTTCATTTTGTCTACCTCACATTGTTGCAATCATTTTAGTGCAAAATCTTATGAAGCATTTGAAAGAGGCATCATTTTGTTTGGACCAGTGTAGCGGCCTTTTAGACTAATCTAATAATGTGACATCCATCGTGTCGGATGGAAGAAGACACGATGGATGGATGGGTAAACAAGACATAGAACTTTCACTCTATGGGACCTTGTCTTTGTACCGGGTGAAACCAGAAATAAATGTGTGTATTAAAAAGAAAGGTTAAATAATGTAACAAATGTACTTATTTTGATACAGACAATTATGTTATTTTTGTTTACTTAACCTAATTGTTGTTGCGGTTTTGTTAACCAAATGAAAATCAAATGTAATCTGAGAGAAAATGTTCCTTTCCAAGCATTATTGAGAATACAATTGAGTTTTATGGTAATATATGATAGGATAAATTACCTTAATACACAAAATTGGTCACTAATAGTTAAAAATGTAAGGAAGGCTAGTGTTACATGTTATGGGGTATAAAATGACAATGCATGCTGATACAACCAATCTTTTTCTTAAACAACTTAACATAGATATTGTTGTATACGTCTAACACTGAGTGACTTAACTTGTTCCTTGTCCCTATTCCACATTAGGTTTAAGCATGTCCCACATAAACATTGAAATTATTTTGTCAGAAGTAAACACAATGTACCTCGCAAGGAAACTGATTGTTGTTCCGTCCTTGTGGTTCAGTTTGACTGACTCAGTCAGGTCACTAAATAAAAATGTTGTTATGTTGACGGGTTGAAATGTAAGAAAATTGAGAGAAAATCGTGGCTCGCTTCAATTAACGTAACCAATATACATTTCCATGGAACACAGCTTGAATTATCGTTGAGTCAACCTGCTTTCTTGGAATACGATGGTGGAATGAAATTACTGCAATTAATGGTAAAATGAAACGTGAGCCTTCTGAATACTATTATTACATTATAATGAGCTCCATTAGCCTTTAGTTTCTACTATTGTGTCTGCAGGAGCAGCAACAAGTGCAACCAATGGATAAAAAGTGCAACCAATGGATAAAAAGAGAACTGGATACAGCATTGGAGGATGGGTCCCGTTACTTCCAATGAAAGTTGTTCAGTGTCACATGAAGCCATTGTGTTTTCCTCAAGCCCCGCCTCCAATCCACTCCATCATGGTCGTGTTGTGGCCGGTTTCGGCTCAGTCAACTGAATAGATAAGGGAATATAACTTTAAAATGAGGGCTATTTCTAAGTGTTCATACTGAAAAAAAGAAAAGTGATCCACTTATTTATATTGTTTCTTTACCAATGTCAAGGAGAAACAACTCTCTGGGCCCAGCGACATAACATGACTGAAATGGAAATTGATTTCCACCGTTTGGCCACTAACGAAAAAATTTGTTTCCATGACGGCTCCCTGTCTGGGGATTTGGTGCAAACCATTGTGTTGTTTTTCCCTGTGTGTTGCCTGTCAGGCAGCAGCCTCCTACACAGGCGTTGATCGCTGGCCTCTCTCTCTTTACAGTGAGCCAACCAGTGCTAATGAACACTCTGCACCATGACTGTTGGCTCCACCGACCAGGCACCTAACTAACTGAGTAATCACAGCTTTCTGCTTCCAGTAGGCAGCAGAAAGACATGTTAAAGCCTCGCCCGGAGCCAGGCAGGTAGCAGCCAGGCAGGGCAGCCTAAATAATGGCAGACTATGACAGATGCCAGATGATAAGAATCATAGCAGTGCAGGGGCTGTTTGCCAGGCAGAGAGATACAAACCCAGCAATATTAGATATCCCTACAGACTGACTTACTTCTTGTTTGGTAGCTGGCAGTTTGCTGCCAAATAGATCATTATTTTACCTTTCTGACAATTTTCTGAAATGTTCAAAATACACTGTGTGTTGATTATTTGCCCCTGGCTGTTTGAAACCTGTGATTATTCTGACCACCAACAGTACTGCTGTACCTTTAAATAGAACATAATCACTTGAACTGCAGTTTGTATATTGTCAAGCTTCTCTCTGGGTTAATCTATGTGTCATTGCTTTTGCTATCTTTCTGATGAAATTTGCCTAATAATATGTCTTTCAATCCTTAGGTTACTGATCCGCACCTTTGTTATACATGCAGGTAAAATAGATTAACTATATCAAATATCAGATACATGGACTCAATTATCTATCTAAATATAAGGACCTCTGATCAGTAACATTCTCTTTGGATTGGTCTTGTTTAAAAAGATGTGTTAAAACAAACAAGGGCTGAATTTGATTACATTTTTGTGGTTGCTTCTTGATGCCTTAACCCTAACAATATGCCATACAGTAAGAGAGAAAATTAGGACATCAGTGATTCTGAGTTTATGCAGAAAAAACTCAAAGGTTTCTGTGTGTAACTTGTTGTTACTTTTGGTTTAGTCAAGGCAAATCAATCTTACCTGAGTAATTAATATAATAAATCTTTTGCCAAATTAATTGTATTAGCAATGCATAGTCCAGATCTCAGTGTAGAATCTCTTTAGTATCATTTACCCAGATCAAAAGACATTCACTCTCGGCTTTTAAAAAATATGAATGTTCATGGCTTTTGTGACTTATCACTGCAAGTATTGGGTTCATTGGATTTCCCAGGGTCATGACCAGCTCGAAACGTGTCTTAGCACTTGATGTGATAAATGTGTTCAATAAAACACAGTTCTGTATGTTTTCAGCCCAGTAACCTTTGTAATATATTTGAATTGTATCTCAATACTTTGAACCTTCAAGGCTCAAGGTTCTTTATTTGTCATACGAACATAGCTATAGAGTAGTTATGTCGATGAAAATCTTAGGTCACAGGCTTCTCCAACAGTGTAACACAATAACACAGATAAACAGAAAAATATAGTGCAAGTAAATATTAAAAAATAAATACAAAAAGTAAAATAGTTTTAAAAAAGTGAAATAGTGAAATAAGAGTCTATGTGCAAGCTACTGGAATGATATATTACATAAATAGATAAATAATTACTAAGTAGCAGATGAATGTTATGGATGTTGTTTCAGCAGTCCAGGTGTTTAACAGTCTTATTGCCTGTGGGATGAAACTGTCTCTGTGTCTGGTGGCATTAGTCCTGATGCTGCGGTACCGCCTGCCAGACGGCAGCAGACTGAACAGTTTGTGGCTGGGGTGATGGGGGTCTTTTATAATCCTGAGGGATTTCTTCCTGAGCCGCTAGGAGTAAAGGTCCTCCATGGATGGCAGCTCCGTCCTGGTGATGTGCTCTGCAGTTTTCACCGCCCTCTGTAAAGCCTTACGATTGAGGGCGGTGCAGCTGCCGTACCAGGCCGTGATGCAGCCAGTCAGGATCCTCTCTATGGTGCACCTGTAGAAGGTCAGGACACTCTCTATGGTGCACCTGTAGGAGGTCAGGATGCTCTCTATGGTGCACCTGTAGAAGGTCAGGGTCCTCTCTATGGTGCACCTGTAGAAGGTCAGGATGCTCTCTATGGTGCACCTATAGAAGGTCAGGATCCTCTCTATGGTGCACCTTTAGAAGTTGCAGAGTATCCTGGAATCCATTTTGAACCTCCTCAGCCTGCCCTGCGGAGGAAGAAGAGCCGCTGTCGAGCTGTTTTGGTGATGGTGGTGGTGTGAAGAGTCCATGTCAGGTCCTCAGTGATGTGGACACAGAGGAACCTGAAGCTGCTGACTCTCTCCACCGTAGTCCCATTGATTGCGATGGGGGCGTGTCCCTCTCTCTGCTGCTTCCTGTAATCCACAATCAGCTCCTTTGTTTTGCTGATGTTGAGATGGAGGTTGTTATCCTGGCACCAAGATGTCAGGTTTTCGACCTCCTCTCTGTACGCCGTCTCGTAGCCGTCGGTGATCTGGCCGATGACGGTTGTGCCGTCAGGAAACTTCACGATGGTGTTGGAGCTGTGTGTGGACACGCAGTCGTGAGTGAACGGGGAGTAGAGGAAAGGGCTGAGCACGCAGCCTTGAGGGGCTCCGGCGTTGAGGATCAGGGTGGAGGATGTGATGTTTCCCACCCGCACTGCCTGGGGTGTGTCCGTCAGGAAGTTCAGGATCCATACATCCTCAAACAGAAGGCCATACAGCCTGAGGTCTAAATATAATCTACAGTTAACACCATTTCTTGTTATTTATTTTTATTTAATTGTTATCATCACTGATCACCCCGTGAGTATTATTATTTAGCTACAATACAACATTTTAATAAATTATTCTTTTTAATTAATTCAAATGATAGCAGACATTTTGTTTTTGTCTGTCGGCCAATTTATCCCCAGTTATTACAATTGTATTATGACAGATTAGTAAACAATTTATGGGTCCATTTATCATTTTTCTTTGAACTATTGCCACAGTGTGTTAAGCCCTTATATGGGTTTTCCATTCTGCCATTAAAATACTGTGTGCAGCCGCCTCTTATGATAGGCTGTTTACATGCAGGGCGCTGTCACTATAGAAGGTTATAATCTGATTCATGTGATCTAAAAATCTTTGTTTTCTATTTTCGTCATTTCATCACCAGACATTCTTGGTCCAACCCTTCAGTGTATTTTTAAAATGACATGAACTATGTTGTGCTCTGCTACCTTGTAAAGTTGCTGTGTGAAATTGATATTCTCCTTTTGATGGCATCATTGTACCTCATGATTGCGCCTTTTTACAGCTGTATTTCGGGGCAATAAAAGAAATACAGGACAGACGTCACATAAGCACAGCACACTCTGTTTCCTTCTTTATCCATGGTAATGGTTACCCTGGTGACAGCGTCCCTGTGGTTGCTGTGGAGACGCAGCAGCAGAAGCAGCCCTGCTGTCAGGCTGAATAAGGCAGTTGATTCACTGTTACCTCAAAAAGGTTCAGTCTCTGCATTGTTTCTTTTCATATAATGATTGTATGGTGGCCGACAGGTGCAAAAACGCCCAAAACATTCCATTAGGAGAAATGTGCAAAACGATGTAAATATAAAAACACAAATGCGCCAAAACATATGCAAATACAGAAACATCTTCACTCACTTGAAAACACATGCGCAGCATTTAGAAAACATTTGCCGACTTGACGAAAGATGTGCTGGGTTTACTAAAAGCACTTCAAATACAAAATGCTGCAAATATAGTCCGGCAGTGGCTCAGTCAGTTGGGGCTTGGACTGGGAGCCGTAGGGGTCGCTGGTTCAAGTCTCCGGATAGACCTAAATATGGAGTGTGGACTGCTACTTGGAGAGGTCCCAGTTCACCTTCTGCCCTGCCGTGATGCCTTTGAGCAAGGCCCCTCACTCCCATTTCTCCCCGGGCGCTGTACAATAGCTGCCCATTGCTCCTAGTAGGATGCAGAGAACACATTTCACTGTGTGTGCTGTCTTCATGTATGTGTGACAATTACAGAGGGTTTTATCCTCCGATTCTTCTTCTTTCATCCTCCGATTGTTCAAATGATAAAACTCTGCAAAAATCTCAAAACACAATGGAAACAGAGAAACTAAAAAGTGATGCACACAACTGGGACCGAAGCTTGGGGATTATAAAGTTAGCATACTGTCCCTCACTCAGCTATTCTGTTTCATAATTGTAAGTGTTTTGTCAGTTTATTTGAAGTGTCCTGTTGGCCATCTCCAGTGAGGTAACAGTGAAACAGCTTGACACGGATATTGACAAAGCAATTATTATATATTTTGGGCTGAACACCCGGAATCCTTGATGTAAAAAGCTGTGAAAAATGACATTTCAGCTTGACATTTTCTGACTTTTTGTGTTCGCCCGCCCTGATACAAGTCCAAAGAGCACAAAGACAAAAATAAAGACGCACATAATTATCAGTCTAGCAGGGCATCAAGTTGGCTCAGTAGAATAAAACTTGATCTAACCAATTAAATATCTATTTTCTTCATAACGAGCTTTGTGCTGTGTGAGCCTTACATCAGCTATTCTTAAATGATGCCAAGCAACATCAGTCCAACTGCAATGTGAAGTTCAAAGTCGATTCTATGTGACCTTCAAAGACATCACATCAAGTCCAGTTGAGTAATGTTTCAGCATATGTGGCTCATAACAATTAGATGCATGACTATTTATGTGCTAATTCTTTTCAAAAGGCATACATGAGAGAATTCAGTCATGTCGTTATAATCTACAAGTGTAATTTCCTCATGTTTCTCACCCCTTGGTACACTCTTTTTTAATTTTTAATTTGAGAATTATTGACGCTTTCATCCACCAGATGCCTGAATAATAAGTTCAGTCCTCCAGAATCTTCCGTGTAGATGGAGCCGATCACATTTGGTGCTTTATCTTGAATCATTAGCTATTGCAGGCAGCCATCAGTCCATCTTGTCCGTACATGAAATCACTTGTGTGGAGGGGTCAAATCTTCGCATTGTGTCTATTTTCCCATTTAACATAACTATTAAACCTGAAACAGTTCCTTCCATTTTTTTCACTGTTTAGATAAAAAGATGTTCTGTTGCAGTCAGTTCCCACACTGCGGAGTTGTTGTTGTCAGGCAGTTTTCCTCACACTTTGGCAGTATCACAGAGTTATGTTGGCACACTTTGTTCCAACTCTAGCCACCACCATCACTTCAGAGAATAACAATTACAAACCATTTATTTCTGCCACACTGCTTGTATTAACCACAAAGAATGAGATAAATTACTATAGAAAAATATTAGCTACCAATTTCTCTTATTAATGGTGTGATCTCACACTTAATTCCTTTTACTTATTTAATCGTGCCTGCCATTCATCCAACATAACCCCAATTTTGAACATCCGTATGGAAATAGCTGATTATAGATTTTTTTCCCGTTCATTAGCAAACATTGATCCATTTACCTGACCATCCAAATTGTTTCCTATTACTTCATCCACACAAACAGATGGATGCCCTGAATAGATCCAGGAAATGGCCTCACTCTGTTGGACAAAACCAACTGGCTTGGGACCATCCTTACTCCCACTGAGTCTCGTAGCTCTTCTTGTATTACAGCGCTTTGACAGTTATCCAACCCACCCACTCTTACAACAAAGCCTTTGTGATTTTAAAGGAAAACATATTCAAACACTTTGTCACTGAGAAAAAAATCCTATCCCTCAGCCTACACTCTTTTCTTCAGAGGCCTTTATCACGTCATTGGACAGGTGGACCTTCATTTTCCCACTCTTATAGAAATAACCTTAACTCAAAGCTTGTCACCAATAATGAAAGTTAAACACATAGGCTCGAAGTGCATTTTTTTTATATTGTCTGTGAATCAAATGACTGTTTACTCGAATAATTTGTCATTATGACATCACCATCTTGGTTTTTGGCAGGCTTAATCTTGTTTTGTTTTTTTAACCAGTAAAAACAATATTTAGACGACGAGTACAACTGAAATCTGAACAAAAATGTTCCAGGGGACCAAATTGTCAAAATTAACTTTAAAGCAACTGAAAACACACTGTGAAAGGTTAATCATCCTCAGACAACACACTAACCGGAGAACACTGTATTGCGGTGACCTGTCAATCACAAAGTAGCCTCACCCTTAGGCATTCCTTGATTTTACCTTAAATAATTGACATGATGCTGACATTTAGATATTATGCTGTATTGAAGAAGACTTGAAACTAGCAATTGAGACCATGAACTCATTAGGAGATTAAATGGCGAGTCATTAGGAAAATAAACATGGAGTCTGGTAATTTTCTCATAGACTTCTATACAATCAGAATAGAAGTCTATGAGAAAATTATATTAAATTGAAATTCTCCGTCAGTTTCTCCTTGTTTTGAAATAAGACATAAAGCTATATACAAGTATATTAAAGTATACTTTGCAGCCCTAGGTGCTAGTTGGCTATGTATTAACATATTTTCTATTAGTTTCACTTCCCCTAAATCTTGTAATATGATGCCACAATTATGTTTGCACTTTTAATGTTACATCTTCTCAGGAGCTCGGTGGTTAGTGAGCCCAGCTCTCGGCACATTGTGTTCTCACATTCTGAGGCTGAAACAGTTTCTGCCAGTAGCTAAAACTAACACCACTATTTGGCATGGACTAATGAGGTGGACATGAACTACAAAACTCTTCATCATTCTAAATAATTCCTCTGTACTGCAGCTTGATGATGTTGCTGTATTAAAAGAAACCTGCCCAGAACAGCTCTCAAATGGAAATTAGCATGTTTTATTTTTCATCTGGCCTGTTGGATGATTACTATATTGAAAAACTGCCACCAATTGGCTAGTTGGCAGATTCAACGAACCACATTTTTCCCTCTGTGTTGCATGGAGCTGAGGACCAGCTGGCTCTGTACCATTGTCACATTTCCTAACCACCAGTCAGGGTGGCACTATGGATCAACTCTGTTTGGGAGGTATACCACAGGATCGAGGGGGGCAAAGCCATGGCTACAGACCATAAACATTCACGGTCATATCATCCAGCCACCTGGGAACGACTAATCTGAACACTCCGAAAGCTGGTAGTGACCTGGCAAAGCTTTACATGCTTGTGTTGACATTTACAGAGATTCAGCGGGGCATCAGTGTTCACTATGCCAACTGGCGGGTATTATGGTCAATATATAACGTGATGTAAAATCCTCGTAAATGGCCAGTAGGGCTTTGTCCACCATTTCCATGTTCTGATTATCATAATCTACCAAAGCTGACACGGAAATAGACAAAAAAAATATACAAACTAGGTCAGTTCTGCTCTGATCCACACTCACCCTTCTTCAATCCACACTTTCTGTTCTACCAACCATCCATCCATGAAGTCCATATTTGTTCTCAGTGGAGGTTCTTCTATCCCAGCGTTTTGTCAGAGGTCTGATGGTAGAGTCACATATGTTGCTCTCAGCCTGAGCAGATGGCTAGCTGCTGGAGGAGAAGACTCTCAAAACACTGCTAACAGCCATGCATACTGTGCAGGCCTTCCATCTATCCATTCATCCTTTCATTACTCCATTCAACCTGCATTATTAATGATAGCTGTCAACCCACATATGTTTATTATCTCAAATAACTATAGATTATCTAATAAGAGGCCCCATTATGGACCCAGTTAATGGTATGCATTTCTTATTATTAAAGTATTGGTTGAAACTGCTGGAAGAAATATTACTGTTAAAGTGTATAAGTGCACATGAGCAATCAAAGATGAAAGCCTAAAAATACACGACACAAAAAGTAAATAAATCATTAGAATAAATGTAAAAAAAAAGTCAAAGAGAGTATGATTTAAAAAGTCAAAGACCATCTTTGATTAATTCAAAGAGCTGAGCAAATTAGTTGTTGGCTCTTAAATTCCAACATCCCAAATGAAAAGAAGCATTACTAATCAGAATCAGAATCAGAATACCTTTATTAATCCCACAGAGGGGAAATTTGCAGCATTACAGCAGGAAAAAGCCACAGACAGTTTAGTGTTGCATATCTTAAATGCTTTAATAAAGTACAAAGTTATAATATAATAAAAAATATGCTAAAAAAGTACCAAGTTATAATATAATAAACAATATGCTAAAAAAAGATAAAAACTAAAAAAGTTACATAATTTTACCCCCAAGGGTAACTTGGGGGAAGCAAAATAATAACGCTTTATCTCCATTAAGTTGGAGATATCCGATAGTCTCAGATCAAATGTAACACTCATTTAAAGTCATGTTTCTGTCTAGCTGACACATGTTAGTCCAATAATCACTTTCTTTTAGCTCCGTTTTGGTCTCAACTAACTCCTAAGGGAAAAAAACGTGTGGCATGGTAGTACAATTAGTATACCGAGGCTGTCTTTTTTAAAACGGCTTCCTGCCGATGCTAGAAACGAGGTTGATATGAGCAGAATGTGCAGGACAGAAAATCAAAACAAATCGCTAAAAGATGCTAAAATGGTCTGTAGAACTATATGGAGATTTGCAGGTACAATTCTGAGTAGGATGATAACTTAATGAGACTGTTTCACATTTAATATAGTCCTTTGGTCCATTGTTTATATAAAAAATGATTAGTGGTGCTTTAATATCCCATTGAAGTGAAACATCAGAGTTTGTTTTGTTTTGTAATTCCACACATAGTCCATAGCCTATGGTTTTAGGACTTCTGCAGCAAGTCACACACTCTTTACTTTGACACTTTTTCTCGAAACAGTTAGATGTATGTTAGCAAAAGTGCTATCAGTATTTATTCCCAATGCAACACTAAACACGGAAAAGCTATTGAGTTTCCAGATAAGATAAATTGCTTCAAAAATGAAATATGACATGTCAATTAAGTTTAACAAGCTGTACTCGGATATTTGCCACCACCATTTCTAACTGTGCCCTTCTCTAATCAAGCTTTGGATGCTGCTGCTAACAAACAACATAGACCCTGTGGAGGCTGACATATAAATGTTGATGACATTTATGATGTAACGCCCTATGACAGGAAACAGATTGCTTAGTGGTGGCTCTTAATAGCGGGGTAGCTAAGGCAGCTAAGCCCAGAGCTGGTTATGCTAAGCCTTTCTCGTTTAGAATCACTGTCTTTTAATTAAGCAATCCTCTGTAGAGACATAGAGAGCGTGGGAAGTGTGGGACCCACGCATACACTTAACAAGGATGAAATGAGTGTGTGCTCACAAAAATACTCTGCCTGGCACTCGCTTTCCACTTTCAATACTTAAAACAGAAGTCAGGCTCGAGTGACGCCAAACCTTTTAAATTCAGAACAAACGAGCAGATGCAATAAAGCGTGACACAGTGAGGAAGCCAGCGTGCCAGTTAGCCGGTCAGCAGTGTTTTTTTTGTTTTTTTCATCTTTCAATCCCACTAAGGCAAGGTGCCTTTGAGACTGAACGTATTAGGCAGGATAATCACCTCTGTCTGCCAAACCTTCAGGCTATGTGGAGGCTACACACAAGATGAAGACAGTTCACAGAATGATGATAAAGGCCTGAGCTAAAGGCATTGACTGGATGCTATCTCTGCTGATCCATTACAATGCATCTGACTACTTGCTGTGAAATGGAAAGAAATGCCTCCATAAAACTGTCATTACTCACAGCGAACTTTGCTCGGAAAAACATATTTCAGCCTCATCAGTATTAGCTATAAGCTCAGAGGCTGAGTGGTTGTGTATGTTCTAGGAATAATAAATCCACAGGCTAGCATGGCTAACCTAACAGATCCGATTAGTATCTGTGAAATCACAGCTGATTAGGGGGTGCGTGTGTGTGTGTGTGTGTGTGTGTGTGTGTGTGTGTGTGTGTGTGTGTGTGTGTGTGTGTGTGTCTGTGTGTGTCTGTGTGTGTGTGCATATGTGTATGTGTCCTAATGTATACTGGAAAATCTAAATTAATTCCCTATGCTGTATCCTCTAAAACATAACTGACCTACTTTAGACATTATTACTATTTTTCCACAATGTAAGACTTTTTATTTAATCCCTTTGGATAAATGTGTGTGAGGCGGATGAGAGAAAGAGAAATAATATGCATATTTAAGCATTTGAGAGTGTGTATGCTCTCATGATGAGTGTGTGTTAGCAGAGCAGTTTTAAATCTCCTGGCCCTTGAATAGTTGTACGGGCACCCGGCACATTATGAGGACTAATGATTTGAAGGCTCCAGCTGTGTGTGCATGCATGTGTGTTTTGTGTGCATTGAAGACCAAATGTTAGATAAGATAGGAAATAACTACAATTGAAGTTATTGTATGCATGCACGATTAAAGAGTTCTAACTAGCCCTGTGGCAAATATCTTTGTCAGTTTTTATCATATTTAGTCAACCTCATCCTGTCTTGTTTTTTTCTGTCAGGCCATTTGAATCTTATCTTACTCAAAGAAAAACATTAACTGTTTGACTAGTTTCCTCATGGAAACGTTCAACATTGTCTTCTTGTTTATTCATCAGATTATATTGAACATTTAAGTCAATCTAGTCTAGCCAACATTTCCTTTAACTAAGCCAGTTGCTTTCATTGTTAACTTTAACTTAAGTATATTACTCTTATTTAATGTGTCAGTAGATAAATGACTATGCCAACAGTTTTGATAGCGTCTAAAGTCTAAAAATATCTACGAAGGGCACAAAACACAGGAGAAACGTGACGCGCAAGAATCCGTTCCACTCCTTGTATGCCTTTACCCTTTATACCTCTGCAAAATGGGCTCAAAGACCATTTGTACCACTCACCTAATTATTATGTTCTTTTTGTGAGTGTAAGTGTGGTCAAAAGAACATGGCACTCACGGGCTAACCTCCACTATCTTTCAATGGCAAGAAGAAAAGAACAGATGAAAGCAGTCTGGTATAACTGTACCATCACCGCCAAAGCTCTAGTGAACACACACACGAACAATGACTGAAAAATAGGACACAATAAACATGAAAAATACAGAGACCTTACACTTGGTACCTAAAGTTTTAGTTTATTAAATGAACACCGGTAGGACAAATGATTCAAGGAGTGCTCATAATGTTCCTGCTGCCCAAATGAAACACTAACTCTGATTTTGCTGTATCCACTCCTTCCTCCACCTCCCTATCCCTCATGTTTCCTTTACAGCTGACGGAGGTCACCATGAGAAAGTGAGATGGGCTGTCCGGCCTCTGGACCCCGCAGTCCCCATCCCCTGGTCTGGAGTCAGAGCCGGGGCTAAAGACAAAGCTGTGATGGATGAGGGTAAAGTGTTTTCTGAGGCCGGAGCAGCAGTTTGGACTGAAACAGAAGCAGGAGTCCGTGTTGGGACAGATGGCAATATTTTCGCAGGGGCTAGAATTATGACAGGAACCTTGACTGAAGTTGGGGCTGAATGGAGTCCCACGGATGCTAAGGGGGGTGGTCTGCCAATGATGCCCAGGAACCTTGCAGCTTTTGTGGGGCCACAGAGCCTGCAGACACGTGGAGAGGGCCAGAGAGAGCAGGCAGCCCCTTCCATTCTGGCAGAGACACCAGTGCTAGGAAAACCTTTAGGACTGCTGTCTAAAGCTGCTTGGTCCAGAAGCTCCTCTTCATCCCCATCCAAGGCCTCCTCATCCTCCTCCTCATCTGCAACAAAAACATCCTCTTTGCCATCCTCCTCCTCTGCAGCCAGCAAAACAGAGAGTGAGACGGCAAGATCAGAGAATGTCTCTCTGGTTGTTGTCAACAGTAACTCCTCCAGCAGCAACAGCAGCTCCACTTCAGGTACAGTGCGCGATTGTTCTGTCATCTCAACTTTACATTGTCATTAATCGTTTGCTTAAGCCTTATCACATGCAGCAATCTTTGTTTAACAATACCAGGCCTGTCAAGATCTGATTTCTTCACATACTGATACAAATGTGCATAGGGCTTTAGACAAAGCTTTACTTTTAATTTAAAGATTTTGGAGGGTCTTGTTTATTTCTCAGCCTTTATAAACCCCAAAAAACCATAGCAACATCGTAAGTGATGGATCAAGCAGTGTTTAGCATTAAAGCATTCTGGGATAAGAGGGAATGCGAATCTCTCTCTAAAGGCAAGGGAAGTTTATTTACAGTATATAGCACCTTTCAACGCAAGGCAATTCAAGGTGCTTTACAAAAATGAAAGACATTCAGACAAAGGCATTTAAAAACAGTCATTAAAAAGAAAAAAAAAAGATTCCTGTGGAAAAACACCCGAGTGAAGAGACTTGTTTACTATATGAAATATAGGATCTGAGGCCATGCAAGGAAAAACATTTTTGAAAAACCCTATTGGAATAATATCAAGGCAGCAGGAGGAGGATTTTAGAAGTTGTATAATGTCCTCTAGGTTTTTATCATTAATCTGATGGAATTGTGTCATGATCTCTGAATTGATATTAGGTGGACACAGAGACAACACATGTGCTGTACCTGATCCAGAGGTGCAGAGTCTAATTTTCTGAATTGTTTCAGTGAAGAAGGAGGCAAAATCATTGCACGCCCTGGTGGATAGAAATTCAGAGGCTACTGACACTGGGGGGTTAGTTAGTCTGTCTACGGTATCAAACAAGGCACGTGCGTTGTTTTTGTTTTTGGCAATGATATCAGAGATGAAAGACTGTCGGGCAAATTTCAATTCCAAATTATAAAGGCCAAGTCTCTCTTTATAGATTTCAAAGTGAACCTGGAGATTTATTTTTCGCCACCTACGTTCAGCTTTTCGACACTCTTTTTTCTGCTCTCACGGTCATGGCCTTTCTCCATGGAGATATTTTCTTCCCAGTCACTTCCTTTACCTTAGTTGGAGCAAGGGCATCTATAACATTTTTAATTTTTGAATTAAAATGATCATCTAGCTCATTTACTGAGTTAGCAGGGCAAGTGTGGAAGAAAGATTCTGAGTAAATATTTCCTTAGTGTTTTCAGTTAAATATCGCTTTGTGGTTACCTCTTTTTGAAAAAAATTGTGAACAGAAATAGAGCTCTCAAAGAAAACAGGAATGATCAGAAAGTGCAACATCAGTCACCACAACCTTAGAGGTATTCAGTCCAGAGTGTGCCCCTTATTGTGCGTGGGGATCCGTCATAAAACTGAAGTTGGGAGGGGTTGATTCGATAAGAACAGCTGCACTGTTATTTTGTTCAATCCATGTTTTCGTTAAAAACATAAAATCGAGATTGTGCTCAGTGATAAAATCATTGATTAAAAATGTTTTACCTGCATGCCAAAGACCTGACATTTAATAAAGCTAGTTTAAGCTTGTTGAATACACTATCAGTCAGATTTTTTGCGGCAAGCTGTGGCTGACATGGAATCACTGCTAAATTTGATAAACTCACACAAACGTTTGAGCACTTCCTGTTTCTAAGCTGATTCACCACTCTTAATCTATTACCTATCAACACAGATATCGGCAAAGCTACAGGCAGGCAGGGCCCCGGCTTGTCCTGGAAAGAGTTGAGAGTGTCATACGCCCTTGAGCCTGGACCCAGCATATATCAGTCAGTGTTTGCGTTTTTTACACACACATTCTTATCAGGCTTCGGAGACATCAGTCTTGAAAGGGGGGAGGACGTTTTAGTCCAGATGATTGTGGTAGGCATGGTGACGGGGGTGTTGGTGCGCGTCCAGGGGGAGGAGGTGATTGACGTAGGCACGGTGACGGAGACGAGTGTGGGAGCAAAGCGTAGCTGTTCTCGCGGTGCTTGCTGCAAAAGTTGAGCAATGTTCAACTTTTGAAGCTTCAACGGAAGCGTCAGCCAATCGAATCATATGCCAGTACAAGCTCTAGCCCAGGGGTCGGCAACCTTTTTCATATGAAGTGCCATTTAAAAAAAAAATGTTTATCAGCGTGCCAAAGATCGAGAATTATCAACAGGGTGGGGGGGGGGGGTTGAGGAGCTTGACGCTCGTCAACTATCAGCCTCGCTGCGGGGAAGCAGTGTGTGGAAATGTCAGCGCAACGTACATGATGCCGAATTTAACAAACACATTTCAACAATTGGTTTAAACGGCATAATAATAAGGGCGATCGTCCGTTCTGTGATTTTCCACAGCACACCTGTTATGATATTAGGTTCATGCAGAGTGAGATGAGGTCGCTGTCCCTTTAAGAGAGAGAGAGAGAGAGAGAGAGAGAGAGAGAGAGAGAGAGAGAGAGAGAGAGAGAGAGAGAGAGAGAGAGAGAGAGAGAGAGAGAGAGAGAGAGAGAGAGAGAGAGAGAGAGGGGTGTGGCTTGTGCATGTGTGTTTGTGGATGGTAGAGCGACAGTGAGGGAACATGTATGTTTCTGGAAGTGAAACGAGGCAGCAGAAAAACAGAGATCTGTGATGTATTTTGTGAAACAGAAGAACAGCTAAATAAATGCAACGGCCTCCCAAGAAGAGCTCGCCTCTCTCCAGTCATTTAAGCTAAAGTTGGTTATTGAACCTGAAGCTTGTTGATTCTGCCCTCCTCGACTACGGTCTGGGAGCCGACAGGAAAGTTCAACACACAGTTGGGCAGTCCGCCCCTTTGTAGCATATTATTTCGATGAGAGATGAGCAGATCGCCACTGGGTTTTCAACTAAATACACAGCCACGCAAAAACTGCGGCATTTGTACAGCTCCTTATGGGTACTGCAATTAGTGAAGTGCTTTCCTCCGTGGTGAAACGATCAGCACTGCACCACAGAGGAAAGCGGCAGAAAGTCACCTGGAGTTAAAGAGAGCCGGGCTGCGTTACGTGCATGGCTTCCTTCTGCAGGTAACGGGGACAGGCGCTCTGGCGGCGGTCTCGTTCAGGATCCGAAAATACAATTTAAATATTTTTGCACACTTATTCCACTTATTCCTAGTGTGCCACTGGTTACGGTGCCGCGTGCCAATGCTGGCACGCATGCCTGGGGTTGCCGACCCCTGCCCTAGCCAATCAAACTGCTGCTTGTGTGGACGGGCCGTAAGGATGGGACGCTGTTGACCTCAACTGATAGGGCGTTGGAAGGAACAAGCTGTGTTGTCGAACACCTTTTTGGTTAGATGCCTTAAATAAGGTCATATATCAATATCACAAGCCTAAGATATTTCGTTCTATACGTCAGTAAATACCTCACTCGTGAATGGCTGAAGCTTCTATTTGTCATATAGAGGGCTGCTAACAAGTTTCTAAAAGAGACTAAATCACAATTTTGTTTTCTAAGCCTAACCCTAACATTAGCGTTTTACTTCTGACCTTTTTTGGGAACAAAAATGAACCCTAATTTTTTTCCTGCAGAGGAGTCCGTGAGCAGCCGTCCAGCCTGGGATCTCCCCACCGTCCCCGAGTCGCTGCTGTCCACAGTGGGCGACCACGACGTCACACTTCCTTCCAACATCACCAGCCCCTTCTCCACCCACCAGTGGAACACCACCACTCCGGCGCACACCAGAAACACCTCACGGCTGACGACCACATCAACTAGCATCATAACCACATCTCTACCACCAACAACCACCAACTCAACTCTACCGTCATCCACCACAGCACAAACACCAAGGGCACCGACTGAAACCACCAGCCAGGACACTGTGACCAACGAGAGCCTCCAGCTGACCACAGTAACCACGACGACGCCCATAACAACCACCGCTGAGGTGATGACGACAATGGTGCCAACCACTGGGAGCGCATCAATAGAATCACCAAATACAACCGCCACTACAACCACGCAGCAAACCACAAGCCTCAAACCCACCACAGTGACTACAACCGAGCCTACAACCACCACGACAACCACACCTGCCCCCCCCACCACCACTACTACTACTTCAACGGTCGCCCCAACTACTACCACCACCACCACTACTACCACCACCCCTCCTCCAACCATGACCACTATTCCTGCACCTACTACTACTGTCGCCACCACAACTTCTACTATTACCACTACAACCACAACCACAGAGGTTCCCACCACCACTGTGTTCATCCCAATCGAGACCACGCCCCCTCCAACCACGACCACTGAACCCCCGTCCAACACCAGTCCTGAAGAAAGTCCACTTCCATGCAACGTGACGGAGAAATACTGGGTCAGAACAGGTAGGTGTCTATGATAAAAAGCAAGTAGAACACCAGACTTGTGAGGCAATAAATATCAGTTAAATATTTGTTAGATGAATGCCTAAAATCTAAAGCTAGGGCAGGTAGTTTTTATCTACAATGTTCTTAACGTTACAGTATGTAAGGGCATGCTGGTTCATTTTTATGGAAAATGTTATTTAAAGCAATGATATACAGTATACAGCGATTTCAGAAGTGAAGGCACAAAGCAGCTATTATATAGATGTAATTACATGCAAATTCATTAAAACCAAAGCAAGGGGCAGATCTTCCTCGGACATAAACACTTCTATAAATATGAGGCTGGAGATTCTTCACTTTATTACACAGAGAGATAGGTTGATACTACTGTACTAACGACTTCACTAAGGTTGGCAATAGATGCAAAATTGCAACATTTAACCAACAGACAAGCTCCTGATTCCCTATTGTCGATGTAAGATTTGTCAGAATATGAACACACAAAATATCAACACGTATAAAGCTTAAATGTATTTTGTAATCCACAGTTCTCTCCATTGAGCTGCGTAGGAACCGCCTGGATCTGATCCTGAAACAGAATCTCTCTAAAGGACTGAGCCACGCCCTGCAGAGAGCGCTGAACGACTCCACAGCCTACGCCCAGGTAAGTGTCTTACAGATATAGTAACTACAAACAATTTTTTTATGTAACTAATGTATTTTTTAGCCAGATCCACAGTCACTCCACTAAGACGAACCCAGCACTTTTGTTGCCTTAAACTTATCAAGTAGTTTTGTTGCGTTGAATGGAGTATGAAGCCAAAACGGCCTGACTCCTTGGCCTGAGACCAAAATGCCCGGTTCTTCCCTAGATCTTCCTGCAATATTCCGCATCCACAGGGCCTAGAGCATGCACACTCACGTTTTCCTTAAGCCCCACCTTCAATCTGCTCCGTAACTGCCAGTCTTGGCTGGCTCAAGAGGTTAAATAATTCTAAATTCAGCTATTTTCACGATTTCTAGACCATTATGATTTAGATTAGGACTATTCAAATGTTCCATCTATGAAGTTGATTTCCCTAAATAAAAAATGTCAGATGATTTACAGACGTGGCTTTCCCGATGTAAGTCAATGGGAACAATTATGTTTGGGCCCAATGGCATCACATGACTGACTTGGCAGTTGAAGTACAACATTTTGGCCAAACCAAAATAGCTTCAACGTCCAACATCCTTGTGTCCTGTTCTCACAAAGGTAAATGTGGAAAAGACACAATGTAGGAGAAAAGCACCATCCCTTACAGGTTTGAAACAGAAGCTACAGATGTACCTATTTAAAGCTAACAATGCAACCGTTTTCGAAGAGGTTGGGAGATAAAATGTGTTTGACCACTAAGCACATGTTTAGCAACATGAAGTTATTTGTGAAAATATGGAGTTGACTGATCAAGATTACTCACTTCCTACTCCAACAGGTCTTTATGCTCTTGGTGTAAATTAAATGATCACCGGGGTCCACCCGCTTCTCTAAACTCAGTAAAGTGCTTTCCTTTCTGATGATAATAAGAAAATCTAATCTTTAAATAACATTTGGCTGCATGTGTGTAGATATCCTATTGTTCAGCGTGCCCTTCACGATACTCTATATAATATTAATCATTTTCTACTCTTGCTCATTCTCCACACAACGAATTATCTGAATGGTGCTAGGAGAAATAAGAGGTGACTAATGCAGAGTTGGAGTCTGAATAGAAATAAACTGTTGAATAGTCAGGTGGTGTTTACTTAGAGAGGTTATTATTACACAAACACGATAATGGAAAATAAATCCAGAATAAATTATTCTTTCCCTTTTTTCTTGCATCAGAGCACTGCAGTTGAGTAATGTTTATATTCTGTTGCAGGATGTTTTCCTTTTGATTATCCAATCTCTATTACATTATTTTTCAACTTCATTCTCAATCATTACTACAAGCTTTTCTTTTTGGCATTAATGGTCAATAGACCTCCATTAAAAACCAAATTAAACCTTATTTTGTTGGTAAAAAAGGCAAAACAATGTATTATTTTAACTTAAGTTCAAATCAGAGGAAATTATCTTACATTTTTCTTGCAAACAACCTAGTATTAAGGACACTCAGATCCTCCAATGCATTTATTTTAGGAGTACCGAAAGTATGATACAAGAAATCTGGATCTTAGAACAGTAAACTCCATTGGAGTTTTTAAAAGTACATTGAAGACATATCTTTTTAATTTGGGGTAATCTTTGTTGTATCACTGTTCATGTTCTATTGTTCTATGGTTCTGTGATATAACACTTTTTGTTTGTTTATAATGATGTTCGTCCATCTTTAATTTTGTATCTGTAAAGCAGTTTGGGCTGCATCTTGCAAGGTGCTATATAAATAAAGTTTATTATTATATTATTATTAAACCGTTAGTTATTTTTCCTGGCAGTGACTAGGGCTGATATCGCGTTAATGCTCGCAATATGTCACAATGACCAAGTTTGAACTTCGCGCTTCTTTTGGCTAGCACTATATGATAGACTAAGGGGCAGGACCAATCACTACAGAGCCGGCCAGCTAACCAATCAGAGCAGACTGGGCTCTGGTTTCAGACAGAGGGTGAAAAGAGGTGCTGCAGCACAGGCAGTATGAGAAAAATAAAGAGCTTTTCAAACATTAAAGCATGGAGACATGTCACAGGAGAGGCACACAACACAAATATGAACCTGAAAATAAGAAGAATAGGGCTCCTTTAACCTGTGGTTAATGACATACAAATATATAGAAACTGGTCAAATTTGACTCGCAGATAACAGGACGGTGAATCTTCTCTCTCATCTCCAATGATCTCTCTCTTTCGCACTCTTCCTCAATATTTACATTCCTCCTATTGCTCCCCTCCTCCATGCTCTCTCCTCTCAGTGAGCTCCCTGGGTTTAATCCGATTGATTTCCTGCCAACCTGTCTGTCTCTCCTGTTCGTCAGTCTTCCTGTCGAGCCTACCTGCCTCCCTTTCTGTCCACCTGTCTCTCTTCATCCCGCTGTCTGTCTTCCTCCGCCTGCTCCTGCTATTTTTATCCAGTTGTTTGTGAGCCTGCACCGGGAGTGACTCAGTGTCTCTAAGCTCCAGTCCACTTTCATCTACCCCCCTGGCACACACACACACACACACACACACACACACACACACACACACACACACACACACACACACACACACACACACACACACACACACACACACACACACACACACACACACACACACACACACACACACACACACACACACACACACACACACACACACACACACACACACACACACACACACACACGCACAGACAAACACACACACAGTTCTCATCCTCTCCATCAGATAACGTAGATTATTTTTCAATCTGGATCAGTCTATTGATAGACAGCAGTGATAACAGAGAGTTATAAAACTGACTGTCCAGAGCTTTAGGAAGTAGGTAGTGTTTTGAGGAATTGGTTATGGGCTACTTTTGTCTTCAGCAGACTGAGAAACCTGCCCCAACTATTGTATTTTGGGGTATAAAACAAATACATGTTAGGTGTTGTAATAAATAAATGCTTGACAAACTGGTAAGATAAATCTTAGGGTTTTTTACTTTTACTCTGAATTACTTGCATGAAGTCCAACATTTTTCAGACACTTAGCAAAAGCATCAACAAAGCCGCTGTGATCACCCTCTGTGTAATGTGCGCTACACAGGACATACTATATTCAGGGGTGCACATCACTTTTTTGCCCTGGTTCTCAAAGGAGCACCTGGAGATGTTGCTTGGTGCTCATCCTTAAAATGAAATAAACCGTAACTTTTTAGGGGGTCTTGACTTTATTTGCCAGACACACAGCACTGAACACACATGCAGAGGTGAACATAGAACACACATGCAGTGAACATAACCGATAACCTACCATAGACAATAACAAATTAATGTAACTTATTTTATTTGTGTTGTTCATTCATATCTTATTTTACCTTAACATTTATTTATTTATGCTTTTTTTTTTTTTTATCTCTCCAGTTTTAAAGGATATTTTTGGTTACTGTCCTTCTATAGTATACATTGGAGTGATTTCAAACCTGTTTATCCCAATAATCTTAAAGGAATGCCTTGGAAATATGTGTTTACATAAATTGTGACCAAACCGTTTGAACTTAGACAAAAGTTAACTATCTAAACACTTGAGTCCTTTACCTCACTGAGCTGTAGTTATCAGCCTCTCAGTCTGACTGGAGAGGACTCTCCCTCCACATTATTGTAGAAACATCTTCTTATATCCGTTAGAGCAACTAGCACCAGATTCTAATAACAACAGCGCCGGTACCGGTGCACCCTCCCTCTCTCACTCGCTCACTCGCATTTTGGCTGTGAGCTGCGGGCGCCAGATAAGCCAACATCCCCCATTTTCATCACTTAAAGCACCCATCGTACTGGGCAAATGAAACGTGTAACCGGGGTGAAAAGGGTGTTACATTGACTTAATTATGAATGTTGTTACATCAAGGCCGAAAATTAGGATGAGCCCCAACGGTCAAAAAAAATGTTTTCCCTCCCAGAATTGCCAGCGCAGCGCCTCCCCAGATCTGGCGCCCTAGGCGAAAAGTTATAACCCCAGTGCTACGGGCCCTCAGTTAATATCCAATTCGCAAATATCTTTCTCTCTCTCTCTCTCCTCTCTTCTCTCTCCTCTCTCCTCCCTTCTCTCTTCCCTCTCTTCTCTTCTCTCTCCTCTCTTTGCTATTCTCCCTTCTCTCTCTCTCTCCCTCTCTCTCTCTCTCTCTCTCTCTCTCTCTCTCTCTCTCTCTCTCTCTCTCTCTCTCTCTCAATGTTGGTACCATAGACTATGGTTGGTACGCAAATGCGCCTTTTTTGGCCGAGGTGCGCATGCGCATCTGCGCACCAGTCATGTGCAGCCCTGACTATATTATCTCTGCTGCTATCATACTCTGAGCACTATCAGTTCCCACTGTGGTGACTCGGTCCAATATCTCAGACTGTGCAACTTCAAGAAACTGGTGCATGGTTTGTCAAAATATCAAAATGACTTTCCTTAATGTAAATAATTTGCGTTGATTTATTTTTAAGATTATATATTTATAATATATATTTATTTATACTAAATATATTTCCAGGTTTCCAGATTCAATCGACAAGAGAGTTAACACATTAACGTTGACAGACTTGGTTAAAAGGCAATGGTTTAAACAGAACACAATAAGAGGAAATAAGATGTACCAAAGGGGCAAATAATATAACTATGTTTACTTTTTATAAACTATTATAAATATACAGAAAGTAAGAACTGAAGTAAAGCATTCATTCATTTAAAAATATTCCTACAGGCTTATTATAGTTTTAGCACAGATTACACCCATGTACAAATCCCTTAGAGGATTTTTTTGAAATGTGTTTGAATTAACCAAAACATATATAATTACATGCTGACATCTATTGGTAGTTTGTCAACCATTTATGGATGTTACATACCTGTAGGATGAGTTATAGTTGTTAGTGAAGAGAATAATAAACACAGGGATGAGTCTTTACTAAAAAAAGATAAGCCTGGGGAGAGGTGAGGAGAAGATAGGAGAAGGAAGGGTGTTAGAGGAAAGAATAAGGGAGGAAGAGAGTAGAAGAAAGCAGAAAAGAGCGGGGGAGAAGATAGAGGAGAAGAGCAGTAAGGAAAGCAGAGAAGAAGAGGAGAGGGGGAGAGAAAATTAAAGAAGATTAGAGGAAAAGATAGGAGGGAGGAAAGGATGAGAAGAGAGGAGAAGATAGGATAGGAGAACCAAGGATGAAGTGAGGAGAAGAAAGCGTAGGAGAGGAGATAGGAAGAAGATGGAAGGAGGAAAGAAGGGAGAGACGGTAGGTAAGGAGAGTGTAAAGGCAAAGAGAGGAGAAGGAAAGGAGCTTGAGGAAATAGCCATCGTAACAACAGCCCTTGCTGCCCAGAGAGGATACAGGTGGAGGGTAGAGGATGGCAGTGTTTGGCTCCAGAAATACGAGCCTTGACTCACCACCGATTGTTGTTTCTGGGTTTTTCCAGGACACCGTTGGTCAGATTTATCACTGTGCAGGCTGGAGCTAAAATATGGAGACAGACTTGCATTTAATTTAAAAAACAAACAGGGATTATACATTTCCTCAGTATGATGCATTTGTATTCTAAACACATAGCTACAGTAGTGCAGCATGTACAGTATTTGAAGATACACCTGTTATACCTGGTTCTGATTTCTTCTCTGATACCGTTTTGTAGTGTATGTGCTTTGAAATATAAGAACACAAATCCTCTAGACAAACACTGTGTTTTTAGGATACATGTAAGCAGCCTCTTTTGTAAACAGCCTCTTTAGAAATAATAGGTGATAGGGAAGCAAAAAAAATACTTGAATATGACTTTCTCTCTTTCACAGGTGGAACACGATGACTGCAGCCCCCACAACGTGACATTAGGTTACTACGTGACCAGTGGCAAAACCGTCTACATATCCTCCCTGGTGATGGAGGCGATGCACATCTACGGTTTCGACAAGCTGCTGTCGGACATCAGGCAGCACACCCCATTGGTTAAGGCCGTTCTGGTTCCTGTGGCAACCTGGATGCCCGCTCCGAGCATCCACCTGCAGCTGAAAACAGGTGATGAACCCTGATTATAATGTACAGTGGCCGTCTGGTGCAAACGTGCCAAAACGATCAAAAACACTTACATCAGGAGGAACACACTGCCGTTTCATAAAACTATGCAAATATAAAAATACAAATGTGCAAAAACATGCAAATGGAAAACATCTACACCAGCTTGACAATCATGCGCAGCATTTACTGAAAGCACTGCATAAACGAAAACTAATTAAAAAAATAATTAAATAAGCACGAACCGAGCTGGGGACACTAAAAAGTGATGCGCATAGCTGGGACCGGAGCACTTGTTGATGATTAATGATAATAAAGTTGGCCAATTGACACTTTCAGTGGAAATGTACCGAACATGTAAGTTTTATTGGCTTATTTTAACAATGTGATCACATGATTACTTCTGATATTATTGCAGATCAACTGTAAGCTAGCTAGCTAACGTAGTCATTTCAAATATACTGACAAGACATTTCTAATTATATAATATATGCATTGTAAAACAGACCAACTCTTCCATTGACAGTGACAATCGGCATACAATATAATCCCTGAACATCAACAAGTGCTCCGGTCCCAGCTGTGTGCTTCACTTTTCAGTGTCCCAGTTTATGTTGTGTTTGGTGCTTCTTGCAGCATTTTGTGTTTGCAGCGTTTTGACGTTGACGTTCAAGTTGGTGAAATGTTTTGGCACATTTGGGTTTTTATATTTGCATAATTGTTTCCTCTTTGAAGAACCAGCACCTTACCGTGGTGGAGAGGTTTGTGTGCCCTGATGAACCTGGGGGCTGTGTTGTCTGGAATCTTGTGTTCCTGGTAGGGTCTCCCATAGCAAATCGATCTCAGGCAAGGGGCCAGACTAAGATTGGTTCAAAGATCTCATGAAAGACGACACACAAAGTGAGGATACCCGGCCCGGAGGAAGCCCGGGGTCCACGTCAGCGAGGACACGCCAGCGAGGACAAGTCAGCGAGCGTCTGGTGGCCGGGCTTGCCACGGAGCCCGGCTGGGCACAGCCCGAAAAGGCAACGTGGGCAACACCTCCGCTTCTCCGTCCCGCGGGCCCACCACCTACGGGAAACAGCGATGGGGTAGGGTGCGTTGCCAGAAGAGTGGAAGTGAAAGCAGAAGGTCTCGACGGACCCGGGCGACAGAAGCTGGCTTTGGGGATGTGGAACGTCACCTCTCTGGGCGGGAAGGAGCCGGAGCTTGTGCGGGAGGTGGAGCGTTACCAGTTGGATCTGGTTGGGCTCACCTCTACGCACAGCGTAGGCTCTGGAACCTTACTTCTGGATAGAGGTTGGACTCTATTCTTCTCCGGAGTTGCCCAAGGTGAGGCACCGGGCGGGTGTGGGGATACTCACAAGCCCCCGGTTGGGTGACTCTTTGTTGGAGTTTACCCCAGTGGACGAGAGGGTAGCCTCCCTACCCCTGCGTGTTATGGGGGGGGGGGGGGGGGAACTCTGACTGATGTGTGTGCTTATGCACCAAACAGCAGTTCAGAGTATTCAGACTTCTTGGAGACCCTGAAAAGAGTCCTGTATGGGGCTCCTGAAGGGGACTCGTTAGTCTTGCTGGGAGACTTCAACGCACATGTGGGCAATGATGGAGACACTTGGAGGGGCGTGGTTGGGAGGAACGGCCCCACTGATCTGAACCAGAGTGGTGGTTTGTTACTTGACTTCTGTGCTAGTCATGGATTGGCCATAACAAACACCAAGTTTGAACATACGGATGCTCATACGTTTTCGGGCATCCCTGTGGAGGCTGGGGACATTAAACCAGAGTGGGTGGTGTTCAAAGCCTCTATTGCCGAAGCCCGGGGGACTCCCGAGGCAGTTACAAGGTACCGACAGGCCCGAAGGGCAGCAGCCTCAGCTTTGGCCAAGGCAAAGCAGCGGGTGTAGGAGAAGTTCGGAGAAGCCATGGAAAAGGACTTTCGGGGCGGGACCAAAGTTGTTCTGGAAAACTGTCGGACACCTGAGGAGGGGGAAGCATGGAACCATCCAAGCTGTGTACAGTAACAGCCTGTCCACACAGCGGCGTGTGTTGAAGCTTCAACGCTTCTGCCCATTCCCCTTGAATGGGGTGACGTCACGCATCGCCAAACTGCGTTGTGGGAGCAAAGCGTAGCTGTTCTCGCGGTGCTCGCTGCAAAAGTTGAGCAATGTTCAACTTTTGAAGCTTCAACGGAAGCGTCAGTCAATCGAATCATATGCCAGTACAAGCTCTAGCCAATCAAACAGCTGCTTGTGTGGACGGGCCGTAAAGATGGGACGCTGTTGACCTCAACTGATAGGGCGTTGGAAGGAACATTTTGACAAACTCCTGAACCCGACAACTCTGCCCTCTATGGTAGAGGCAGAGCTGGAGTACGCCCAGAAATGCTGAAGGCTCTGCGTGTTGAGGGACTGTCATGGTTGATACGTCTCATCAACTTTGCGTGGAAGTCGGAAACAGTACCAAAGGAGTGGCAGACGGGGGTGGTGTATTTATACAGAGTACACACACTGAAACAGAGAAGTCTAAAAACAGAATGTTACTCACACAATTCTAGAAGTCACCAGTTGTTATCCTGTCAAAATCGAGTTGCACATGAAGGTCATGCAGGATGGGTCATGAGCAAAAGAACGAGATCGCGGATACAAGCGGCAGGGATGGGTTTTCTCCGCAGGGTGGCTGGCGTCTCCCTTAGGGATAAGGTGAGAAGTTCAGTCATCCGGGAGGGAGTTGAACCACTCCTCCTTTGCGTCGAAAGGAGCCAGTTGAGGTGGTTTGGGTACCTAGTAAGGATGCCACCTGGGCGCCTCCCTAGGGAGGTTTTCCAGGCACGTCCAGCTTGGAGGAGACCGAGGGGTAGACCTAAGACCAGGTGTAGGGATTATATCTCTTAGTTGGCCTGGGAGCGCCTTGGAATCCCCCAGTTAGAGCTGGTTGATGTGGCCAGGGAAAGGAAAGTTTGGGGCTCTCTGCAGGAACTGCTACCTCCGCGACCCGAACACGGATAAGCGGGAGAAGATGGATGGATGGATGGATGTTTTGAGTTTTGGGCCATTGTAGTGTGTTTGCCCCTGTCGGCCACCGTAGAATAAGTTAAGATAGACCAATGTTTACATAACAGTATCCAGCAAAATTGATAATTGTAGATGCCAAAATGCGCCGGTGAAGATGGCCGCATTGTCTTCTGGCTCCTCTCCAACTTTGCCCTTTTTCATATTTTTTCAGTGTTTATTTACTTTTTGCCGTCTGCTTTTAACATGGTTCGCAATATTTAAGCCGACCGCACCAACTCTGCTATACAATATAGCAGAGAGGAACTTCTTCACATCAGAAACCTTGTGGACAATAGCCCACCGACAGACAATGGAGATCCGTCATGGCTACCTGTTGCTGTCCTACCTGAGAGACGCAAGAAGAAGACCAAGCGGGGGTCCCTTGCCGGGCTGCTGGTCAGACTGAGAAAAAGAGTAAACTGACCCCATTTTCCGAGTATTCTTCTGGTTAATGTTCAATCGATTGAAAATAAGCTAGATGAACTCAGAAGTCGGATTGCTTTTCAACGGGACACTGTAACGTGTTAATTGTCACTGAGACTTAGCTAAACCCCGCTATCCCGGACTCTGCCATTGTTCCTGACGGATTCACTATTTTCCGCCAGGACCGAACAGAAAAACAAAAAAAACTTGGGGAAAAGTAAAAGAGGCGGTGTATCATGATTAACAAGAACTGGTGTACAGATGTGAGGATTATTTCTTCGCACAGTTCCTCTCATTTAGAGCACCTCAGATGTGAGGATTATTTCTTCGCACTGTTCCTCTCATTTAGAGCACCTCATGGAACCTTGTGGACAATAGCCCAGCCGAAATAATTTACATGTGTTGTGATTACAGCAGTGTATATTCCGCCGATCGCCCACAACAACACAGCACTCGATCAGCTGTTTGGGATTATCGACAAGACCGAGACTTCAAGGCCAGAGGTGGCCTTCATTCGGTATTTTAACACCGCTAACATGAAGAAGGTCCTGCCAAAGTACTACAAACACCATGACGACCTCCTAACCTATCAGGCTCTCCTCTCCTCTTTCTCTGCTTCGATCTCTCAGGCAAAAAGCACTTTCTTTCAAGATAAGATCCAATCTTCCTATTCCAATCCCAAAAAACTATTTTCAATCTTTTCTACCCTCTTGGACCCCCCCAAAGCCCCTCCCCCCTCCTCCCTCTGTCAAGCGACTTTGTTAACCACTTTGAAAAAAAGGTTGATGATATTCGCTCTTCTTTTTCTGACTCACCTTTACTCACCGCTGGGTCGCCAGACCCTGCCTTCACCCACACACTAACCTCCTTCTCCCCTCTCTCTCCAAGTGAGGTTCTTACCCTCGTCACCTCTGCCCGTCCTACCACCAGTCCTCTGGACCCTATCCCCTCTAACCTCCTTCAGACTATCGCTCCTGATATTCTACCGTTTCTCACCCATTTCATCAACACTTCTTTAGCTTCTGGTCACTTTCCAAACAGTCTCAAGGAGGCAAGAGTAAACCCTCTCCTAAAGAAACCCACTCTCAACCCGTCTGTTCCTGTCTAAAAACACTGGAACGCGCTGTCTTTAAATAACTCTCCTGTTATCTCCATCAGAACAACCTTCTGGATCCGCACCAGTCTGGTTTCAAGGCAGGTCACTCCACATAAACTGCTCTCCTTGCTGTCTCTGAGGAACTGCACACTGCTAAAGCAGCATCCCTCTCCTCTGTCATCATCCTTCTGGACCTGTCTGCTGCATTCGACACGGTGAATCATCAGATCCTCCTTCGCACTCTCCAAGAATTTGGAGTTTCAGGCACTTTCCCTCCTCACCTCATACCTCAAAGACCGCACCTACAGGGTAACTTGGAGATGGTCCAAGTCCGACCCTTGTCAATTAACTACAGGGGTTCCTCAAGGCTCTGTTCTTGGTCCTCTCCTCTTCTCCTTGTACACAAACTCGCTCGGATCTGTCATTAGCCCGCACGGTTTTTCATACCACTGCTATGCTAACGACACCCAATTAATTCTGTCCTTTCCCCGCTCAGAAACCCAGGTCGTCGTACGCATCTCTGCTTGTCTCGCTGACATTTCACAGTGGATGTCTGCTCACCACCTCAAGCTCAACCTTGACAAGACTGAACTGCTTTTCCTTCCGGGAAAAGATTGTCTCACTCTTGACCTAACAATCAACATCGGCACCTCTGTTGTTTCCCCGACTCAGACTGCAAGGAATCTGGGGTCGACCCTAGATAACAAACTGTCCTTCACTGTAAACATTGCTGCCACAACCCGCTGCTGCAGATACACTCTTTACAACCTCAGGAGAATACGTCCCCAGCTGACCCAGAAAACAGAGCAGGTTCTGGTCCAGGCTCTCGTCATCTCACGCCTAGACTACTGCAACTCTCTCCTGGCTGGTCTACCTGCATGTGCCATCCGACCCCTGCAGCTCATCCAGAATGCAGCGGCTCGTCTGGTCTTCAACCTTCCTAAATTCTCCCACACCACGCCGCTCCTCCGCTCCCTTCACTGGCTTCCGGTAACTGCTAGAATCCACTTCAAGACACTGGTACTTGCGTACCATGCGGCGAATTGGTCTGGCCTTTCCTAAATCCAGGACATGGTTAAACCGTACACCCCAGCACGTGCACTCCGCTCTGTATAAACCAAAGAGCTCGCTGCACCCGCAATGCGAGGGGGACCCAAGTTCCCAAGTGAGGTTCTTACCCTTGTCACCTCTGCCCGTCCTACCACCTGTCCTCTGGACCCTATCCCCTCTATCCTCCTTCAGACTATCGCTCCTGACATTCTACCGTGTCTCACCCATTTCATCAACACTTCTCTAACTTCTGGTCACTTTCCAAACAGTCTCAAGGAGGCAAGAGTAAACCCTCTGCTAAAGAAACTCACTCTCAACCCGTCTGATGTTATAAACTACAGGCCTGTCTCTCTTCTCCCGTTCCTGTCTAACACACTTGAACGCGCTGTCTTTAAACAACTCTCCTGTTATCTCCATCAGAACAACCTTCTGGATCCGCACCAGTCTGGTTTCAAGGCAGGTCACTCCGCAGAAACTGCTCTCCTTGCTGTCTCTGAGGAACTGCACACTGCTAAAGCAGCATCCCTCTCCTCTGTCATCATCCTTCTGGACCTGTCTGCTGCATTCGACACGGTGAATCATCAGATCCTCCTTCGCACTCTCCAAGAATTTGGAGTTTCAGGCACTGCACTTTCCCTCCTCACCTCATACCTCAAAGACCGCACCTACAGGGTAACTTGGAGAGGGTCCGAGTCCGACCCTTGTCAATTAACTACAGGGGACCCTCAGGGCTCTGTTCTTGGTCCCCTCCTCTTCTCCTTGTACACAAACTCGCTCGGATCTGTCATTAGCCCGCATGGTTTTTCATACCACTGCTATGCTGACGACACCCATTTAATTCTGTCCTTTCCCCTTTGGAAACATACTGGACCATGTTTATTCCCCTTTTCGACATGGACACGGCAAATAAGACCACATCTCACTGCTGCTGCTGCCTGCTTACAGGCAGAAACTTAAAAGGGACTGTTACCTCATTCACACCAACGGTGTTTCAGGGCCGGTTTGGAGCTGGAGCTTGAAAAGCACCGGGTTTTCCTGTTCACACCACAGCGGAGCAGCCTCTTAGCTCAGGAATCCGGTTTGTCCAAGCACCACATTTTTTTACGGCTAGAGCAAAAGCACCACATACGTTACGCTAACGTTGAGTCGGGGGCAGGGGCTTGATCAACTCCTAAACAACAACAAAAAGCCGGTGTTTTATCCAGTTTGTACACAACGATTGAGAAACTTAACAAGCAGCAGTGGTCCACTGAAGAGACCAGCTACTTACTGGGAATCTGGTCTTCCGAAGAGGTACAGAGGAAGCTGGAACACAATCGGCCATTGTTGTTGTTGTCGGTGTGAGCTGTGAGGGCTTTCCCCGCGGTTTGGTTTTATGAAGCAGGCACGCAAACGGTTACGTCATGACACAAATGATGACGCAATGACGCAGCACCAGTTGGACTCTGAGCGGTGTGAAAAGAGCCGGAGCTAAACCGAAGAACCGGTTCTGAACCTGAAAAGCTCTAGCACGGAGCTTGAACCAGAGTTACGTTGGTGTGAATGAGGTAAGACCGGTAACAAGGACACTCCAACGATGGAGTGAGGAGTCAGATTCAGCTCTGCAGGATTGCTTTGCATCTACGGAGTGGAGTGTGTTTGAGGACAACAACATCAACACACACACAGATACGGTCATCTGCTACAGTGGGAAATGCATCGATGACATGGTAATGAAGGTTTCTGTACGGACATTCCCAAATCAAAAGCCCTGGATAAACGGCGAGGTGGGTGGCAAGCTGAAAGCGCACACTATCGCGCACAGAGCTGGAGATTTGGAGGAGTACAGGAAATCTAAATATGAATTCTGGAGAGCAATCAGCAGCGCAAAGAGACAATACAAAGACAATGTGGAATCTGACTTCAATGGCTGTAACACCCGGAACATGTGGGCGGGACTAAGAACAATGACAGACTACAAAGGAGCAGCGGGGGGTGCTGCGGGAGTGTCTGCGTGTGCATCTCTCCCAGATGAGCTGAACAGTTCTTTTGCACGATTTGAGAGCAGGCAGGCTGTGGAGGCACAGAAGGATCAGGAGTCCTGCCCTTTTGTTTTAGACAGGGCAGATGTGTGCAAATACTTTTAAAAGGGTTAACCCACACAAGGCTCCTGGACCTGATGGCATCCCTGGCCGTGTTCTCATTGTGTGTGCAGTTCAGCTAGCAGAGGTGTTCACAGACATCTTCAACAGGTCCCTGCTGCAGTCTGTAGTCCCCACATGCTTCAAACACTCCACCATTGTTCCTGTCCCCAAAAAAACAATAATCACCAGCAGGACCGGCCCTAGACTTTTGGGGGCCCTAAGCGAGCTTTGGCTTGGGGGCCCCCCTCACTCTATCGCGTTCTCACTACACACAACAGGGAACCAACTTTTATCTTATGATGTTAGCATCAGCACACATATTGTATAAATAAGCATTTAAACACCGTGGAGCTAACCTCCTCTAGGGGGGTCCTCACCTCCTCTAGGGGGCCGGGGGGCATGCTACCCTGGGAAGATTTTTTTTTAAATACTGAAGTTAAAAGCATCAATCTGGTGCACTTTGAGAGCAAAATGAAGAGATCTATCGATACATCTCTCAACAACCATATGAAACAGAACTGTAAGCAGATTTTTCTTTATGGATATTTTACAAATCACTTCCCTTTCAAACTGTAATCTTGTTTTGTCATATAGTATATAACTGTTTTTCATTTATTCTCTCTGGGTGTCCATCTCATAATTTTCACATTAGAAGACTCATCTAGTCTTCTAGCTGTTAATAGGAATATCATTCAGAAGAATTATAATTTCATGCAAAAATCTGTCACAAAAGAGGTTGCACATTTAAATTCAGGTGTTGTTATGGCAACGTCAGTGGCCAAACAGCCACATTTATTGCTGCAAATACCTTCAAATAGCTGTCGACACGTAAAGAAGTGGCAACTATGCCACCATTTCAGCTGACATTTTCTCAGAAATACTGTCACATAACATCCATATATTTCAGTGCTAGGTTGATGCTTAGCTAAGCTAACTATGATAACTTTACTGACAGGACTCAGGATCAACTGTGTACTGTAAGGTAGGTTCTAGCTTCATGTCGAACAGTAAGTCAACATTTCCCAGAGAGCTTTCTTTGAAATCACCAGGTAACGCTAAAAAACATAACATTTAGATTTTATGACAAAGTGTTTATTTAAAGGTCACATGTCATGCTTTTCCGGTTATTACCCGTGCCCTTGTGTGTTATGAAGGTTTTTCTGCATGTAAACGGTGTGCGGAGCCAAACCCTCAAAGTACACCCTGTAGCGAGTAAAACTCTAAAACAGAAAATACCTCCCCAAAACGCCTCGTTGGTGAAACGTCATCATGACGTCATCATCCATTTGATTCTTCCGGGTACGTGCTTACGAAAGCACGTACCCGGAACTAAATGGGCCAATCCGTGGAGCCGTGACGTTACGTCCGCGGAGCCGTTACGTTAAACCCCCGTTGATTGGTCCAAATTGACCAATCCACACACACACACTCAGTGCAGGCAGCCCTGCTGATTTCTGCTTCCTGCTGCAGGCTGATAACAGACAGTTGGGATCGCGCGAAATTCTCTCTGCAGACCCATTCTCACAGCGTTTATCAACCTATAAACCTTTTTCTTACTCAATATCAAGCCACACTTATTGTTTTTATTTCGGCTGTGACTTTGTGTGTGTTCAGGTTGAGTTTGGCTGTGTTTGGCTGTGTATCGCTAGGAACAAGGAAATCACGGAGGGGGGGTGGGGGGGGAGCTGCAGCAAGCCGCAGCGAGCCGTTTAGTGGAGAAAGTGAATACTGCTGAATACACATACTTTACAGAGATGCTGTATGTGAAACCAATGTGAGTTTGGAAAATTGCACAGTATTTTTCTATTTTAGTATACCTCAACAATGGAATTATGATCAGTGGACCTTTAATATATCTGGCTAGCTAAAGCTACTTGCTAACGGTTTAGCTTACCCCCGCGATTCAAAGTAACGTCAACATAGCTGTAATTTATGCTTTGCTTACATGTTCGCATAACTTGGAAGTTTACTGACATTTACATACCTTGTTTACCTGGCTCAAGTGATGGCACTGGGGTTGTTGTGTGAGACACCACTTGAGAATTGTCCTCATTTTTAAGAAAAAAAATTCTTATGTCCATCTTCAAAAACTCTGAGTCTGACTGACAGTTTATTTTAAACATTGTCAAAGCTCCCCAGATAGGTACCTGTCCGCCAATTAGACAGATGTTTATTTCCATACAACTCTCTGGTTGGTCTGGTGTCTTGCCTCTGTTGCATTCACTGAACACGGGAAATTACAATCCTGAGGTCCTCATTAGTGTCATGATGAGGTTCAGGTAAAGCACGGTTAATGTATTATATTATTGACTCAATAATATAATACATGACTTTGAGAGTAGGCAATCTAGGCATATTAACAAAATTAATTAAACATACTTGTCACGGCGACGGTGCACTGAGATTATTATTTATTTTCATTTTTTTTTTGTTGCTAGGGGGCCCTTAGTGACTGTGGGGCCCTAAGCGGCCGCTTATGTCGCTTAATGGGTCGGGCCGGCTCTGATCACCAGCCTCAATGACTACCGCCCAGTAGCACTCACCTCCATCATAATAGAAGAAGAAGAAGAAGAAGAAGATTCAACCTGTTCAATGTAACAAAACGGTTTCTCTGCATTTGACCCATCCTAGTGTTAGGAGCAGTGGGCTGCCATTATATACGGTGCCCGGGGAGCTGTGTAGGGAATGGCGACTTGCTCAGGGACACCTCGGTAGCACTTGGTCTTTCCGGGACTTGAACTGGTGACCAACAGTTGCCAAGCCAAGTCCCTATGGACTTCGCCACCACCGCCCTTGAATAATAATAATGATGAAGTGCTTTGAGCGGTTAGTCAAAACATTCATCACCTCCTCCCTGACTCTGGACCCCCTGCAGTTTGCCTACAGAGCAAACAGGTCCACAGACGACGCCATAGCCCTCACCATCCACACTGCCCTCTCACACCTGGACCAGAGGAACACTTATGTGAGAATGCTGTTCATTGACTACAGTTCAGCCTTCAATACCATTGTGCCCTCCAAGCTGGCCATCAAGCTCAGAGACCTCAGGCTCAACAGCGCCCTCTGTGACTGGATCCTGAACTTCCAGACGGGCAGACCCCAGGCAGTGCAGGTGGGAAACATTACATCCTCCACCCTGATCCTCAACACCGGAGCCCCTCAAGGCTGCGTGCTCAGCCCTCTCCTCTACTCCCTGTTCACACACAACTTTACCTTTACTCCAAGCGGCTTAGGAAGAAATCCCTCCGGATTATAAAAGACCCCCATCACCCCAGCCACAAACTGTTCTGTCTGCTATCGTCTGGCAGGCGGTACCGCAGCATCTGGACTAAAACCACCAGACTCAGGGACAGTTTCATCCCACAGGTTAAACACCTGAACTGTTGTAACAACATCCACAATATTCATCTGGCTGCTACTTAAAAAATATTTATCTAGTATTTACCTAATATATCATATTTCAATGACTTGCATATAGACTTGTATTGCACTACTTCACTTTTTTAAACAAATTTTCTTCTTGTATTTACTATTTACTATTTATTTGCACTATATTTTTCTGTTTATCTGTGTTTTTTGTTGCACTGTTGGAGAAGCCTGTTATACAAGATTTTCATCGATAAAACTACACTGTAGCTATGTTCGTATGACTAATAAAGAACCTTGAACATACAAAGTGGAGGATTCTGCAGTGACCAGAAGGAGAGCAGGGAAATCGAAAATACAATGAGAGTTCAGGGAGGGAGACACAGGGGAAGAGCGGAGACTAAATTAGAAAATTCTGATTACATGTCTGCTCTCCTTTACTCTTCTCTGATACCCTAAATCCCATACAAACTCCCATGATTGCAGAGCAAAGGCAACTTGTCCATTAATTTAGTCAGCCCCTTAAGCCTCTTAAAAAAAACACATTTCAGCGCGCGAACACACACGCAACTAAACCGAGTCTTGTGGGAACAAGGGTAGGAGAATCAGGGCAATTAACAAATTGCTGTTTAAAAGATACACATGCAGGTTGTGAACACCTGTTAAACCCCGAGCCTGTTTTTCAGGTTTCAGGCTCGAAAATGACATTCCCAGAACAAATGACCATATCTTCCCTTCTAAAAGGGTTACATTAATAATCTTTTTTCTCAAAGTAATGATAAACCTGTCAGTTGGATGTAGAATAGTCAGATTCAATATAGATGTTTTTTATTTTAAAGAAAATTCAGATTGAACATGGTAAAAAACTGTAAATGATAGTGTCCGTCCAAAATATATATTGTACTTATAGTGAAAACTAACCTTGGATGATGGGTTAGTAGACTAAAGGCTTTAGGAATCCAAAGTACAACATATAATAAGTACCCTGTATCAAGATTGATGCAAAACAAGTGATATTTGACATTTTAGACAGATTTAGCAAAAAAAACCTTCTTCTGGGGCCATTTGGGTGGATTTTTCATATCTCTGGCTCCCCCTGCTGGATTTTGACATGTGACATCTCTTTCTAACCGTCAGAGCCAATGGAATCGAGGGGAACTCCCACATAGTCCTTATTTGGTCATGTGTGTGTGTTAGGCTGCTGCATTGCCAAGACCGGAAGCAGCAGCCATTCTGGTGGCTACCATTAGCAGCTAACTTTTGCTCTGCGATTTTTACATAAAAATTGAATTATGCATTATAAATAATTCAAATTATTGCCCAGAAACTTTATCAACCTATGGATTAACCGATTCAGTCGCGTTTTTTCTCGTTTTAATGCCATTGAACACGTCTTTTGATCAGATTAAGAGCTACGGTGAGACGATCTCCCTAGAAGCTACGTAAAGGTGTGTTGTGATGTCTGTCTTTGCTTCCCCTGTCGCAAGTTCGGATCATTCAGTGATGATACTATATACCTAAATAATCTGTGGAACCTCAGCTTTAATCGGATATCTTGTATGTTCAGCTACGATCAGTAATAAGGGTACTTTTATCTTGAGTTCTATGCCAATGTCCGTTAGCATTTTTCGCTAAGGGGTCATTTAGATGCTTCTTATGAGACTTGTGTTTTGTTTTGGTAAAAATGGTTTATATCGTCAGTTAGCTGAGATTATTTCTGTTAATCTGGTATAACACATTAATAGGTTCTTAAATATTAAGATCCCCTAAGACACAGTGCCCTGACAAAAAAAAAACAGGGTCCCCGCCGGCGCAACCGAGTCTCATGGCATTTCGTGTTCACCAACACGATTTTTAATCTATTGATTCGTGTTCACCAACACGATTTTGCCCTTTTTTTTCGTGTTGCACAGCACGATTTTAAAAGCAATGTATTTCTACTGGTAATGTGTTTCGTGCCTGCAGCATGTCTTTTTCTCCGGTCGGGTCGTGGAAGACCGGAAGCTGTGTGGTTCATAAAAACATGTTCTTACCCAATATCAAGCCACAATTATTGCTTTTATTTTAAATCGTATAATTTCTGACTTTTGTTTCCGTCTGTGAGGAAAATAAATGGGGCACAGAGCCTCAGAACACTGAAATCTGTATTTTTTAAATCTTTTTTTCTTCTAATTTGTTATTCTTTTCAAAATAACACACTGTTATTTACTCACTAATAACACACAATTATCCTTGCTTTTATTTATTGGTTTAATTCCATAATCTCGGCCTTTTTTGGCGTCCTTCAGGAACTGAATTTCAAAATAAAAATAACTGGAAACAGACATAGGCATTTCGAGCGATTACCCAAGATCCTCAGCCATGGTTTAAGATCGCTAATTGGATGGTTTAGCTGCAATGCATGCTGGGATTTGGTGTTTATATGATATGAAATCCGGAAAACATTTTAAAAGAATAAAATAATACTTAATTCCGAGTGTTCTTGCTTTTCTCTTTGAAAGTCATCACATAACGGCATTGTAATACACGGTTCGGCTGCATTACATATTACAGATCTGCTGTAGTTCTTTATTTATAGAGCCCTGATGAGAAGACCTTTGGAAAAACTGGAAGAAATGCCGCCCAAACTGAATACTTAACGTGGACCATAAATATATCAACAATTAAACAACATCTTCAATTTCTCTTCACACAATACGTCTCCTTGCAGTATCAACCTTAATTCGGATGACTTTTATATTTGATCTAATTCGTAGATAGGTTATATTTACACCATAACGGTGCACAGCTGATATAAAAGGACTTTGATTTTCTTTGAATATAAGAATGTAAATACTGAGTCTGAAATAGTATAGCAATATGCTATAAAATTATGTGAAAACATGGATAAAACTACACATCTTCAGATGTTGTACATACATAAGTGTCCTACACTAATAATACAAAGTTATTCTAGCTGTGTGTACCTTGTGTGCACCGCCTAGTGGTTAAAGCACGTTTTTTAATTATTGTTTTTATGTGTTATATTTGACTACAAAAATATTAAGAGTACATACTTTCATAGGGGGAAAGTAGAAGGTCTGTGATAGAAATATAGAATATAAAAAATCAAGAAGATACTGTAAGTGATCTCTACAATAAAACAGTTTAGAGCAGGATGTACAAAGATATTAATAGGAGGAAAAAAATTTTTTATAAAAAAAACGAATTAACCTTTATTTAAACATTAAATAATACTTTAGATTAACGTCCTCTTTTAAATAAGAAAACAACTTTGGGGGTATCTACAGATAAATATTAAGCCTGACAAAGTACTTAACGTCTAATATATTGCTTTCCTGCAATGTTAACTATGTTGAAGCACTTATTTTATCTGATATTATACATATGAATTATACTCTTATGTATGTAGATAGTATAAGAAATGTGCAGAATATGACAGTGTAATGGTGGAGGTACAAACACATATTGATAGATGTCTTGTAATGTGCTGTTGAGGAACCTGTGACCCAAGATTTTCATTCATTGCATGCACCGTAGTTGTGTATATGAGTCAATAACCTTTGAAAATCTTGAAATCTTGAAAGGGATGTGCAAAATAGCCATTATACAGTCTTTAATTAACTATTAGTAGAGAATAACGAGTAATGAATATACTTTATTACTCGTTTCCATTCATGTCAATTGCAGATAAATGTTTAGTCTTCTCAAGCACCAACTATCAAATATCTCTCCTGATTGTTGGCACTTGGCAATCAGGTTAACCTCTGTATTGTGGAGTAGAATTACAAAGTAACAATGATCTGTCACGTGGGTATATATTAATGCTGCGCATTATGGACACAAGCGATTTTCACCCATTTATTAATTAAATGTTTTACATTTGATAACACCAATGTGTTTAATACTGGCAACTTCTAATTGTGGGAAAGACGAAAACGTTCAGTAGAGACGTCCCATGGAACATTTTGCGAAACAAAATAGCAGGCATGTGTAGTTCTGGGGGGGGGAGTTCGATTCCAGTTTTGGATAGTCTGGCGTGGTTTTGTTCCATTTCAAACAGCTGTTTGACGCTCGGCGTAACATTGGCGCACTGCCACTCCAACATCGAATCCCAGCGCTTAAAGATTAATCACGGGGACTGTAGTCCTAAACGATAGCTGGGGATTATGGGTAGTGTAGTGTCTTCGGCCATCCTAAACTCCTCGAGGTCTACGTCTGTTTCCGGTTATTTTTATTTTGAAATTCAGTTCCTGACGTACGCCAAAAAAGCCAGAGATTATGGAATTAAACCAATAAATAAAAGCAAGGATAATTGTGTGTTATTGGTGAGTAAATAACAGTGTGTTATTTTGAAAAGAATAACAAATTAGAAGGAAAGATTTAAAAATACAGATTTCAGTATTCTGAGGCTCTGAGCCCCATTTATTTTCCTCACAGACGGCAACAAAAGTCAGAAATTATACGATTTAAAATAAAAGCAATAATTGTGGCTAGGCCTGTCGCGATAATCGATAAATTGACTTATCGTACGATAAATAAAAATGGACTCGATAACTTTTCTGAGCTCGATAAATTGCCGTTTACATAAAGATGTGACCAGCATTTTAGCCTGGAGCGCTGTGGCTGCCAGGCGCGCTGTGAGGGGCGGGGCTGACACACAGCCAGGTCAGGACACTCCGCGTGCACGTGCAGCAGCGTCGCAGCCAAATTAATAATATAGCGACAAGCGGGAGACAACGTGTGACTTACTCGCGGGGAATTTAAAGTGAAATGGAATTGGTTACAAAACCTAACTACACATCTCGATTCTCCGGTGTGGCAGTATTTTGGATTCAAACCAAATCAACGAGGCGAACCTACGGACTTGAATGAGCCGGGCGGTGTGTCGCATTGGTTTAAAAAAGGTAGCGACAAAAGCAGGCAATACCACGCATTTTAAACCACCTAAAACACAACCACCCCATTCCGTTTTCCCAGCTGGGAGCAAACACGGCAGCTGGAGATGGAGAGCCCCCGCCCGACAATGCAAACATGTTGGAGTTCCTTGCTCGAAAACTTAGAAAAACAGATTTGGATATGGCCTGTTGAGGAATCTGGGTCTTTGACAGTGAACTGTACACTTGACTTGTTTTAAGGAGGTTTTTTTTGCTTGTGAGATAATGTGTGCTCATATTTATTTATTTATTTATTTATATATATATATATATATATAGAGAGAGAGCGAGAGAGCTCTGTTTTCCAGCCTGACTCTATTTAATTTATTGTTTTGGTTGTGTGTGATTTAATTAATTTATTATAATTTAATTAATTTGTTTTATTTATTATATATAATTTATATATTTTAATATTATTTCACATTTCATTTGCAATGTTGAATGTTCAATAAAAAGTTATGTTTGAAAGGATATACTTGAATTATTATTAAATATTATCATTATGTCTAAAATGGTCTTAAAACGGCGCCGACAATATTATCGTTTATCGCAATAATTTCCAGAAAAATTTATCGTCCAATACAATTAATTATCGTGACAGGCCTAATTGTGGCTTGATATTGAGTAAGAACATGTTTTTATGAACCACACAGCTTCCGGTCTTCAACGACCCGACCGGAGAAAAAGACGTGCTGCAGGCACGAAACACATTACCAGTAGAAATACATTGCTTTTAAAATCGTGCTGTGCAACACGAAAAAAAGGAGAAAATCGTGTTGGTGAATACGAAATGCCATGAGACTGGGTTGGCCGGCGGGGACCTTGGGGCTTAACAGGTTCTACCTGAGAATTTTTTTTCTATTTTACAATTCAAGATGAGCCAGTTTTCAAGCTTGCAATGAGCTCACTAAAGTTAGGTAGAGTGTTACTGATTGAGTTAAAGTCACCGTGTGTATTTACAAAATATCTGTATTCTATTTCTTACAAGCTAAACTTATAACCCAGAGAAAATAATCAAGCAGCTCCACAGTTTTGGGTTTGAGTATTTTTCAGCTATTTGTTTTGGTTTATTGGGTGCAACCTTAGAGGGGCACTGTTATGCTCATTTTCAGGTTCATATTTGTATTTACTCTATGCATGTTTCCATGCTTTAATGTTCAAAAAGCTCTTGAACATTGTCATACTACCTGTGCTGCAGCGCCCTCGGAAATACAGGCGACACATAACTAAGTGTTACGGAAGTCAAAAGGAGTCCAATCCAGACTCAAATCGTTTGTGGCAGGGCGGGGAGTGTGTGGGAGATCACTTTTTGTTAGTCTTTGCAGACCATTTACAGGCAAATAAGCCTATATAACACACTACAGGAGAGGAAGAAATTCCTAAAGCATAATAGGGCCTGTTTAATGTTTACTCCCGCTCACTAACCGTGTTTTAAGCAGCAACAGGTATCTGAAAATGGTTAACAGTTAGCTGGTGAACATAGAGCTGACTTCTAGCAGCCAACAAGACACTTATTGTTTTTTAGAGAGCAAGCAGAGCAAAAAGGTATTTTTATACTAAACTTATCTGAGCAGACTCCAAATGATTGCTTATGTTGCTCTTTCTGCTGGATGTGTGAATAGCCAAGTGTTTATAAGCTGATTTTACAATTATTGCTTTAAATTATTCTTATAACAGATGTTTTAGAAAAACAAGAGAGCAGTTGTGAAAATTGCAGCAATTTATGAATTGCTTTCACAGCATTATATATTAGATCCCTGTGTGCAGTCGGGACTTTTGATATTACTACCACCGGGTGTTGCCATATTCAGACATTCACACATCCTCAACATAGTGGCTTTAATAAAAAATTGGAAACCATCAATGACTGTGCTATGTCCATTTACTGTAATCCCAACTGCGCTATGGTACATTTCCAAATCACACATTTCCTCGCCTGTAGAGTGATGTACACTGCAGTAAAACCTATTCCCAGGTTAATGTGAGACTGTGTATACAGTAGGCACTTTAGGCGAGAATAAAAATCCCTTTCTGGGCTTGTTCATGTCATAAACCATAAATACTCTAGTATAAACCAATTCGTTATCCACAGCCCAATTTGCATAAGATTATCAACTGGCTCAATGCTGTTTGTGCAGACTGAGACCAGTGAAAGATGTGAAAGAATCGTATCGCCTTTTTTTGGAGATTAAGTATTACGACGTATGAATTTAGGTCACAATATTGTTCCTCTGCTCCTATCTCCGTCCTTTAGAGGGGTTTGAAAAAAGAGCGGAGGAGACGGGGAGAGAATGGAGGGTGACTGCAATAAAAAGGACTGAGACAACATTAATAACATCCTCTATAATCTGCTGATGGACTCAATATTGTTTACCCTGCCGCCACAGTACGGAACGACGAGGACTATTTTAGTTGTTCTCATTCCAGATAGTGGAGATAATCCTCTTTTCACTGCTGAGGTTTATTGTCACACAGGAAGCGTCTATCTGGAGCAATTCTTTCATTAATGCCTAAAACAGATACAGATTCCACGTACTGCTGGATAATAGAGTGTTGTGGAGTTTCTAAATCGTTTCTCTTTTCCTTTTCTAGTTATGTTGCTATTGATGCATTTGCTACCAAATTCTTTAAACTGATAATAACAATAGTGATAGAGGGGAGAGTGGGGACATAGTGTATATAACACTTTTTAGATTAACTACATTTCAAAAGAACACAAAAACAAAATGGCTATGATCATTAAATCACGTATGTCCTTTCAAAATCTACTTATCGCATCCAAAACATCTCTTGGTGTATCCACAAGATATTTTCCAATTCTGGTGAGTGTTGAAGGCTGTACGTGTTTAAAAATAAAGCATGTCAAAGCTGTATGGGCTTGGAGGAAAATGCCTTTTTACTTTCGTCCTGGTTCTCCTGCCAAAAAATGTTCAGTCTTTCGCAGTACTTTATATATCAGTCAAGCTTCTTTATAGCCTTTAGATTGTTCACTTACATTCATAACTCATGGTTTGGGGGTATTAGAAGGATCATACAATGTATATGCTTCAAAGGAGAGGTTTAACAACTATATATTATTGTTGTTTTTTTTTACTTTTTATTTATTGACTTGGTTTATACATGCATGTTCTCTGCCCAAAACACAAAACACATTTCTTTACAGGTATTTTAAGTCATATAATAACAAGGAAATTATACGAAACGATATAATATGATACGGTTACATGCGATACAACATTACAGTCACTTTTTTCTGTCTCTTTGTTTTCTTTAATCCCTAATTTTGCCTTTCCAATCATTCCCCCTGCAGTTTTGAGGTTCGTCGGCCCGACAGATAACATCTACTCCTGCAGTTTCGTCCAGATGTTGGAGCAGAGGCTGGAAAACGCCTACGACGAGGCTCAGGACAAAGTGCTGGAGACCTACAGCAGGCTCACTGTGGAGGTGGGCTACTGAGGATATGTATAGGACTTGAGCAGGTCTCCCTTGAAAAAGAGATCAATGATCTCAATGGGATACACCTGGATAAATAAAGGTTTGAAATGAAATGATTCAGAGAGCCAAACATGTCATATTTGCGTGTGATCAGGCTAATGTGAACAACACATCTCTGCTACTGATTCTGGACACTTACAACACATCTTTTATATGCCTGCTACATTTCGACCACTGTTGTTCTGCTTTATTGATAATTAACACATATAAATCTTAACATGGCTCTATAATTATTCAATAAAGGTCAGATTAATCAGAAAGCAAATTGCAATTAGACGATGATATAATGAATTTTGTTTCCAGAGACACAATCAAAGCTCATTCTCCTCTTTTTTGTTTAATCTCATTCAGCTCTTCTGTTCTCTGCTGCGTCTCTTGTTCTAATGTTCTGTCTCTTTCTATGACTGTCAAGGTACTCTCATGACTGCAGGATACACACACACTCACACACCATCATAATCATAAAGTAGGTCTCAGCAAGCAGAGGCAGATATAGGCTCCATTCATAATTCATACTCTCCTCTGAAATATTAACACTCATGGAGGAACAGGGATGGGAATTACTCGTATCATAATCCACTTTACTATGGTGACTGTCATGACCTCGATAGAAACTGATGAACCCAAATGCACGACCCAGAGACAAAGTCTTGAATTTAACAACATTTATTTTTTAATTCCAAAGATCAGGTAATCCCTCTTAACAGAGTAGGTACTGGCATAAACAAAAAGTGCTCACAAGGAGGAAAAAACTAAGCAAGGCCCCCCCCCCTACCCCGTCTAGGGACGACTCCTGACGGCCAAGGCTGATCAGGACGACAATCTTGGAAGTCCCTGATCAGAGTCTTATCAATGATAAGTGCGCTACCCATAAGCGCTCCTCAGGACCGTATCCCTCCCATTCGACCAGGTATTGATGTCCTCTGCCCCGTTTGCGGACCGCTAGTAGCTTCCTTACCCCGTCGATGATCCGGGGAGGCGGGAACCAGGGCGCTCTCCTGAACAGGCTTGATTTTGCTGACGTGGATCGTGGGGTGGACCTTGAGAGACCTGGGGAGTCAGAGACGCACCGCGACAGGGTTAATAATGTTCTGAATTGGGAAAGGACCAACAAACCTTGGTGCCAACTTCCTGGAATGAACATGTAGGGGTAAGTTTTTAGTTGATAACCAGCCACGCTGAACCGGTATGTAGACGGGAGCCGCACGGAGGGAATGATCTACTGCTGCCTTCATCCGAGCGGATGTCCGAAGGAGTGCCTGCTGAGCTCCGGCCCGGACCTTCCGACAACGTAGGACCATGGCGTGCGCAGACGGGACTCTGACCTCTTCCTCGTTGGCTGGGAACAAAGGGGGTTGATATCCATAGTCGCACTAGAAAGGGGGAGAGACCTGTAGAAGCCGAGGGAAGAGTATTGTGGGAGTATTCCACCCAGATGAGTTGATCCGACAGTCCGTTCATAAACGCATCTATCGAGTGTTCCAGCCACTGTCTGAGGCTGCGGTCCGAAATGTTATGGCGTAATCTATGACAGGGTAGGAGTGCTGCTTTATCTGCATAAGAGTCCGGGTGGCCTCCCTGGAGGTTGAAGTCTGATCGGACACCCGGCTCATTGTGTCGTAAAAAGCGGATTACGACCTGCATATGGGAGAGTCTCGAGCCCATTCAGCCGTGGCCCATGCCGCGGCTCTGCCGGTGAGGTGGGGGACCAAGAAGGCGATCTTGGCTTCCTCGGAAACAAACGCCGCTGGATTGTGTTTATAGTGTAGATCACACTGGACCAGGAACGTTCGGCAGTTTCCAGACTCCCCGGAAAATCTATCTGGTGATGCCAACCGAAATGGAACAAATGCTGAGCGAACCTCAGCCTGGCCAGCTGCAGGATTGACGGGCAACATTAAGAGATCTATGGATACATCTCTCAACATCCATATGAAACAGAACTGTAATCAGATCATATGCAGGTGTGCCGCGGAAATAATCTTTTGAATAATTTGTGACCAAACCGTTTGAGACCCACTGAGGTAACTTAGAATAAAGTGAACTATCTAAACACTCAGAGAGTCCTTTGGCTCACCTGAGGACCCTTATCCAGCTTGTCTTGGAACAAACAGCTTCTTATGTCCCTTCAGCTAGCTAACCAGATGCTAACAACACGGTCCCTGCTGCTGGCATATCTCTCTCTCTCTCTCTCTCTCTCTCTCTCTCTCTCTCTCTCTCTCTCTCTCTCTCTCTCTCTCTCTCTCTCTCTCTCTCCGCTATTTCCACACACACACACACACACACACACACACACACACACACCACACCCACCCACCCACCCACACACCCACCCACCCACCCACACACACACACACACACACACACACACACACACACACACACACACACACACACACACACACACACACACACACACACACACACACACACACACACACACACACACACACACACACACACACACACACACACACACACACACACACAGCCGAGCTTCAATCATGCAACTCTCTGATTGGTCTGGTGTCTTGCCTCTGTTGCATTCATATAATAATATGTAATTCAGACAGGGGAGCTCCGCACCGCCTGCCGGCTGCAGCGCCCTCAGCACCCCACTTCCCTCGCCCATGTTCGATGCTTCATTCAAAGCTTCATTTTGCCACCACTACTGGCATAAACAAAAAGCACTCACAAGGAGGAAAAAACTAAGCATAACAAAAAGAGAATTTAAGAAAAACGTAAGCAATCCTTTCTGAGCTGAGGCATGGCACGACTATTTGGAGAAACAAACAAGACGAACTGACACAGGACAGGGGAGAGACAGGACTATTTAAACATGAGATGAGTGGGAACAGGTGGAAACAATCAGGGCAGACACTGAGGATGGCGGGAAAAACACACAGGGGGGAGGAAGAAACAGGGCCTGAAATGAAAGACAAGAGGTAAATACAAAATAAAACAGGAAATGACAGACAAAATGCATAAACATAACTAACACATTTGAGAAGACACAACAGTGACTCAGTCCCATTCTTTCCAGAGCAGGTCATATCAGAGAAAAAACTTTCATTCAAAGTGTCATGCTGTGTCTGGGGCTCTGTCATGCATTCTTTATAGACATTTGGTTTCATAACATTTGGTATTTCTGTATGGAGGTTAAATGATTCATGCTGTCTCTTTACTTTAATGTGTTTGCCATTAAAAAAAAAACAGTTGAATAATCATTCTAATATGGCCCCCAGATCCAGAGTGTGTATCAGGAGGCGGGCTCTCCCTCCGTCTCCGTGGTGTACGTGGTGAAGAACCAGGACGCCATTCTCAACGGGACCATTTCCAGCGGCCTGCTCAACCAGCTGACCGCAGAGCTGGTGGGATACTTCCTGTTCTACCCCCCCATGGTCATCGCTGAGCGTGAGTACAAGCACAATGCATTTTTAAGGTGTAAAGGGAGAGCTGTGGTTCTGCATGGAGACGTTACAATCAGTGATCCCTGCCTTCATCTCTTCTGTGTTTGCTTATGTACAACAGGCATTATTTTTTCATTAAAGATGCCCTGAAAAGTTTTCTTTTTAACAAACCAAAGTTATTTTAAGATCAAGTGTTTCTCAACAAAATGCGTTATCTGTAAAACATACTATTGTTTTTAGTACAAAGTCTTCTCAAGTCCTGAAATGTTTACATCCATGTGTGGTCAAAAACTTCCCAAAGAAAATGCATTGGCAGGGGATGCTTAGGCAAAAAAGAATTTTCCATTAACTTTTGTTCTAGATGATTTGTCACCTGGGCTGGGCTGCATCCTGGAGACAGAGCCTACAGAGCGTCATTAATCTGAATCAGAAATCCTTTATTCCTTCCTGAGAGCATTGTCTACTTACGTTTTTAGTTACCATTTTGGATTTCACTTGTTTTTAGGAGTCTGTTCACACTCTTATAGGTTTATACAAATAATATTACTACAGACCTACTTACAAGTCTCTTTCTTCTTGTTCGTCACTATAGTGAAAGAAAAACCCAAAAAACGACAGGGCACCTTTGCAGTATGTTCTACAAACGTTCTTATAAATGTGCTCAACATTTTTTGTAAATTATCTAGAGCAAACCTACTCAATGAATGGCCCTTGGCCAAATCCGGCCATTTATTGACTTCTGACAATTATAGATTTGTAAAGGCATAACAAAGAGAAAAATGTATAGTATATAAAATGTTTATATATTTTGACACAGCCATACAGTATAGATCATAACAATAGTTTGGACTTCTTGAGCCATAACTGCCACAGCAACCAAGACCTTGTTTTAAGCAGTATTTAATTTGTATTTACGTTTAAATATTAGAAGACCATCATTTTATTAGTAGGCTTTTTATCTAGTATATCCGTCAATTTTTACCCCGTTTAATAGTTTAACCCGGGCTGTTAAATCAAATAAATGAGAAGAGTCAAACTGAATAAAATGGTCAAGCACAACATTGTGTTTACTTTAACAACTATACACTTCTTACGTATAGTAAAAAGGTGATTTTTACATAAAACTATGTTGATATCCTGAAATACATGCTTCTCTTTAAACTCAATGCATTGTCTAACACAGTTAATGATTTCTGTCCAACAAATGACATTTCATTCAGAGTGCTTGATACTCCTTCACTTGATGTATCTCCAAGCAATCTCAGAGAACATCATCATCTAATTTGAGACACTGCTGGGCAATTATGATTAATTTGTAATAATTCACAGAGTAATGAAAATATCTAAATACATATTTCATAAAGGATGTTTTTGTATCTCATTGATTCTCTCTCCTATAAAGTCAATGTTCATTTATGGAGTGGTGACCTTTTGAGACTCTTATTTTCTCCCTTTATTGTTTTCTGCATTGATTGCAATATATTTCTTCAAGGTAAAGAACATACTAATATACTTGGATCTGCTGATAAATGTTTATCTTCACCACTAGTTTGCTAAGGAAATATGAGGGAGCTATACTTTTTCTAATACATCCCAAACATTGCCCTCAGGATGTGAATCTCAACTTGAAAGCACAGCGGGATAGAAGCTGAACCCACATACCTGTTCCATTTATTTGTATAAGATTCCCAGCAGCAGAAAGGGAACAAGTGTACAGAGCAGCTCGCTTGAATCAGAAAAAAGTTTTACATTCAGAGCTTTATTTTAGTCTTAAAAGGCTCAGCTGGCAGGGATGGAGGTGGGATGGCTGCCAGCAGTGAAGAGTTACAATATTGACAAAAACGAACAGAGATATTTTGAGCTAGAGGATGGGAAATTACCTAACCCGACCTGTGCTGTGTCTCAATCTGCATACTTCTGTACTTTCATGTGCCAATTTGAGTGCATAAGTGCAACCCAATGCAAAGTATGGCAAAATACAGTGAACTATGAGTACCCTGATGGTACACTCAACATTTCAAGAGTATAGTGTGGAACACTGCACACTACTATGGATGTATAAAGAGAACTAGTCAAAGCATCGGAGGCGGGCCCCTGATCATTCCTTTTGAAAGTTACTCAGTGAAGCATGAAGCCAAATATGGACCGACTAGAAGTACAAAAAGGACCAGGGGACTTGGGCCCATAGAGGGTGCGCACTGTCATTTCCCTTAAGCCCCACCTCTGATTCACCGGTCTCAGCTAAATCAAATGAATGCAGGGAAAATGTTTTTTTGAGCCCTAATGATGATAAGGGCTGTTCAACTGTTAGTACTGGGTAACTGATTTACTTTAAGAAAATGAAATGTTGATTTACAGACGTATCTTTCCCAATTTAAGTCAATGAAAAAAAAAAAGTTTTGGGTCCAATAATATCAAAGATATTACACAGTATTTGTTGAAAATTTGCTTCAACGCCCGGCACTTCCTGGGGCCTTTTGCACACTGCTTGTACTTAAGGAAAATCATATTGGCTACGTAACTGAGTTGCGCAACGTGCCACTGTTGCTGTTGGACTTGTGAACACACCAAAGTTAAACATGTGAGATGTTATAAACATTTCTTCACTTGTTTTTAACGTACCACAATACTGGTGTTGGAAAGAAGCCACTGTCACGTTTTTCTTTGGTCAATTGTGCAGTCTAGAATGATTTACTACAATGAGTGACAACGTTGCTAGCTAGCTAACTTGCTAACATCGGCCATCATCACTTCCCGTCATAGCATAGCAGCAGTGTGCAATTTAAGACAACACAAAAAAGTCCAAATTGACACACTGTACAATGCTCACAGTTTATAACTTGGCAGGTTACTATGGACATTGTACAAATTGAGACACAGCAACAGAGTATCCTCTGTGAAAAGGCTGCTGCTGCTCATTGTTTTCTTACTACAGACTTGGACATTACCAATAACTCTCTTTATGCTAATTTTATATTCAGTCATTGCCAAGTGTGCTGCTGGGCTGAGACAGAGTGACATAGCCATGTGTAGGGTTCCTTATCAGTCCAGACTACTGAGAACCATTGGGTCCACTGCAGGGCAATGAATGATTCATGACTTAGTGTATGTTGAGGGGAATAGATGGGTTACTACGGTATATATTGTGTGATTAAAGAAGGATGTCACACTATATCATGGTTTTCAGAGCAGAAAGGACGTCAGATTTGAACCCTGTCGCCACAAAATACATTAAAATATAATGCTTAATAAACATAGCTGTGGTCTGGACTATCTTCACCCACATCCTTTGCTACATTGAAAGTTATAGTTAGATGTTAGGATGGTTGGTTGGGGTATAAATAACTGCATTTTGTGATAAGTTGAGTGAAGCAGGTAGGACCCAAACGCAGATAACATTTGATAATACCTTTATTTCAAGGTCTAGAGTAAACTTGGAACAAACAAATCACTCTCCGGTGAACTAAGTCACGAACACGAGACGAGACGAGAAACAGCCGGGCAGGGGAGGAGAAACACAAGGGCCACAGGTGAACACAATCAGATAACTAGACACACCAGGGAAACTAATGACAAGAGGAAAAACACAGAGAAAAGGACCAGACAATAACCCCAAGGAAAACATGACAGGGAAAACAGCAAAAACACCCAAACCTACAAAACTATAAACGTGACATAACCCCACCCTCAAGGGACGGATCCCAGATGTCCCAAAAAAACAAAATCCAGCAGGGTGGGTAGAGGGGGTCTGGAGGACGGGTGGAGGGCGGACGGCCCGGAGGTAAGGCAGAGACCAAGGTGGGGAACTCGGGCGGACGGCCCTGGGGAAAGGCAGATTCCAAGGTGGGGAACTCGGGCGGACGGCCCGGAGGCAAGGCAGAGTTAAAAAAGGGGAACTCGGGCGGACGGCCCAGGGGCAAGGCAGAGTCCAAGGTGGGGAACTCGGGCGGATGGCCCGGGGGCAAGGCAGAGTTCAAAAAGGGGGTCTCGGGCGGACGGCCCGGGGGCAAGGCAGAGTTCGAGGAGGGGGCCTCGTGCGAACGGCCTGGGGGCAAGACAGAGTTCGAGGAGGGGTGAAGACCACAGCGGGTGAACTCAGGGGACCGGGCACGAGGGCGAAGGCCGGACAGCTCCGGAGGCCGGGCAGGAGCCGGTGTCGGCAAGATCCCCGGCAGGAGAGCAGTCGGCGGAACCTCCAACGGCACGGGACATAGGGTTGGCAGGACCCCCGGCAGAAGAGTAGTCTGCGGGACCTCCAACGTGACAAGACATGGAGTTGGCAGGACCCCCGGCAGAAGAGTAGTCTGCGGGACCTCCAACGGCACAGGACATGGGGTTGGCAGGACCCCCGGCAGAAGAGCAGTCTGTGGGACCTCCAACGGGACAGGACATGGGGTTGGCAGGACCCCCGGCAGAAGAGCAGTCTGCGGGACCTCCAACGGGACAAGACATGGAGTTGGCAGGACCCCCGGCAGAAGAGTAGTCTGCGGGACCTCCAACGGCTCAGGACATGGGGTTGGCAGGACCCCCGGCAGAAGAGTAGTCTGCGGGACCTCCAACGGGACAAGGCATGGAGTATGACATAACCCCCCCCTCAAGGGACAGATCCCAGACGTCCCAAAAAACAAAGTCCAGCAGGGTGGGTGGAGGGGGTCTGGAGGAGTGGCTTGAGAGGGGACTTGAGAAGGTTGGTTCGTCAACAGAACACGGGGGGCTGGAGTCGGCTGGAGAGCCAACAGGAGACGAGGTGCTGGAGTCGGGCGGTACGCCGACAGGACTCGGGGAACTGGCGTCGGCTGAACAGCCAACAGGAGACGAAGAGCTGGAGTCGGCCGGTATGCTGACAGGACTCGGGGAGCTGGCGTTGGCCGATACGCCGACAGAACTCGGGGAGCTGGCGTTGGCCGGTAAGCCAGTCCTGGAGCCGAGACTGGAGTTGAGACCATGGGTACTGGGGCAGGTTCCGTAGCCAGAACCATGGCTGCTGGGCACGGAACCGGAACACGGGACCATGGCTGTGTGGGATGGTACTGGAGCACGAAACCATGGCTGTGTGGGCCGGTACTGGAGCATGGAGCCATGGCTGCTGGGGCCTGTACTGGGGCTGGAACCATGGCTCTTGGGGCTCGAGCTGCTAGCTTGGCCTTGCGACTCCTTCTCTTAGCAGCCGCCTGAATGCTCCGTGGACCTTCATAAGCCAGACGGGTTCCAGAATATGACTCCTGGACAGGAGCAGGAACTGGGGCAGAAGCACGGGTTGACTTCAGACAGAACCCACTGAGGCGTATGGTGCCAGGTTGGGAATTGGGAAACAGGGAGCTAGCATGCCCTGGGCTAGCAGGCCGGGAATCACACACCGAGAGGATCTTTGAAATCCAGCCAGGTAAGAACTTCACCAAACCTGGTTTCTCGATAGCCATCTGGCGCGCCTCTGACAACACAGCCTCCCGCTGCTGAAATCCGGGTGCTCTCTTCCATCGATCCGAGCAGTTAGCCAAAAAAAAGGAAAAATTCACTAATTGCAGCTCGAACGGATCTGCTGGGCCCATTTCGTGGTTGGTGCTTTCTGATACGTTGAGTGAAGCAGGTAGGACCCAAATGCAGATAATACCTTTATTTCAAGGTCTAGAGTAAACTTGGAACAAACAAATCACTCTCCGGTGAACTAAGTCACGAACAAAAGAAGCACCAACACTGAACACAGGAGGAGACAAGACTAAATACAGGGAGGGGTAATCACAAGACGAGAAACAGCCGTTCAGGGGAGGAGAAACACAAGGGCCACAGGTGAACACAATCAGATAACTAGACACACCAGGGAAAATAATTACAAGAGGAAAAACACAGGGAAAAGGACCAGACAATAACCCAGAGGAAAACATGACAGGGAAAACAGCAAAAACACCCAAACCTACAAAACTATAAACGTGACATTTTGACACCAAAGACTGGAGCCTCATCCCAATACCCCTCCTCGACTCCTCTCTTCCCCTCCTCCGGGACTTGACCCGGAAATCGATCAAGACACGCCATTTTGAAGGACGTCCCAATAGCTGAAATGCACACGGAGGAGTCGAGGAGGGGTGAGGGAGGAGACGAAAGGGAGGATACACGCGAGCAGACTACGCGGAAGTGTTTTCACCACTCGCGTATAAAAGCCCCGCCCCCACCTTCACAGCTGGTCGATTTCAACAGAGGAAAACCGACAACTGGAAGATGAGTGGAAAAGCGTCACTTAAATGTATAAGTGCTCACAGCTCCGTGGGAATTATTTGTGCAATTTCTAAAAGGCTTTCACATTACTATAATTATAGTTTTATTTAAATGTAGGCTACATTTTACACCAAAACGGAACACAAAGGCAGGACCAACCATCATACATTGAATTCCTTGACTAACAAGAGAAAGATTCATTCATTTAAATAAATATTTAACCAGAAATGGGCCGGTTCTAAGGGGTTATTCAGTTAAGCTCGATGAGAGGGGATACAGCTGTGCACATGTCATCATTAACAGACGTCGTCTAAGAGTGACGTTTGAGTGAACGAGGACATCCCAATTAATACCTGAGGACTCCTCTTTCCTCGCGTCACCTCCTCGTGTCTCTCGCTCGCATCTTACGGAGGTGGAGCTAAGATGCAAGGAAGGGACGTGAGTGAGGGAAAGGAGTTGTCGAAGAGGGGTATTGGGATGAGGCTTGGGATTCACATCTCTGTGCTTGGCTACTACAGCGATTGGTTAAAGCTGCTTGAATGGCTTTGTCACACAAGTGATGCAGTTCTCCTCAGCTCTACTCAGCTTTTTAGCTAATTTTAGGTAATTGTTTGGGTCTGCTCATATGAATCTTTACTGTTTTCATTCGCTGCTCTTGTCAACCTTGTTTCCCTGCACCAGTAGGTCAAAGTTTTTAACTAATAAAGCCACTTCATACTATCTACCCTGAACCAAATATCCAACAGATAAAGTCAGAGTTGAGCAGATGGGTGTAGTGGAGCAGCTAATGAGCCAGACGTCTTTTCCTCAGGAGTTGGTGGAGACCAAAAAAGAGATAAAATGAGAATTAATTTGAACATACTCAATTTTTTCCAAACTAAGTAAGACAATAGGGTCTTAAACTCCACTCTTAATTAAAGCTAATGTTGGTCTATGTCTAGTTCTTCTTATTGAGTTGATTGATACATTATGTTTTTCAGCCAGGAAAAGATAATGGTTAAATATAAAAAAATACTTACAGATTAACGTTCAATTAAATGTATTCATTTATTTTTGTAAAAATGTAATCAGGATGACATTATAAAACATATTTGAGTCACAGACATTGTTGTATAAAAATTACAATTTAAGGAGGCAGATGTTTTTTTCTGGAATACTTTATATTGGCAAAATGTTAGAGGAAAACACACAGTAGGTATAATCCAAATGAGTCAGTGTCATTTTGTATTCTTTATCATTTGTCAAATAAGCACTCAGTAATTATATTCCTGTCTGTCAAGTATCAGCTGGATTAAAAACACACAATAGTCTTTAATTACAGTAAACATCAATTATAGCAGTAGTACACACAGACATTGTTTGTGTTTTATTGAACTCCAAATACTTAAAAACATAAAAACCAACTGTGGTCCCGGAAGAGGAGCACATGAGATCTGTTTGTATTCCACTCCAGCCTCTGAAGCCATCTGTGAGATATGAAAAGGGCAAACAGCTGTACAGTTCCTATCATCTGAATCATGCCCCGGGCAATCTGTAGCCCATGTCCCCTGAATGAGCTAATTTTAGCCTGGTGAGATTAGATTAGTATCTATTTGTGCGTACTCTAAACACCCAATGGGCTAAAACATCACACTTCACATGGGCACATCCAAACCCATTTGGCAGCACCATGGAAACCCTTTCTGTTCTTTAGACATCTCATTTTTTCCTTTATTAGCCAAGGTGCGATCAAAACTGGTGGGTTTTCAGTCTGAGACGGAAAATGTGAAGACTTTGTGCTGTCTTTATCAATGGGAAGCTCGTTCCACCATTTTGGAACCAGGATGGCTGATGGGCATGTTGACCTTCACTATCTGTAGGAGTCAAAGCGGGCATCTGCCTCCAAGTCTACAGCTTGGAATCAAGAAAGAAAGAACACTTTTTTTGTGTGACACATGTGGAACATAACAGTACATTACATTGGATTAAGCCAAAGGTTTTACCCCCCAAAAAAGACCCTGAACCCCCTAAGTCACATCCCCAACAATGTTAACATAATCAATAAGAATGAATAAGCCTGGTGTGAAGGGTATGCAAGTCAGGAAGTATTGAGATAGCACTTTCTTCTTCATCTTTTCATGGGGTGTGTGGACAGTAAGACAAATGTAGGATAACGCCTACCCTTAAAACCGGTCATAGTGCATTTTCTTATTATTAGTTTTCAGCCAGAGCTTCTTCTACTCCTCCCCAACGCTGCAGCGGTAATGATACAAATGTGCTGGATTTGTCGGCCCATTGAACTGACCCTCTATAGGGCACCTTATGCGTCTGAAGCTTCACATTCCAGCATCTTAAGTATTTATGTGAGCTTGTTGTGGAGCTTGTTGTGGAGCTTGGTGAATGTAAATCTGAAGGAGCATCAGGGAGGCAGACATTCTGTTCTGAGCAGAAACACAACGCAACACCATTGACTCGAGCTGAACACAACTCTCGGCAGACAGCCAGCTCGGAGGAGTCAGGTGGAGACAGATGGTGAACCAGGCAGATGGGAGATAAGAGGAGAGAGGTGGAAGGATGAGCAGGACACAGAAAGAGGCCGACGGAATGAGAGAGGCATGATGGGTTGAGGAAGACGGGAGGAGACGAAGGGAACAAGCGTTTTAGGAAATGAACAGGCTGACACGTAAACAGGTAGAGAATCAGGGGCAGAAACAAAGGGTGATAGCTGGAGTGGATGGAGAGAAGAAGTAAACAGTGAGAGATACAAATAAAGGTTATAAAAAACTTGACATGAGAGGGTTCGTTATATTTGAACCCCAATGCCAGGGGTCAATTAAAAATATCTTCCTCTGCAGATCTGTGGCCGGGCACACAGAAACCCTTCGAAAGTAAAAAAAGAAAAGAAAATCATAGTATATGAATCATGGCAAAACTTGACAGAAAATACCCCATAGATACACTATTTCAATCTATTTATGTTATTAGTGGTTGCTTCCACACACATTTCTTTTTAACTTACTTATCTCCATAGTGCTGTTACTTATTTATTTTTTACCATAGATGTGTACTTGTTTATATTTTGTTCTTTTGTTTTACTTATGTGTGCCTGCTATGTTATGTATCCTATACTAAGTAAAGGATTCATCATATTTGGCATAATATTAAGGGGTTTCTATCTAAAATGTATGTGGATGCTGTCGAATAAAACAATCTAAGATACTTGTTCTGTGCAAAAACGCATTGATACGATTTGTCCAATGTAGACGAATCAAAGTTTTCCAACTCCTTTTTCAGCACATCTTAAATGCCTTCACTAAAAATAAAATACTAACTAATGTGATTGTTCTACAAACTGCACACAAATATCCTTAAGTTATACTGGGGATAACTAAATGATTTGTCACAGTCTTGGGGTCCCTGTATTTTCTTAACTGCACATGATTTTTATATTGCCGAAAAAACAGCAGACCTTTACTCTGACACCTCTCCATAAAATACATGACTTTGTGCCTGTTTGTATTTCAGGCTTAGTGTCTGTATTTGAACTGTAAATGTGTATAGCAACAACATATACCTGAATTTCCCCATGGGGAATAATATACTGTGCTTTAAATATACTATTCATCAATCTATTACAGTCCAGATCACTGAACCTAATCTTACGGCCGACATGAGTCTTGTGAACCTATTTACCTTTTCATCATCTGTGGTAGAAGAAGCACACAGTCAAATAATTGAAACACGGTCATAGCTCAGTTTTTAAGTCCTCCCACACTCTGCAGTGTCTCCTGCCTGCTGACAAGCTGTCAGCTGTAGTCAGTCACACAGCACGGCGCAGAGGAGCTACCAGCCTCCGGTTCAACACTAGTTTAGCTGCTGCACTCGGAGAGAGAAAGCACTGGAACACCGAGGAGAAACCAGGCGAGCTGCCCTCCGGTTCCATCAGCCCTCTGTTTACATTTCAGTTATTTTTGTAGTATGGTATTTTTAAAACAAGACTCACTTTGTTGTAAGTTACAGCCTGCTGTGCTGTTATCATGCCTTGTTCTGTATAATGATGCTAATTGAAAAAAAACTTGGATGCTTCTGAACGATTTAGATTTTGGTGGGGAATTACTTAAAGGGGATATATGATGCGAATGTTAAGGTTCATATTAGTATGTAGTGTCCAGTGTTTCCCACAGATCTGAAATATACTTGGGGGGGAAGGTGCCAGGGGGGGGGCTGCGAGCGGAGCGCGGTGCGGGCGGACCGCGGGGCGGGCTTTGTGACGTGCAACACATGTGACAAACAACAAGTTTTAACAACATGTTTATTCATTAACTTTACATTACTGTATGGCAATATTCATTTTGTACAAAGATGGCACTGTTTGTCAGAGCACTTAATCCGTCTGGGTTTGTTGAAGAACAGCTCCAACGCCTGTGTGTATGGGAATGCCTCTGGTGCTGGTCCACTGACTGCTATCCGCATACATGCAGCCAGGGGCTCCCCTTTCAGTCGGTTTCTCATGTCAGTTTTCACCTGTAAAACAGACAGTTTGTTTTAAATGAACTATACAGAATGACATGCAACAGGGAATGACACTTACCCTGTTCATCGTAGAAAAATCCCTCTTGCAGTTTACACTGGAGACAGGGATGACCAACCCCGCTGAAGAGAGAAGGCTGAGGTTTGTGTATATTTCTGCCCATTCGTCCTTCTCACTGGCCAGGAGCTGCATGATCTCAGCTTGTGTCTTGTCCTTCAGAGATTAGCCAAGGCAGGGCAAATGAGTATACAGTATAATTGAAACATTTACAGATGTCAAAACAATCAATTCTAACCGTCAAGTTCATATTAATTTTAGTATTTACCAACCTTAAATGTTCCTTCAAGAACATGCTGCTTGTAGGAGGTCCACTCTTGGATAACTGTGGCATCCTGCCCTGGGATGAATTTGTTGGCAAGGGTCTGCAACATTGAAATGTTGGTTACATCATTTGAGGTAACTGCCTTTGGACCCAGGACACTGAAGGCCCCCAGCACTTCAATATGCTGGAACCTGCTCTCAATGTTGCTCTCCAGGCTGCAGATGTAAGGTTTGAGGACCTGGAATGATATTATACATTTTTCAGTTCAAGGAAAATAAATATTGGAATGTAAAAGTAAGAAGGGATGTATTTACATCTCTGACAAATCTGGCCCACATATCTTCCCGGGGGCGCTCCAGAATTCTGTGTCCCCTCCTGATCCTCTCCTCCTCTCCGGCAAATCTAAACGCCCCAAGTCCACCTGGGTTGTCCAAGTCTTGGTGTAGGCGAGCAAGGAACGTTCCGGGGAGTGGGGTCTCGCCTGCCTCCAGAATTCTCCTCAGAGTAACAAGTGTGACTGGCACCTAAATGTGGAAAAAGACAACAATATAATAGGATGGATAATGCAAATAACTGGGAGCATCAAATGCATTTCTTTGTAATCTACCTGCTCCTTTATGTGGAGAAAGTTCACATCAGCTCTCTGAAACACCTTGGACAGCATTGCAATGTGGGGCAGCACATCTGCCTGAAGGTAGAGGGCAGCCACAAAGCGGTATGTGGCACAGAAGGTGTATAGACCTTTGGCCACTGGGCACTTCCTTGTGCTCGCTTCTACCGCCAGAGCAGCCAGCACAGCTGGAAGGTTCCTCTGGAGGTTTTGAACGGCTAGGTGCTGCGATAGCCACCTTGTATCTTTCACCTCCTAACAACAAGTAGAAACACTGGTAAGTAAAATATATGTAAATAATATGACACCACAATAGTATTATGAAAATAGGTGAAAACACACCTTGACTTTCAAGTCGTTCAGACCAAGAGTGGTAGCGGCAGCACTCAGTGTGGCTGACCTATTTGCACTATTTCGGAAGAATAGGTGCAGTTCCTGCAGGTGGTTCCTGAAGTTTGCCATATACCTGACAGCATTTGAGGCATCTTTGCATGCCAGTGCTAGTCTGTGAGCAGCACACGCTACAGAAACCAGCTTTGGAAAACTGTCTGTGAGCTGCTTTGCCACTCCATTCAGACGGCCTAAGTTTAAGAATTAAATGCAGTGTTGAGGGCGTCATTTTGTTTCCTTTAATAACAGCTGACAATACACATTTCACACAATCCATTAGATTTAACAATAAACTCCATACCCGTCATCACTGCTGCACCGTCTGTCCCGAGTCCGTAGAGCCTGTCTACCGGGAGATCCTTCTTCTGTAGTACACTCTTGATGGCAGCAACAACGCTGTCAGCTTTCCCATCTTCCAGAGTTACCAGGTCAAGGAAGTGGTTGAAAACATAACCCTCTTTATCCAGGTGTCTAAAATAAAAATGTATAGGTTTTCACACATATTAATAAATATTAAGTTTAACTAGGCCTTTATTTAAATGCACATCATTCCTTTAAAAAATACCCCACCTAACATGTAAATCCAGCTGGCGGTTTACAGATACATCTGTGGTTTCATCAACCTCTAGGCTGATTGCTTGAGATGACCTTATCTCTTCCAAAATGGGCGACTCTACTATCTCTGCAAGGATCTCCAGCATTTCATCCACTATTCTGTGTGATTGATAATTGTTTCTTTGATCCACCTGAGAAAAAGAGATCATTTAACATTTAGCTGGTTAAAGTTCTTAGTTTCACAAGCATCATTTTGTACTAGGTTTACCTTCAGCTTTTCAAAGTAATCACAACCCAAAAGCTGAGCTAAACTTAAGAGCTTAGGGTAGTTGGTGTGGTGAGCAATCTCGTTCTTTACTAGCCAGTAAAGGCATTTGAATCCACCTATGACGGCCTCATGCTCCATAATAACTGTGGGCTCAAAAGCCTGCATCACTGAGTAGCCTAGACCAAGGGCAAAGACATCATTCATTATATGAGCCAAACATGGTTGATAGGTTGCAGAAATTAGCTTTACATAAAAAAATGATATACCTGATGCAAGTGAGACCTGATGCTTTACACTATATTGATGAGGCTCTGAGGAGATGTGGCGCTCGATATAATCCTTGCGGAAAACAAGAATCCCAACTTCTATGAAAGCCCGTTTTAAGGGGCCTTTCTTTATTGGAGGCTTGTGTGGCCTGCAGATTCGGCAAAACATTACTTTTTAAAAAGAAAAACATGTTAATTCTTACAAAAAATAAGTTTTATTACAAATATGAACTTGCAAATGCCATTCATACCATGCTGGGTGAGGTAGAGCCAATTCTTGAACTGTGGCATTTTGAGCTAATCAGGGTTCCATCCTGAGTGGCGATGCTTGGAATCTGAAAATAATGCATTGTTATTACTGCATTTAAATGGTAGAGTTCTCCTTGCTATTATACTATGTCTGTGTCTGTGTCTGTGATGCTTGGAACTGTGCTGCTTGTTCACCTGCACCTGCTTGTACCACACTGGGACCTGCTGCTGCTTGTATCACACTGGGACCTGCACCTGCTTCTACACTGAGACCTGCTGCTGCTTCTACCACACTGGGACCTGCACCTGCTTCTACACTGGGACCTGCTGCTGCTTCTACCACACAGGGACCTGCTGCCTCTCCCTCAGTACTCTGACTAGTTGTGCCAGCATCTTCACTGACCACCGGCTAGAATTGAAAACAAGCTTGAATCTAGTTTGGTCTCTGCATTGCAACTCACTGTTGACTGCAATTGTATAATTTCAGGTCAAATGAACCGACATATATCATTATTGAGACTTATGCATTTATTATTGCCATTGCAAGCAAAATGCTAACATTGGCTAAGTTACCTGTGGTCTCTCCTCCTCTCCTCGTCTCTCCTCCTCATCCTCACGCCGTATTCTCTTAAAATATTTTTGAATACTCATATCTGAGGAGTAATGCAGGGGAAATTAACAGTCTAACCTTAGCTAAAGTTAATCTGTGTCCTTCTAACTGGCATAGCCCGAAGAGAAAACGAATTATAATCTTTTTTATATTTAATTTAGCACACGTAACTTGCACGCAGCAAAGTTGGCCTGATTACGTTAAATACACTCTTAGTTGCCACTAACTTCAAATAATTCGAATCTCCTACCAAAGTCAGAAAACAACAACACAATAAGAAGAAAATAGTTACTTTACCTTAGTGTCCGCGTCTTCTAAATTAACGTCGTCTTCTCCGTTTCTCGTTTCCCTCCACGCGATGGCAGCACGAACAGGAGGTGTCGAGCGAGGGATCATACACTAGTTAATCGATCGCAGAGCGAACAGGGGGGGATTATTGTCCCCTAGTTAATCAACCGCAGAGCGAACAGGCACAGGAGACGTAGAGCGAGGGCTCATTGTCCATTAGTTAATCACTCGCAGATGGCGTCGCTCGCGGACGGATAAAAAAAATAAAAAAAGGTCCGAAATATACTTGGGCGGGCCTTAATATACCTGGGCGGCCCGCCCAAGTATTAACATTTTGTGGGAAACACTGGTGTCTCTACTGTGACATGTCTTCATGCTTTAATGTTCAACAATCTATGTATTTGTCTCATACTGCCTGTGCTGCAGCACCTCTTCTCACCCTCTGTCTGAAACCAGAGCCCAGTCTGCTCTGATTGGTTAGCTGGCTGGCCCTGTTGTGATTGATCAACAGCTTAGAGATTTCTCCCACCTTAGCCTATCACATACAATCTGTTGGAGCGCTAGCCAATATACGCGGAGGAGTTACATAGTGATGTCATTATGTTAGTGAAGTAAACAAAGGACTCCAAAGGAGGTGTTTCCTTATTATGTGAATGTCAGCAAGGTAATTCATGTTAATCCAACAATAGAGCATTTAAAGGCATGTCTATACCTTTACATTTGGACACAAACAATATAAAAATAATCTAGTTATTTTCAATGAAGGATTATGAATAAAGTTGGTTGTTACATTAGTGATGAAAAGAGGATCCCAGAGTAGCTAGCCTAAATATGTCTGAGTCGGTTAAAGAGATACACAGTTGCGCTTTCCCACAGTCGAAACCTCATAAATGCTTTAGGGCAGAGCTTTTATATGCGTTTGGAGTAGTCTGAAGTCATGTCACACCATAGACAGTCTCGTTGACTGTCTATGGTATCAAATCAAATAATCATTATCCCAAAGGCCCTCAGGAAATAAGCGAAAATACAAAAATAAATACTTTCTCCTTGAAAATTGTTTTACTATTTGGAAAGTGCTGAGTAGGAACTATATGTATGCACTTTACAAAATGCATTAGCCTGTTTCCCCAAATGAATGTGGTGTTGAAAAAGTTCTCTAATAACTTAACTTTGTCTTTCTCTCCTTCTCTGCAGCCCTTGAATATCATAATCTCAACACGTCCACAGCAACCAAGAACTATTGGGTGATAACAGGTAAATTGCTCTCGCTCAATATGCTTTATGTGTTCCCCCACCATGATACCAGCCCCCACACACACACACACACACACACACACACACACACACACACACACACACACACACACACACACACACACACACACACACACACACACACACACACACACAACACAGCTGCTGGGTGATCAACGGTAATCATGATCCGCATCGATCGGACAAAACAGCAGTTAGTTCAATGCCCCGGTGCCCGCTGTTGTGCGATTCAGCAAAATAGTATTGGCTCTCCCATTTTCTGTGTGTGTGTGTGTGTGTGTGTGTGTGTGTGTGTGTGTGTGTGTGTGTGTGTGTGTGTGTGTGTGTGTGTGTGTGTGTCCACTGATCCATCTCACTTACTTTAGCCTCTAGTAAGAAACACACTTAAGAGAAGGATTGATGCAAGCACCTATGGGTGTGTTTGTGTATGTATGTCTGTGTGTTTGAGATGGAGGCCCACAGTGCATTGCTATAATATAAGTTTCCTTTAAAATGAAAAGATAGATCATCCATTCCTCTTTCATATCTCATCTGCTTTATTTAGTTTGTTCTCCTCTATATCAATACCGCAAATCTCTCCCTTGTATATTTTCTCACTCCCTTGATCTTTTCTTTTTCCTTACCACTTCACTCCTCCATCCCTCTGCTCCTATCCTTCCTCATGTTGTCAATTATCCCATACTATGCCCTCCTGAACCCCTCTTTACCTCCTTAACCCTTCCCTTCTCATCTCTACTCACAGTGATCCAGGATGTAGACAGCTCCTCTCTGGAGGCCAACTACCAGAGCTTTGCCAGTCTGATGGAGCAGCGTCTGGCCGAGCTCTTCCTGGTGGCCGGGAGGCAGGGCACTCGGGCGGCTCGAGCCCGGAGGGCCACCTCCGTAGGGAGCTACACTGTACAGGTGGGTGGGGTTTGATTTGAGTCTGTCATAGAGTGATTCAGTGATAACGTATATGTGAAAATCTCTTCAGCAACAGACCCTATTTCAAACTTCCAAACAAAAATGTTAACTTCGAGATAAGGGAACCAGAAAGCACTATAATGCTAACTCATTTCAGGGTTTAAAACTCATTCCTGCACATAAATAATGTCTGTATTAACAGTTATGGTTTGTTTATATTTGTATTTGCTTTAAAAGAACCAGTTTCCACATTTCAGCCCATCTTTGCTAACTGCATTTACAGTTTTAGTCTATGATATGCACTCAGCAGCTCTTTTTTCCCCTCTTTGCTAAATGCTTTTGTCAGCATAGCATGGTCACAATGCTTATGTCACCTGATGTAGCAGGTGTAATGTTTGCCACACCATGTTCACATGCAACCCAGTCTCATGGCATTTCGTGTTCACCAACACGATTTTTAATCTATTGATTCGTGTTCACCAACACGATTTCCCCCTTTTTTTCATGTTGCACAGCACGATTTTAAAAGCAATGTATTTCTATTGGTAGTCTCACGGCATTACGTGTTATTGGAAGACCGGAAGCTTTGTGCTTCATAAAAACATGTTCTTACTCAATATCAAGCCACAATTATTGCTTTTATTTTAAATCGTATAATTTCGGACTTTTGCTGCCGTCTGTGAGGAAAATAAATGGGGCTGAGAGCCTCAGGATACTGAAATCTGTATTTTAAAAATCTTTTTTTCCTTCTAATAATTATTCTTTTCAAAATAACACACTGTTATTTACTCACCAATAACACACAATTATCCTTGTTTTTATTTATTTGTTTAGTTCCATAATATCGGGCTTTTTTGGCGTCTGTCAGGATCTGAATTTCAAAATAAAAATAACCGGAAACAGACGTAGGCATTTCGAGCGATTACCCAAGATCCTCAGCTATGGTTTAAGCTCGCTAATTGGATGTTTTAGCCGCAATGCATGTTGGGATTTGGTGTTTATATGATATGAAATCGGAAAAACATTTTAAAAGAATAAAATAATACTTAATTCCGAGTGTTCTTGCTTTCCTCTTTGAAAGTCATCACATAACGGCATTGTAATACACGGTTCGGCTGCATTACATATTACAGATCTGCCGTAGTTCTCTATTTATAGAGCCCTGATGAGAAGACCTTTGGAAAAACTGGAAGAAATGCCGCCCAAACTGAATACTTTACGTGGTCGTGGATCATAAATATATCAACAATTAAACAACATCTTGAATTTCTCTTCACACAATACGTCTCCTTGCACTATCAACACTAATTTGGCTGACTTTTACATTTGATCTCATTTATAGATAGGTTATATTTACACCATAACAGTGCACAGCTGATATAAAAGGACTTTTCGTTTTTAAAGATATTACTGATTTTCTTTGAATATAAGAATGTAAATACTGAGTCTGAAATAGTATAGCAATATGCTGTAAAATTATGTGAAAACATGAATAAAACTACACATCTTCATATGTTGTACATACATAAGTGTCCTACACTAATAATACAAAGTTATTATGGCTGTGTGTACCTTGTGTGCACCGCCTAGTGGTTAAAGCACGTTATTGAATTATTGTTTTTATGTGTTATATTTGATTAAAAAAATATTAAGAGTACATACTTTCATAGGGGGAAAGTAGAAGGTCAATGATAGCAATATAGAATATAAAAAATCAAGAAGATACTATAAGTGATCTCTATAATAAAACAGTTTAGTGCAGGATGTACAAAGATATTAATAGGAGGAGGTGCAAAACAGAAAAACGAATTAACCTTTATTTAAACATTAAATAATACTTTAGATTAAGGTCTTCTTTTAAATAAGAAAAAAGCTTTGGGGGTATCTACAGATAAATATTAAGCCTGACAAAGTACTTAACGCCTAATATATTGCTTTCCTGCAATGTTAACTATGTTGAAGCACTTATTTTAACTGATATTATACATATGAATTATACTCTTATGTATGTAGATAGTATAAGAAATGTGCAGAATATGACAGTTTAATGGTGGAGGTATACACACATATTGATAGATGTCTTGTAATGCACTGTTGAGGAACCTGTGACCCAAGATTTTCATTCATTGCATAACTACATCGTAGTTGTGTATGTGATATGTCAATAACCTTTGAAAATCTTGAAAGGGATGTGCAAAATAGCCATAATATACAGTCTTTAATGAACTATTAGTAGAGAATAACGAGTAATGAATATACTTTATTACTCATTTCCATTCATGTCAATTGCAGATAAATGTTTAGTCTTCTCAAGCACCAACTATCAAATATCCCTCCTGATCGTTGGCACTTGACAATCACCTTCACCATGTTTTACATTTGATAACACCAATGTCATGGCAACTTCTAATTGTGGGAAAAACGAAAACGTTCAGTAGAGACGTCCCATTGAACATTTCGCGAAACATAATAGCCAGCATGTGTATTTCTGGGGGGGCGTTCGATTCCAGTTTTGGATAGTCTGGCGTGGTTTCGTTCCATTTCAAACAGCTGTTTGACACTCGGCCTAACCTTGGCGCACTGCCACTCCAACATCGAATCCCAGAGCTTGAAGATTAATCACGGGGACTGTAGTCCTAAACGATAGCTGGGGATTATGGGTAGTGTAGTGTCTTCGGCCATCCTAAACTCCTAGAGGCCTACGTCTGTTTCCGGTTATTTTTATTTTGAAATTCAGTTCCTGACGGACGTCAAAAAATCCCAAGATTATGGAAATAAACCAATAAATAAAAACAAGGATAATTATGTGTTATTGTTGAGTAAATAACAGTGTGTTATTTTGAAAAAAATAACAAATTAGAAGGAAAAAAAGATTTAAAAAATACAGATTTCAGTATCCTGAGGCTCTCAGCCCCATTTATTTTCCTCACAGATGGCAAAAAAGTCAGAAATTATACGATTTAAAATAAAAGCAATAATTGAGGCTTGATATTGAGTAAGAACATGTTTTTATGAACCACACAGCTTCCGTGAGACTACCAATAGAAATACATTGCTTTTAAAATCGTGCTTTGCAGCACGAAAAAAAGGGGAAAATCGTGTTGCTGAACACGAATCAATAGATTAAAAATCGTGTTGGTGAACACGAAATGCCATGAGACTGGGTTGTCACATGCTTACACGTATGAGATATATGATACGATACGATACGATAATACTTTATTTGTCAGATCAAGTCGGAAATTTGACTTGCGTCACAGCAGCTCCATGTCCAACATCAACAGACATGTATCCAGACACAATACATGAAACACAAAAAATAAACATTTAACGTAACAGCACAATCAGTGAAAGAAAACATTCTCAAGAGCCTTCAGCGTGCATTTGATCTGGGATTTAGCTCTGTATTTACTGTGAGGATTGACTGATGCACAAAGGAGTGCTTCAGTCTGACTTTATTGAATCGTGGGACCCTGTATCTCCGATTAGATGGTAGCAATTCATATTCAGAGTTCAGAACATGGTTTGGGTCAGAGATGATGTTGTTGGACAGCCTCACAAGGTTGTTATGATAGGCTGAGTCATAGAGTCTCTGACAGGGAACCAACAATCTTTGAGCAGATTTTTAACAGGTGGAGCAGTTTTGATTTTAAAGCTGCTGACAAACATTTGTACCAGGTAGTATTGCAGTACTGCAGAATAGACATGATCACAGATGTAAAGAACAACAGAAGAATTTCTCTGCTCGCCCCAAAAGACCTAAGACGGCGGAGAAAATAAATTCTTTCTTTGTATATATAAATATACACAATGGTGAATTTGTAAAATAAATTCATGTGGGTGTCATTTGATTTGCAAACAGTTGGTCCAGACTTATTCCAACAGTCATTTTTATATTCTTTTAAGATTTTTTGGGCCAATTTTAACCTCTATTAGAGAGTGGCATTGTTGAAATAGGGGAGAAAGAGGGGATTACAAGCATTAAGGCACCGACAGCCAGATTTGAACCTGCTACATGGACCGACAGCTCTTACCAACAGTACAGTTTTAAAGGTCCCATGACATGGCCATTTCTACTGATCATAATTCCATTGTTGAGGTCTACTAGAATAGATTCATATTGTGCAATTTTCCAAACTCACATTGGTTTCTCATACAGCATCCCTGTATAGTATGTGTATTCACTCTCTGTCCTAAAGGCTTGTTTCCTGCTTGCTGCGAGACATCGCAAAAGGAGGCGGGAAGGGAGGGGGGGGGCGGTGCTGAGGGGGGGGGGGGGTGCTGAGGGGGCTGCAGCAGCCCCATCTGCGAGGCTCCACCATCACCTGCTATCCCACTGCTGAATGTGTAAATACAAATTGAACTGTTAATTATTTAATAATTGATTAAGAAAAAAATACAGCGTTATTTATTTGAATGACTTGCTGCTTTTCTTCATTTGATAGACCCTTTTATTTTGTATTGATCCCCTCAGGGAACTTCAGGTGTTAAAGTAGCAACAGAATAAGAATTAAAAAATCTAAAATACTTTAATAATCCCATTGGGGAATATATCTTCGTGATAATTGTTCCAATTAAGAGTAAAATAAAATAAAAGATTAATACAAAAATAAACATAATAATTAAATGTTTGCCAAAACAGCATTTTTGATGGAATGAAGTTGGAGTTTTTTCTTACTTTTATCAATCTATTTAAAGGCCCAACAAATAATGGACTCCTTGATACTGAAAATAAATGAGCAAATGGGATAATTTCTTCCATTGAATGGGAGCAAACTCATCAGACTCAAGTCTCGTCACATATCAAAGTTTCTTTAAATGCATCGACAAAAAAGGCTCTTAAACCTGTCACTGCTTAGAATCATAATCTCACATTTTAAAATGAATAAATGGGCAAAATAATAAATGATGATGTATGCTAAGCTAAAGAAACACTTATGGTACAGCATACTTTGGAAAATTACATATATATGATTTTATTGTGCTGCTCTAAGAGGGTATGGCCCTTTAAAATATGGCGATCTTAACATTATATTGAGACGTTATGGTGGTATTGTATTCGGCAGTACATAGGTTTGTGTATTTTATTCTCTGTATGTGTCGACTCCCTACCCATTGTTCCATATTGTTCAAATGAAATATCCCTAGCTTTATGCCGATACACCCGCCAGGTTTTATGGGAAGTCACAGATGACCAGTTTTATAGCTGCAGAAGGAAGAGACAAGGAGTACGGGGGGGGGGGGGGAGAAATAATCCAGCCATTTAATACCACACATCCCTGCTTTTTATGACAACATTAAATTACAACACTTGATTAGAACCGTGTGATGGGTTTTCCAAAAAAAAAGTGTTAGATGTATGATGAAAAGAAACTGAGATTCCAAGTGACTCAGTTATCCTCTAGTGTCTTCGCCATGTGCAGTTATCTCGCAGCAAGTGATCAAAGGGTTTTGATTGGACAACCGTGGATAAAGTATTTTTAATCTGTTAGGGGGAAGAGATTAAGGATTGTATATTACATTTAGCTACATAGGATATGTTGTGCGTCAAAATGTTCAAAAATAAACTATGATTCAGACTTTGGAACAGATTAGTCCAGAGCTATTACATGAATGACTTTTGATTGACTGATTGTCTTTATCAGTTTGAGATATTAAACACTTTTTGACTGTTCTCCTACAGATGGTGAGCATGCGCCGGCTGCCCGGTCCCAAGAACCCGGCGGAGATGACCTACTACGCCCAGCTGAACGGAGCCCCCATCACCGGCTTCACCGCCGCCAAGACCCTCAGCAGCCTGGACTCACAGACCATGGCTCTGACCCTGGGATACTTCGTACAAGTGCAGGCCGAACGTAAGCTTTATACGTTACAATATTTAAATCAGATTCAATGTGATTGTTATAGAGCAGAGTACAAGGAAATGCAGTTTCAACCTGAAGGTGCAAATAGTAGATGAATTGCAGATGAGGTTATAGTATATTCAAAATACATTAAATTACATTTCATTTAGCTGATGTTTTTATCAGAGGCGACTTACAATAATTTCCTTCAACCATGAAGAAACAAACTCAAAGGGAAGAATCCTGCAGGTACATCTATAATCCCAACCAGATTAGTCCTACTGCATTAGCTTTCAAATCCTTGGTAAATGCTACATATAGAAGCAAAGATGTTTAGCAAAGATGCAGCACATCTGTGCATGGCAGTATGTACAGGTTGTTGTGTATATGATCAGTGCTTGAATTGGGCCGGTACTCACCGGTACGCGGTACACTTCTGATTTTTACCCATGCGGTACCGGCACTTCTTACTGAGTACCGGCAAGGTGCCGGTACTCAGTAAAATGCCGGTACTCAGCCGCCGGCAATATACGTATATATATTGTAAACGCAACGCAGCGCAAATGTGGGTCTGACTCTGCCTCACAGAGGGTGACTGGCTGTCTACATGACGTGGCCTGCCGACATTGCCACTTTCATACAGATCATACTAATGCCCTCGATTGGTCTCTGTGTGTCATTCAAGCTCGGGAGGGTGTGTGTTGGTGTATGTGTGGCGCGAGCGAGCGAGAAAGCGCGCGCACCGGTTACGTGTATTGTTGCTGCGCTAACGGATATAAGGAGCTGTTAAAACAACAAGGTGGAGGGAGAGTCCTTTGCTGTCAGACTGAGAGGCTGATAACTACAGCTCTGGTGAGGTAAATTACTCTCTTGAGTCTTTAGATAGTTAACTTAGTTTAAGTTATCTCAGTGGGTCTCAAACGGTTCGGTCACCATTTATGTAAACACATATTTCCATTTGAGGGGGTAGTGATTAGTAAAATATGCATGAATAATACAAACAAAATGTTAACTAGGTGAAAAAAGGTAAGATAAACTTGTTGAGAGCTAAAACTAGTCTTTGCTGTTGCCTCAAAGAGGAGCAGGGGGGAGAGGAGAGGCCGATTCAGGAGCCCAGACACACTCACAACTATAAATGAACCAAAAACAAATAAATAAACAAGTTTAAATGTTTTTTCATATTGGATATTGTATGTTAAAGGTTATGGCCATGATTTTATGATGATTTAAATGTATACATTTTTGTTTCATATGGGTGTAGTCTCTTTATTTCCCCCTCAAAATGCACCAGATTGATGCATTTAAGTCCAACATTTAAAAAAAAAAAAAAAACGGGGGAGCATGCCCCCGGACCCCCCTATAGGATTTGAGGCCCGGCCCCACTGTTCCCAAATAGATTTGCAATTTTTTTTAAATAGTAACCCATCTCCATATGTTTATTTTTGCGTAGTAGATTTAAACTAGAGGGCTATCACTTTGTGCAGCAACGCTATTGACAAATAAATCCAGCAAAATGGCACAAAAAACTGGTAGTGGCCTCAGGGACGAGGAGTCATTTAACCAGCCAGTAGGAGTCAAGCTTTACTTTCTTTTATATCCATAAAGAAAAAGTAAATCTGTTTACAGTTGTTTCATTATGGATGTTGAGAGGTATCAACGGGAGCATGCCCCCGGACCCCCCTAGACTAGAGGGTGTCAGGTCCACTCCCCACTTATAAAAATAGCACTTTACCACTGCACCCCCTCTAATCTCAGATGCACCCTGAGTCATTTTGTTTAAGTACAGTGAGCCTTTCTAAAATATACAGTAAAGAGACAAACCCACCACCATTATAGGATATACTATGACTTTGTGCCAAATACTTGTTGCTGATTTAGAGTACTGGCACCTTTTTTATTCCAATTCAAGCACTGTATATGATGCATTGTTGTATACATATTGTGGGAGAAACTTCTGTGTAGCAATGCAGTGGGAGTCACCGACTCAGGAAGGAGACACGGGGAGAGCTGGAGCTTTGATGGCAAACACTGATGTTCTCATTCATAACACTCCGTTCGATGTCTCACTATGGGATGCGCCTCACCGCAGAGCAAACAGAAGCATAAATCTCATTACGCCAATCCTGATTGGCTGGTGATCTTGTAGTCAGCGTCAGGGAATCCACCCCCTATAAGTAGCTTGCGCTACGTCGCATTCGTCATTCAAACACCTCTTCTCGCTTCAGAGCACATCTCAATAGATCGTACCCGGGCTAGCTTAACTGTCCACAGACTGAACCCAAAGCTAACTTTCGGTCGACGGGCGCTCGCCGGCTGCTTTTCTGCTTCGCAAGAAGACTGTTAATACTAACACACTAGTTAATATTGCAAATCGACCTCGCCTTTTTTTCTTCGGAAATAAAGGTAAGGTTTTGATTTCTTTTCAAGCTAGCAACACACCTGTTGCTAGCTTGCCTTCCCTCACTACCGACACCACGGTAGCGTGGACGTTTTTTCTTTTTCTCTCTCATACCAGAGGAGAAGAAGATAAAGATATTAACACATCAGTTAATATTCTTTGAGAATAAAACAAATCTACACCGTCGCTTTTCTCCGGATTAACGACAGGTTGGAAAAAAACATTTACGGCAACATACCTGTTATGAGGGGGTCCTCTCCACCGCTGTCACCACGGTGAACAAGATGGACACCTCTCTCCCTCACACCAGAGGAGTCAGGGACTCGGAGGCTCGGCTCTGCGGCTGCGGGTTGAAAATATCAGGCACAGACTCACACCAGGTCTGCTCGTCCTGCCTCGGGCTGGAACACGCCCAGGAGGCTATCGACAACCCCAGCTCGTGCGGGCATTGTGCCCGCTTCACCATCAAGAGCCTCCGCCGACGGTTATCAGGCCAAGCTAGCTTGTCGGGACAGGACCCCCTCATGTCCACTGATTTGCCGGCTGGCAATCAAGACACGGGGGCGTCCGCCGCAGAGTTTGAGCCCCGCACTTTGTCGGTCTGGGGCTCACCAACAGCGGCAGCTGCAGAACCGGAGTCCCGCGCCGTGTCAGGCTGGGACCCGTTGGCGGCAAGAGACGCGAGAGCGGAGCCCCACGCTATACCAAGCTGGGGCTCCCGGCTGGACCTCACCATAGTTTCGCCCGCGGAGGATGTCCTGGAGTTGGAATATATGGAGGACGAAGAGGATGCCTCTGAGTTCCTCCTGTCCGACTCGGATGAACAAGAAGATGATATCTTCGTGTCATCGGCTCAGGCTGCAAAGCCGGGAGCGATGGCTGCTCTCCCGGGCGATAGCACACCAGCTTCGCCCTGTCTGAGCATGGACCTGCAGGCCGTGTGTCAGCGTGCCGCGTCCAGGCTAGACATCCCATGGCCCGAAAGGGCCAAGGAGACCTCCAGGTCCCGTTACGAGGGGAAACATTTGCCCCAAGCAACGAGGACAAAGAGGCAACTCCTTCCGGTCTTCCCGGGGATGTTGGATGAGGTGTCGGTCTCGTGGAGAGACCGGCCCTTCAGCAACAAGGCCCCAATCCAGGGTGCCTCCTCCCTAGACTGTGATGGTATGGAGAGGCTCGGCCTGCTCCGCATACCGCCTATGGAACCGCTGGTGGCAGCCCACCTCCTATCGAGGCTGGCTCCGACACCAAGCAGGAACCCCACGCTGCCGGCGAAGGCGGACCGATTCCAGTCGACCATGACTGAACGGTCCTACAGAGCCGCAGCGTTGTCCGCCAGGGCTTTGAACGTTTCCTCGCTGCTAACCGCATACCAAGTGGAGCTCTGCGAGGATCTGTCAAGCAATCCTGGACCAGCCGTTCTGGATGAGAGAGCCGTGATCACGGACATCTGTCTCCGCGTTCAACGCTGCGCCGTCCAGGCCACGGGCAAGGCAATGGGAATCATGGTGGTGCAGGAAAGAGCTAGATGGCTCAACCTCACCAACCTCCCAGACCGGGAAAAGGAGGATGTGCTGGACATGCCCATCATTCCCGAGGGGATTTTCGGCTCCGCTCTCGTCTCCATGCAGAAGAGATGCGAGTCGCAAAAGAAGGAGGACGAGGCTCTCCACCTCTGTCTCCCTCGAAGGGTCCAGCCGCTGCCTCCACAGAGGCAGTCCTTCGCCCAAGCTACCTCGAACCCTGCTCGGTTCAAAATACCGAAGCAGCAGAAGTCACAGCCCGCCACGAGTCCCCAGCCCAGGCAGGAGACAAGGGCGAGTTGCCCTAGAAAATCTCCGGTTCCGGCTGCAGCCCAGGCGCAGCCAACCCAGAATTTCGGCCAGCAGTCGAGGAAGAAGAAGCGGGCGGCCTGACAGCCTCCTCTTCTCCCCTCTGTGACAGAGCTGGAAGTCCACGGTTCCCCAGCTCCAGATGTGTTCCCGCTGCCTCGAGAGATGCCTCAACGCCATCCTCAAGTCCGCAAAAACACATGTCACAATATTGTTGTTGTTTCTCATATAAACCATTTTCCGCTAACGCATCCAGGCTTCAGGCCAAGGGCGCAGCTCAAAAAAATGAAAAGAAAAACAATGAAAACAATAAACAGTCCGTCAACTGTTCCCCTTTTGAGAGCAGCTACGGCCTCTCTCAAAAGGCGGATAATAGACGGGTCTGTGAAGGCACCACCTCCACGCGCATGTGCAGTGGCGACTGGGGATGTAAAGCCACCACCGTCACGCGCATGCGCAGTGCCGGCTGGGGATTGTCGAAATGGGGTACCACCGTGTTCAGACACTAGAGGGCCCCATAACACAACAAATAGAGACTCAGAGGTTAAGAGACGTGACATCTCCGCTGGCTCTAAGGAGCAAACAGTGGAAGATGCTCACAACATCTGCTTGGTTTTTCAAGACAGTAACACGGGGCTACAGACTCCAATTCGCTGTCACCCCCCCTCGCTTCTCGGGCATTCTGTATTCACAAGCCCGAGGAGAGTTAGCCCTTATTCTATTCGCATTTCAGGGGATCTGTTACGAATAGGGAGTACTTCCCTTCGGTCTGTCTCTCAGTCAAAGAGTGTTTGTACGATGTACGGAAGCCGCGATAGCCCCGTTAAGACAACAGGGTTCTAAAACTAAACGTCATGGCGCGCGGAGAGTGATGGTTACTGTGAAATGCGTAATGACACTGCGCCACTGGCTGCTCCCGACTTTTCTAGTACGGGGCGTGCCTATGGGTGCTGTCCTTTCACGGAAGGTGGTCACCACGGATGCATGTCTGACAGGCTGGCGAGGTATTTACGAACGTCGTTCGGTGAGGGGTCTCTGGAGCAGAGACCTCCAGCGGGCGCACATAAATTACCTGGAGCTTTTAGCGGTGTTCCTCACCCTAAAACGCTTTCTGCCTTTTCTCAGAGGACACCATGTCCTCGTGAGGACGGACAATATGACCACAATATTGTATATAAACCGACAAGGGGGTTTGCGCTCTCTCCAGTTACACATGCTAGCACGCAAACTGATCTTGTGGAGCTGCGGCCGTCTCCTCTCTCTGAGAGCGACGCACGTACCGGGAGTGATGAACCTCGGGGCAGATCTGCTGTCCAGAGGTGTACCACTATATGCAGACTGGACTCTACATCCAATGGTTGTGAGCCAGCTGTGGGTGCGTTACGGCCGAGCCGCGGTAGATCTGTTCGCATCAAAAGAAAATGCTCAATGTCAGCTTTTCTTGTCAATGCGCGATCAAAACGCACAATTAGGCGTGGACGCGCTCATGCACGTTTGGCCTCCGGTCCTCCTGTACGCGTTTCCACCCCTGGCTCTGATACCCCCAACTCTGGCCAGAGTGAGGGAACAGCGCCACACAATGATCCTGATAGCTCCGCACTGGCCTGCAATGTTATCAGCTGCTGTGCGGTCAGCCGTGGCAGCTCCCCCTACGCAGAGACATACTGTCTCAAGCAGGGGGACGATCTTTCACCCACACCCGGAGCGCATGGCACTATGGGCCTGGCCAGTGAGTGGTACAATCTGAATACAGTGGGTCTCCTGCAGAAGGTGATAAACATTATTCAGAGTGCGAGAGCTTCCTCCACCAGGTCTCTTTATGACTGTAAGTGGAGGGTGTTTGAGGAATGGTGCCTTCAAAAAGGGCACACCTCTTTTCAATGCCCTGTCGGAGTGATTTTATCATTTCTTCAGGACCTAATTGAAAAACACAGAGCTTTCTCCACGATCAAAGTGTACCTGGCTGCTATTGCTGCATGCCATGTGGGCTTTGAGGGTAAGACGGCCAGCCAACATCCTTTGGTCTGCCGTTTTATGAAGGGAGCTCGCAGGCTCCTCCCTGTTTCCAGGTCACTAGTGCCCTTATGGGACTTGACAGTGGTTTTAGATGGGCTCACTCTAACCCCATTTGAACCCCTGGAAGAAGCTGACATGAAGCACCTGTCAATCAAGACAGTGCTGTTACTGGCCCTGGCATCCGCCAAGCGAGTCAGTGACATTCATGTGCTATCTGTACATCCTTCATGCACTCAGTTCGCCCCAGGGAAAACGAGAGTGTTGCTGAAGCCCAACCCTGCCCTTATACCTAAGGTGGTTGGTTCATGTACCCCAATTGACATTGAGGCATTTCCTCCGCCGCTGTGTCCAGTCCGTGCTTTACGCACTTATATGGACAGATCAAAAGAGTTTCGTCATAATGACCAACTCTTTGTGTCCTGGGCTAACCCTCAGAAGGGCAAGCCCGTTACTAAGCAACGGCTCTCTCACTGGATTGTGGAGGCAATTGCTTTGGCCTATACGAGTCAGGGTTTGCAGGCACCTTCGGGTCTGCGTGCTCATTCGACTCGTGGTCTGGCTACATCCTGGGCTTTGTTCAAGGGTGTTTCCATCCAAGACATTTGTGCAGCAGCGAGCTGGTCCTCGCCGCTCACTTTTGTCCGCTTTTACAGGCTAGACGTCTCTGCTCCTTGTGTGGCCCGAGCAGTGCTGGGCACCTTGTTGACAGTTTGAACTGATAAACTGGGTCAAAGTTATGGGTCAGTGTATGTTTTGGTCATTGGATTTTCTTTTCACTAATGGATGTTCAAAAACAAAAAACGACTGGATATTTGATTTTCGTTTTCAAATTGAAAAACCAAAATTGAAATACAAGGCGTTTTTCTTTATCATGGTCAAAAATGGATTTACTAAACTTAAAAAACGGGGTGATTTTCATTTTCTATTCTCAAAACAAAAAATAAAATCACTAGAAAACAGAAACAAAAAACCCCCGCGTTTTTTCATATCCTGCTACTGGAAGTTGTCTTTCAAAATAAGAGCGCAGATGAGGACGGGCAATCCGTGTTTCTGCGGTCCACTTGTTTTCACAACGAAAACAGCCAAGACACATATTGAGCCCAGAAAATGAATGTTATTAAGGGCTGTAAATAGGCCTATGTCCAAAATGGAAAACATTGTTAGGAGATTTAAACTATACAGCGATTCTGCACTGCGGTCACTCAGCCGTCTCTCGAGTTTATTATCATTTTTTCTGCCAATAGTTCTTCGTGAGATCGATCCTGTTGGACTCAGTAGACTAGTAGTGAAACTACTCCCACAACAAGTACTATGAAGTACTTACTACTTTTTGAGTAATCCTCTGTCAATGATCAAGAATGCATGTTTCTCTGCTATTTTGAATCAGCATTAAAACACCTTTCTTCATTAAGACTGATATTGTTGGACAGAGTATTTTAAGAGGATATGGTAGACATGATATCAGCAATACTTCCAGTCAGTAGTACGGCAGCAGGATTTGTACCCCTTGGAAAGTCTTACCCGCTATTTAAATTGACTTTGATTGAAGTTAATAACAATATTGATATTATATATAGATATACCATATTTGATGCAGTCTTTCTGAACACTTTTAAAATAAAATACTGCAAATTAAGAATATTTGCGAGTGACCAGGAGGAAAAATGGAGGAAAAATGGTTATAAAAAGAAAAGAAAAAAAGATTACAAAGAAAAAAAATCATAATTTGAAAAATTATTGATTCAAAAATAATATGATACAGTACAGTACTATTACGTCTGGGTCTCTGTGTTTCATTAAAGCTCGGCTCTGTGTGTGTGTGAAACGAGCCATTTTGTGTGCGTGCGCAAGCGAGAGAGCGCACCGGTACCGGAGATCGTTGTTGTTAGCTTCTGGTGCTAGCGAGCTACGCTAACGGATATAAGGAGTTTTTTCAACAACAAGGTGGAGGAGAGTCCTCTCCTGTCAGACTGAGAGACTCAGTGAACTAAAGGACTCTCTCAGTGTTATCTCAGTGGATCTCAAACGTTTTGGTCACCATTAATGTAAACAATTATTTCCGAGGCACACGTTTATATGATCATTATAGTTATAAAAAAATAAGAGAATAAATGAAAAACAGGTATGAAATACTATATGACAGTAAAACAAGAGTAACGTTTAAAAGGGTGATTTGTAAAATATCCATAAAGAGTAAGTAAATCTGTTTACAGTTCTGCTTCATATGGGTGTTGAGAGAGGTATCCATAGATCTCTTCCTTTTGCTCTCAAAGTGCACCAGATTGATGCAGTTAACTTCAATATTTAAAAAAAAATCTTCCCGGGGGAGCTTGCCCCCGGACCCCAATATGTAAGGTCCACACACCACCTATAAAAATAGCACTGGACCCCTGCTTACACCTATATGCCGTGAGCTGATTATCGAGCCTTCATTGTAACAGTTGCGGGTACGTTGTGTATATGCGTGGGGATTGTTGCAGGTGAAAATTCCACTGCAGCGCCCAGGACATTAATGGGAAACCCTAAATGTTTGAGCACCCTCTATGAAACGTCAAGCTAACCAACAGCACCCCCAAAATAAATCTCTGGCGCTGCCACTGAGCCTGACTATTTGTGTTGGGGGGGCCTGACTTTTTTTTTTCTCCACAGGGGGGGCCTGACAGAAAAAGTTTGGGAACCACTGGGCTAAGCTAACCTGTAGCTGCTCCCTCCACACTCACAACAACTTCATACAGACATAAATAAAGCAGCTATATTCGCCATACAGGAAACAAACATTTAAAACGGTTTTGCTCCCGTTTTTGTGTACACAAGCATTCATCAATGGTTTGTAAAGTGGCGCTGTACCTTAATAATATAAAGGCTCTGTACTGAGAGTGGAGGTGTCCTGAGATTAGCGCCTGCAGGCAGGCTCCATGGACCTGTCAGCTCCGGACAGCGCAAAATGCGTACATGAAGCGCTCCGTCATGAACGCAAGAAATCTACCCTTGTGGGGCGTGCTCATGTGATTGGCTTAGAATTGAGGAGACATCTGATTGGCTATAGATAGAAACATTTACAAGTACGAATCGGCTGACCGTCAGGGGAGTCTCAAAAAACCCACACACGAATGCACAGCGATCCGTGCACAGAAAGCGGTTTGTGTTTGCACGTGCAGAGGTTTTAAACGGAAAACAAATATGTGAGGATCAAAAATACATATGTAAAACTTTTTTCTGTATTTCGATTTTATTTACATATGAAACAGAACACATTTGTGTGTGCATTGAAAAACACAAGTGTGGATCCAGAAATACAAGTGTGAATCCTTTTGTGGATCATGAAATACAAGTGTGAATCCTTCTGTGTATGTGTGTATTATGAGACTGTTCTGAGACCATAAGTGTGTGTGTGTGTGTGTGTGTGTGTGTGTGTGTGTGTGTGTGTGTGTGTGTGTGTGTGTGTGTGTGTGTGTGTGTGTATGTATGTTTTAATCAGCGTTAAAAAAACATTTCTTCCTGAGACCGATATTGTTGGACAGAGTATTTTAAGAGGATGGTAGACATGATATCAGCAATACTTCCAGTCAGTACTCCAGCAGCAGCATTTTTACACATTGGAAAGTCTTAAGAGTCTGGCCTGGATAGCTGGTCTTAATTATCCTTCAGCAAAGTGACACACTCTGTCACATGGTTGCCCTCTTATGATGTCTCATACTGCCTATGCTGTCTTTTAATATATAACTATTTCTCAGCCGCTAATTTGTTCCTCGCAGATTCTTCAGCCTCATCCTTCCATCAGCGTTAGGGTGCGTGGAACAGGTAGGACCCAAAAGCAGTATTAACGAAAAATGAACTTTATTAAATAACAAAAGCTGTGGCAAAAAAGGCAGTATCCAAAATATCCAAAATCAAACGAGCAGCACAAGGACCACAGACCGTGGAATAACACGGAGGGGAAACAATGAAGCGACATGGAACACAGGGGAAGAATAGACTAAATACACAGAAGGGTAATCACAGGACAAGACACAGCTGGGCAGGGGAGGGAGAAACACAAGGGCAACAGGTGAACACAATGAGACAATCAGACACACCAGGGAAACTAACGACAGGGAGGAGGACCAGACAAAACAAAAGGAGGAAGACAAAACACCGAATGAACAGACTTACAAAACCCATAACCAGACAGACAACACTAAAACCGTGACATAAACCTAGGAGTGTGACAATCATTCCCCTGCAGTCAACGCCTCCAGCACACTTCCAGTGTCTGACTCCATATGATATTGTCCTGATGCTGTAAGGGTGATGCCCCATGATCACAAAATGACCCCTCTAAAGTCTGAGTGCCAAGGACCTCATATTATGTATGTCATTAATGTTACATCACCCATTATAACAATTTTCTTTCCTTTTTTCTCTTCTCTTAACTGAATAGCCCTGTCTTTAAGTATAATACATTGTAAAGTCCTTGTCCTGCATCATTTTAAGGCTTCAAAACAGGGATATTTGCTGTATGTGTTTGGAGAAATGACACAATCAATGGCCAAGAATTGTACTTGATAAACTATGAATCTTGTGGTGCTAGAAAAAATACACACAGGCTAAGCCGGACAGGTTATATATGCCTTTTTTGGAGCCCTTTTTTCAATATTTATTAAAATGTCACTAGTTATTTAAACAAACCACTATCTGAGGATAATACAAGCAACCATAAAACGCCCTTTATCTAGAGAGCCATTGAAGCCGATGAAGAATTTATCCTTCCACAAATCTTTTCATCTGCTGTAATTTAAGGCACTGTCTGTGCAGAACATTTAAAATATTCTTAATTTGCAGTATTTTATTTTAAAAGTGTTCAGAAAGACTTCATCAAATATCTATATAATATCAATATTGTTATATTAACTTCAATCAAAGTCAATTTAAATAGCGGGTAAGACTTTCCAAGGGGTAAAACTCCTGCTGCCGGACTACTGACTGGAAGTATTGCTGATATTATGTCTACCATTCTCTTAAAATACTCTGTCCAACAATATCAGTCTCATGAAGAAAGGTGTTTTAACGCTGATTCAAAATAGCAGAGAAACATTCATTCTTGATCTCAGGAGGGGACATTGACAGAGAATTACTCAAAAAGTACACAGTAAGTACTTCATATTACTTGTTGTGGGAGTAGTTTCACTAGTAGCCTGCTGAGTCCAACAGGATCGATGTCACGAAGAACTATTGGCAGAAAAAATAATAACAAACTCGAGAGACGGCTGAGTTGACCGCAGTGCAGAATCGCTGTATAGTTTAAATCTCCAAACAATGTTGTCCATTTTAGACACAGGCCTATTATTTTTACAGCCCTTAATAACATTCATTTTCTGGGCTCAATATGTCTCTTGGCTGTTTTTGTTGTGAAAACAAGTGGACCGTAGATACACGGATTGACCGTCCTCATCTGCGCTCTTATTTTGAAAGACAACTTCCGGTAGCAGAATATGAAAACACAGGGTTTTTTTGTTGTTGTTTTCTAGTGATTTTATTTTTTGTTTTGAGAAGTAGAAAATGAAAATCATCCCATTTCTTAAGTTTAGTAAATCAATTTTTGACAATGATAAAGAAAAACGCCTTGTATTTCAATTTTGGTTTTTCAATTTTCGAAAACGAAAATCAAATATCCAGTCGTTTTTTGTTTTTGAATATCCATTTGTGAAAAGTAAATCCAATGATCAAAACATACACTGACCGTTATGGACCTTGAATATTTCCCCAACACATATTACATACATCTTTAAAGGTAAGGTGCCAGCTTTAAGGCACATATGAGTACAAAAATGGTTGGAATTAATATTTAATACAGTGTCATAAATATGTTTACAAAGCCGTGTAAGGTCCCTGAGTGTGAGGCGCTTCAGGTTGAAGTCCCATGAATATGGAAGGGAGTGTGGGAGTGGGCTAGAGTTTGAGAGGTCAACAAGGTCATGGTGTTGTGAAAAAAAAGTTTGGGATATTAAACATCCCATGTCATGCTTTTCCGGTTATTACCCGTCCCCTTGTGTGTTATGAAGGTTTTTCTGCATGTAAACGGTGTGCAGAGTCAAAACCCTTAAAGTACACCCTGTAGCGAGTAAAACTCTAACACAGAAAACACCTCCCCAAAACGCTTCGTTGGTGAAACGTCATCATCCATTTGATTCTTCCGGGTACGTGCTTACGAAAGCACGTACCCGGAACTAAATGGGCCAATCCGTGGAGTCGTTACGTTAAGCCCCCGCTGATTGGTCCAAATTGACAAATACACACACACACTCAGTGCAGGCAGCCCTGCTGATTTCTGTTTCGTGTTAATAACAGACAGTTGGGATCGCGGCAAAATTCTCTCTGCAGACCCATTCTCACAGCGTTTATCAACCTTTTTCTTACTCAATATCAAGCCACACTTATTGTTTTTATTTCGGCTGTGACTTTGTGTGTGTTCAGGTTGAGTTTGGCTGTGTTTGGCTGTGTATCGCTAAACAAGGAAATCACACCTCAACGGAGCTCAGCGCGATTCGTACCGACCAATCAGAGCACACTGGGCTCACAGGGAGGGGGGGCGGAGCTACAGCAAGCCGTTTAGTGGAGAAAGTGAATACTGCTGAATAGACATACTTTACAGAGATGCTGTATGCGAAACCAATTTGAGATTGGAAAATTGCACAGTATTTTTCTATTTTAGTATACCTCAACAATGGAATTATGATCAGTGGAAATGGCCATGACATGGGACCTTTAAGTATCATGTGTGTGAAGGAAAAAGCAGGTCAGCCAATCCACGCAAACATATTTTTGTAGGGAGCACTTTTGGCATCAGTGTCCTGGGGATCTCATAAGACATACACAATCAAATATATGAAATGTATAAATATACACTGGACATACTTGACAGGTGTCTTGGTTCCAAACCATTTCAAATAAAGGAGTCACATATATAACTGGATTATAAAAAAGACAAGTCAAATCAAGCAATCTGATTGGTTCTTAGCCGTGATATACTGAGCGTATACCACGGGTAGAATTGTAAGTTACTTTTCACAACAAGTCAGTATCCCTCCGCGTCTGAGAAAAACAGTATACAGTTGGGCAAACTGGAACAAGAAAACAGCGGAGAAGTAACGGGGCAGAAACCCCCCTTTTTACGCAGCGGTCCAGACATAGACATCAAACTGCAAAACATATTCAGTGTGCAGTTCCTTTTGCATTAGGGCAGGGGTATCTAGATACTTTCCAAGGTTTGACATAATGAATTGTGCTACTTTTAAAGCAAACAACGATGTTTTCAAATCTGTAATCAAAGAGGTCCGCAAAAACGCTATCGACCAATCAGATTGCTTGATTTGACTTGTCAGTTTTATAAATATATTTACATTTCTTCCGTTACGAAACAAACTTACAAAGCATAAGATGGAAACATTTAAGATTAATTTCGACCTCCGGGGGGGTCTTACTATGGAGGAGTGGATTTAGCAGTGCCTATCTCCAGAAAAAAAAAGCACCTAAACGACAACATGCAGAGCTACGTGAAGAGCAGGTAGAACAACTGGAAAAGTACCACCATTCAAAAGCTTTCTGATGCAGGTCTTGAAACAAAACAGAGAAATTATGACCGTTAGTGGCCCCAGCAGGTGCGAAAGCTCTCTCCAGAGCTACTGGAAGCCGAATCTCGGGGACCGGAGAAAATGGAGCAATATTCTCGCCACGCCAAGCAACAGCTAAGAACAACCTCAACCCAGCGCCGTATAGACTGAGAGTTATGTCATCTCCGTTCACTCCAATGGACCACTTTTTTACAGCAATGGTGGATCGTGGAGCCTCTCAATCGTTCCCCGGAAGTTAGCGCCAAGGCTAGCAGCGCAGTAGAGTTGCAGCATAATAGACCGTTCGTGACGGACTTTTGAAAGGTAAGAAGAAGTTTAAAGATTTATATTGCGGATATTATCAGTACATCTGATTCAAATTAACATGTGTATTAAAGGATGTCAGTGGGTTATCCCTAAATTAGTAGATTTAGGGAACGTTTACAGATAACAGATAAAGCTAGGATACCGGATCAAGTTAGCAACACACGTTGAACAGCCTTTTAATTGTAAATTCCGTTCTCTTAATGTCATTTCGTCCAACATTGTTGAATTAGAGAAGAGGGGCCTATAAACGGGATTGTATGCGGGGGTGGAGGGAGTTAAATATTAGATAAATATAACGTTTGGTGCGTGTAAGAGTGAGTGTTTTTAGCAGAGCCATATTGTGTCCTTGTGATTATGTTGATTATTACCTGTCTGTATTATGTTGCAGCTCAGCTGATTTTGGATTGATGTCAAAGGGAGAGGGACTTAAGTGAGAATGAAAACACAAGGTAAGTTTAATACTACTGTTATATATAAGTAAGCATACTAAACATGTATTCTATCACTGTATTATATAAGTAATCTTGTTAGTAACCTACTGTATGGCAGGTGGAGGGGCAGTGATGTTACAGGTGGAGGAGCAAGACTGCAAACTCACAAGACAGAGAAATCAAAGTTTGTTCTCCAGAGAAGAGGTTGATTTCACTTCAATTTTTTATTTCATATTTTCTAAAGATGTATGATGCCATTTGTCATACTTTGTTAAACTCACAAATAATAAAGTTCCATAACTTCAGTTGGGAAAAAAGACCACACCTTATCTCCCCAAGGCAATTTCCCATCCAATAGGTGTGCTATATAGGTGTGTATAACCCTTTCTCCTGTCTGTTACTCCCTCTTTCAGCACAAGAACCAGAGGGGGATTCAATGGAGCCTGAATACCTGCACTGAGACCCTCACCCTGCACCCTGAGTCTCAACTCTGTGTTTTTCAAGCCTTTTCCTGTTTTTTTGGATTAAACAAAACATTAAGCTTTCCCAATGGTGTGGTTTTCGTTTTGTGAAAAAGTGCAAATGCAGTTTTTGTATATACTGTAATAACCTCACATATTTTTTTGCTGTTGGTCGTGAAATTGCTCCTGCTGACTTGAGCCAGCCATTTTTTCCTCCGCTCTGTGTCAGTGGGGAAGCCGTACATTCGTACTCCTTTCTCGGAGCGATTTGAGCATCCCCAGGCAGCACAGCAAACCATGGTGGCGACTAGGAGGCAGCACAGCAAACCAGGACAACACGGAGGAAAAGGCACAGACAAACTGCATGATATGCTATTCAATTTTTATTGAATTCCATGTATTTGCAATGGATGTTCCTAAAACAACACATTTAACATCATCATCATGCTGCTGCTGCTAGTCCTTTGATTGTCACCTGTCGGTCTCCTGTCCTTTCTGAAAGCCATAATGATGACATTAGTCATTTCGATAACTTGTGTCCTCAATTACCATGGGATTACTGAAACTACCATGAATTTAAGAAAATGGTAGAAATTAATCTAATCTGAATTTTGAAGCATTCCTTTAGATCCCCTCCCTCTAAATATATCAATAAACATTAGAAAGTGATGCTCCTGACTACTATACAAGTTTAAGAAGATAATATTGGTTTGAAAGAATTCAAAGCTATAAATAAACAGCAACAGGCTCTTTAACCAAGGCACTGTTAGCCTAACATGTAAACTAGTTGTTCACACTAATCCTAATATTATCACTTAATATTAGCAAATTCTATTTTATTTTTTAAAACATATTGATGTAAATACATACACATATCGATTTGTTGTATAAATATTGCAAATCAAAACCTTTATTCACTAATAATTACCAAAAGTCGAAGTTCTATCTCCTGTTATCAATGCATTCACATTGCCCGCCATGAACTTCCGGGGAACGATTCTCGTCTGCATGAACAACGTGACGATAACCGTTTTTGGACTTCCGCTGTCGTAACTCTTCTATCTATACGGCGCTGCCTCAACCTATACAAGTAATCACGTAAGCCATGGTACTGATGCTGGACAGGTGTTCAGTGGGTGGACAATAAACGGCAACATACACATGAATGTAAATAAATAGCCAAATAATAGATCAACGCTCTCTGTCTATGTTCGCAAGCTGTTAGTGTTGTTGCATAGCAACCACCTCGCACTATGTTTCGTGCAGAAGGCAACGGAGGGACTATTTTATTTTGAACATCATTATTTACTAATAAAAACAATTTAAATTAGAGTGTGTATTTTTCTTTCATATTGCCACACTTGGTAACCGTTTTATATAAGCAATAGCTCACTTCAGGCCGTGGTATATGCTCATTATATCACAGCTAACCACGCCCCTTAGCTGTGATATAATGAGCATATACCACGGCCTGTCGTGAGCTATTGCTTAAACATACCACAACCACCTCTAAAGTTTGGTCCTCCACAAGACTAACAATGAACTTATATAACAACAATATACCCAATATGTTTGAATCAGGCAAATATCCCGCCATAAATACAATTATTAACAGTATCTACTTTGACTGTTTAAGGCTTCCAGTCTGTGTGTGAGCTTGCCTGTGTTAGTTAAGAACCAGCTGGACATATGTTTCTCAGAAAAATACGGGCAACACTATTTCTCAGCTGAACACATATTCAACACAACCCCCTGTAAACAACCAATGATCTGTTTTTTATACAGATTAAACAAATAAGACATAACCTAATTTCTGAGCCTTAAAGTGAGATGGAATCAATCTCAGTCCTGGGAGGAAAGAGAAAAAACTCCACTGACAATATATCCATGTCCTATATCTGTTTTAAACATAGCTAACTGAGATTGAAATGCAACATTAATGTACACACACTGCTCAATTCCCATCTGTCTATTTACTTGCTGATTTATTCCAGCTATGGAAACAATTAGCATAAAATAGGACTATATCCCTTTGGCTTTTGCATTTTTACAGACACATTTCTTTGCATTTAGCTTTTATGCAAATGGTTTCAAACATATTATGGATGCACAGTTTACTCACAGAGCACACTTCGTATTCTGCTGCCATTGTAAAGACATTACCAAAAGCATTCCCTTTTTTCATCTTTAGGATAACTTCAGAGGGTTCTAGTAGTGTTTATTGTTTGGGTAGATGTTCAGACTGTAGCTGCTGATGAGGACGGAGTGTTCCCTCTCACCTTTCATCAGAATCTATAATTAAGAAACTGGAGAAACAACCGTCAGCGCCTCTCACAGCTCCTCCTCACCGCGCTCAGCCTGCAGCTGAACACTGTGTTCTTATCAAATGTATTTCGCTTGCCTTCACAGGCTCAGTGGAAACAAACTGCATTCCTCTTTTAGATGAAAATATCTCTTAGGCAAACTGCTTAGAAACCTTAGTTATAAGGAGGACATTGATGTGATCATCTTTATGTTACAACAAGTCTTTTTAACTTTGAAACAAAGTTCTCGATGTGTTTACTTTCATTACAGTTTTGAGATTTATTATGCATTTTTGGTACAATTTAAATGAACATATTGACATTTCTGGGAAATACTCTTACCAGTTTTTGCTTTTTTGCTTAGTGAGATGAGAAAATGTTGGGCTAAATTTGAAGCTACAGCCAGAAAATGGTTAGCTTAACTTAGCATAAGTAATCAAGGGAAACAATTAGCATGGCTCCTTCCAAGGGTAACTAAATCTACCTACCAACAAACAAAAGTAGGATGGAATAAATGTGTCAATCGAGGATTTAAAATTGTATTATCACATGTCTCATATCGAGCTCTAGATGAATGGTAGCTAATGGACAATACATTCAATACTGTGTTAATTGTTTTGCTTAAAAACACATTTCGTTTTTCTTAGATTAGATATATTTTCTAGAAGGACTTCCGCCCTTATGATATACAGATTTGGATGTGAATATCAACAAAAAATGTCACAGTCCTTTTCTGCCACACTGTATGTTATTCTTGAGTGATGTTCAGTTCTTGCATCTTTTTTTAAGAATATTGAGTGTTAAAAATATAGATATGATCGGAGTTCTTTTTTTCTGCAGTCTCCCTTTTAGGCGGTACAAATGTAAAAGATGGAAGGTAGAAATGAAAGGTGTTTATTTCTGCTTGCCTTGTCCCTTCGAGGGGTGTGCTTTGTGCTTACTGGCAGTTCATTAAGTAGCTTAGCTGCTCAGAAGTGATTGAATGCATACTGTACTTAAATACTGATAAATGATATTTGTTTGTTTGCAGCTGTGGTGAAGACACCGCCCAGCAACCTGTGGATCATGGCCGTTCTGACGCCTCTCTTCCTGTTGATGGTGGTTATCGTCATGGTGTCCTTCATTATGTGCAAGAGGAACCGGGTCATGTTTAAAAGTGGCCCCTTCAGGAACTTCAAAACCCGCTCCAAGGTAAGACTTACTCAAACGTACTCCATCTTTATCCATTTCTTCTCATTTTGTTTCATGTCTATAACCTTTTTCTCTTTCTACTCTTCTTCATGTTCTTCTTTCATTTATCAATTATTAAAGATAATCAGCTGTTGCATCACTCTTATTGAGTAAATTCTCACCCCATTGTGTTCTAACAGCACTGCTTCACCTTGAAGGGGAACTACGCCCATTTTCTAATTGATGTTCTTTTTAAATTGGACTGAAGAATCAGAGTCCAAATAATTTAAATATCCCCAGGGAAATGTGACTGTTGCTCTAATTTAGAATAAAATTGATACATTATAAAAAAGTAATTTAAAAGACTAACACTATTTATTAACATAAGAAGCTCAAGTAATAATGTACAATAAATGATTAAAATAAAAACGTATTTATAAAAATATAAGTAAAATGTCAAACGGAAGATAATTTAAAATCAAATCAAAATGTGCAGAAATGTTGTACTACAATATTTAACATATACACTGATGTATTAGTATTAAAAAGATATGAATGCTGAATATCACAGTTTTAAAGGGTTTGGCTACTAATGGTGAAATAAGTCCTAGCGCCATATATTAATATTAGTAATAGTTCATAGAAAAATTGAAGAAAATTGTTTTGAAAAATATAATAAGAAAGTTCATATGGATGTAAAAAAGAAAACAAATATCTGTGGCTGAAGAAAATCAGGTCTGCTATTATCCTCATGAAGCAACTTTCAGACTATACCCATGGGCAGTGGCGGCCGGCCCATAGGGGCACTAGGGGCGCCGCCCCACCTCTTCCCACATACAAAAAAATATATTAAAAAAAATATTAAATTAAAAAAAATATATTAAAAAATATATATATTTCAAAAATATATATATTTTATATTTTTTATTTTTAATCAACAAGGTAAATATCACACAATTGGTATCAGTAAAATGTATAATCTACAATAAAATCTTGTTTAAAATTGTGTTACGATGTCTAAAGTTACTGATAAGTCACATGTTTCCTGCCTGGCCTTGCCCTTGGCATTAGTTTATCATTACGGGGCGCTGCCCCCGAGCCAAACAGCAGCAACCAGCACGTTGCAAAAGTCTCAATAGTAAACTGTGCCGCCGAAACATAATTTCAGCCAATCAGCGCCGTCAAATATTTTGGTCACGAGAGCGCTCACGTTGGCGCCCACGTTGCTTACGCGCGTTGACGTGAGTTGTTTTTTAGACTCGTGAGGAACTGGGCTAGTATCTATAGTAATGCAGTGTAGGCGGAGCCGTGACGTCATCTTCAATGAGCTCCCCAGAAAAACAACACAGCCGTTAGCTCTTAGCACTCAGAGCTCACAGCTCTTCATATCTGTTCAGAAATTAGACAAAAGTTAAACAAGTACAAACCACATACTGTCTGTGTCATGGCGAATACAGTCGCTGGTTTATTTATGTCTGTATAGGCCGTTGTTGTGAGTGTGGACGGTCGGAGCATTTACAACGTTAGCGTAGCCAAATTTCCATTAGAAAACACGCATTTTAAAAGGTTTTTCGCCTGCCGTCTCTCTGCAGACTTGTCAAAGCCTTAATTCATGGTTTTTACTATCCGGTATCAGTATGTTGTTACTTCGGCATCATTTTGAAACGTGTATTACAATTAAATCACGGTCAAATATGTTCATCTTGTTGTTGTTGTAGCCCCCTTGACAGCGATTCTCTCTCTAGTTTTAGACTGCGGTCAAGCCAGCCTCCACTCGGAAAAAGACGTTTTTTAAAAGACCTTTGGGGACAGGGATTATAGCTCATATATGAGACTTCAAAGGTATTTTATTTTGAAACTACATCAGAATGTCCTGATTTCTTCTGAGTGACTAGATGGGATGTCCTGCTATCACCCTGAAGTGAAATGAGTCTTTGATACCGGACAGTTTTTGTTTTATTCTCATCTAAACACAGAGGGATGACTTTTTTTTTACTCTACCGTAATGCATAGGATATTCGCGCACCGCAATATCACGTGAGGGCTGGCTTGACTAGGTTTTCCCGAGTGGAGGCTGGCTTGAACGCAGTTAGTTTAGCATGCTCAGCCAGCCCGACTCAGCCTGGTTGTTCCTGGCCCTAGAACCACGATTTTATGGGGCCATTACATCACCAGAAGTCCCAATTTAAGGGGTCATTTCTCCCAAAGAAAAACATTTTTACTCACTATATCAACAGCCCCACCAAAAATATTTTCCACCAGCCGCCACTGCCCATGGGCATAACTTATTGGAATTAATTCAGAGGATGTTCCCTTTAACATGTCCCAAATGCTAATTCTACATAGAAATGTTATCAAAGTTATCATAGTCAGGTTTTGAATGAGCAACACATCACGCAGTTGTGTCTTCAGTTTAGAAAAATGTAATCCCATATGTGCAGTCTTGTTTTTCTCTCTGCCCAATCGCCCTTGGTCATTGCTAATCATGCATGCTTTGAAGTCTAATCGGCTGAAAAACAATGGGCCGGGCTCAGTGTACTGGGAGTGAACCTTGGGGGTAATGTTGGCCCTTTTACAATAATAGCGTTCACACTGCATCAATTTATTAGACGCTAAAGACAAATTAATCAATTGAAATGAGCATGTCTCAAATGGATTGCCACCAGCTGCTGTGTTCAGGTCAGATTGTTCTCCTGCACACCGTGCTGTGAATGACGCCAGAACAACAGCTGCTTGCAGCCAGTGAAGTGGTAAACAGGCAATAAGCTGGCCGGCATCATTTCATCTGAAGAGGCTCTGAACATATCTCGGAAAATCTGGAAGTAGGCTTCCCATTTGATGTCATGATTATACTTCCACTGAGGATTCCTGTCATTGCACTACACCTGCACTGAATAATTATCGACCACGCTCTCCCCAATGTAATGAATAAAACAGCATACAGAATCATTCTTCCTCCGAATCAAAGAAAACTTAAATAGCTTTGACCGTCAGTAAAACAGTTTGACAAACATTTTTACAAAGTTCCTCATGTCAGTGATATCCTGATAAAACAAGCAATTATTCTTGTAAAGGAATACATCGAAATGTACCCATAATGCAGTGCTGTTTTATGCAAGGTAGCAACAAGTGGAGTAGTAAGATTGTTTAATGCAACAGTTAGGTTAAATGTATACCCTGGATTAATTATAATCCAGATATTACTCAAATCACTGTATGCATAATTGATTTTTCTTTTTTAATTTATTTTTTATCCTAAATTCTTAATTTTAACACCATTTCCACACAATTAATATGCTTTCTATCCTATCCTATCCTATCTGGTCATTTCCCATTCTCCACTATTCTGTTCTGTTATTATATTAACCCCTTCCTTACCTTGTTCCTACGACTTTCTCCTTGTAGACCTCATATCGAAGGGAGGGCAGTTACCACCACCAGGTATTGACTAAGCACTGGTTAGGAGGATTACTGACTAATTGACTGACTGACCACATGATTAAAACATTAAAGGAATTGTTTGGCTTGTTGTTGAGTGGGGTCGTATGAGGTAGTGATACACAGTCAGTGTATTACCTACAGTAGGAGGCAGTCGGCACACCCCCAGTTTGGAAGAAACAGACAGGAGCACATTTTAACCATGTAAAAAATCGCTTTCAGTAAAAATGTATGCTATATTTAAAATGGCCCAATTCTGCTCATGTTCAGGTTCATATTTTTATTTAGTGCCTCTACTGTGACATGTCTCCATGCTTTAATGTTCAGAAAGCTCTTTATTTGTCTCATACTGCCTGTCCTGCAGCACCTCTTTTCACCCTCTGTCTGAAACCAGAGCCCAGTCTGCTCTGATTGGTTAGCTGGCCGGATCTGTTGTGATTGGTCAACAACATTAACATATCACGTACAATGTGATGGAGTGCTAGCCAATAAAGTGCTGTTACACAGTGATGTCACTATCTTCCAAAAGAGAGGAGTCCACTGGAGGCGTTTCAGGCAGGGGGTACAGGTGTGTGGGAGGAAATATATATATTGAAAACTAAACACCAAACTGCAGAATATGGAAGTTTCTGGTCCACCACTGCCTTGTTTGGTTAGTTTGTGTTATTGTGTGTATAACATACTAACCAACTGAGGGATTTTCACTTTAACTAGAGCAAAGATAATGGCTTCACATCCCTGAAAGCACTGTCTGATGGCAAGTTAAAGCAGTATTAATATAATGTCAACCACAATCTACTTTAGGTAATGCACTGACTATGAACAATTACCTCATACCACCACTCTTGAAAACATCTGGATGAATCATTATTTAATGACATATTAGTTTCTTCACTGCTTCCTGATTTTTTCTGACTGTCTTTAATGAACAAGTATTGTACTGCCTCATTGGCTGCTTCCTTCTGTATGTGCTGCCTGTCCTTGTTGCTGGGTAAATGTGTGCATGTGGTTTCTGTGCTGTAGACATTCCTCCATCCTCATTGACTATTTGGACATCAATAGGAGGGAGAGAGGAAGTGGTAACGAGGAAAGGTTAAAAAAGAACGAGAATCATTGTGTATGATTTAAATTGATTTGGGGTGAGCCGATCGGGAAGTAAAAAATCTCGTAAAAACGGGCAAGTAAGCTGCCAGCCAGAAGAAGCCATTTTTAACCCAGGCTCATCTGCATGCATAGTGGAAAAGAGCCCTCAAAACCTGCAAACCAAGCCAATCTATTTTTATTATGTAGCATCCATAAAATGTGACTCAAGCTTGTGTCACCAGCCTTTCTGCCAGCTCCTTTCCTTTTCAAGGTTTATCCTCTCACATGAAGCCACTCTCATCTCAAAGTGGCTCAGCGGGAAGCCTTCACAGAGCCCCCAATTTTTTTTTTCTATAGTATCTCCACTGAATTATGTACGTTATCATGGCTAGACCTATAGCAGATGATTAGCGACAGATAACTGGGACAAAAACATGCTAAAACGCTGGTGGTTACAGCTGTTATGGTGGATTTCAGCTGATCCGCTGGTTATTTTTGGTTCAGCCTGTCCCTCCCCTCATTCCTCAAAAGGAGGAGATGTGAGGGAAGCCATGGATGGGTAGGCAGGACATTTTCGCGATGGAGCATAAATATACAGTTTGTATCGATGTGTCTTATACTACAGGATTAACATTTAAATGTACGAGCTATAAAGATTTTGTTTGCTTTTACAATTACTGCAAACATTATGTTGTGTTTTCCAAAAGAACGCATCAAATATTAAAGAGTCCCCAAAATATGTGATTTCTAAAATGGTACCGCGAGGCCACAATCACTGTTTCTAAACCACAGTGGTATTTACGCTGTCCCTATCCCAAGCAGTGGCATGCACAAACAAATGTGATCACACAGGCTTAGTTCGGGAAGAGTTTACGGCGAGAGGCAAACTGGAACTAAACACTCCAGTGTCTTGAATAAACAGAGGTTTAAATGTTTTCTGGTTTATATTTATACAAGACTCGCAGAAATGTAAAGATTGAATTTCCTCTGTAATTGGTATTTTTTGGGTATTTTGGCTTTGTTATGTCCTAAGAAACACTGAAATGTGTCCGAAATCAAAGTTATAAAGCGGATAACATAGAAAAGGTCCTTATTCCGGAGGGAAATTGTACATTTAGTAAAAGATTTTAAAAAGCACACATTTTTCCTAAACCCAGGTCAGAAGTGTGATTTGAAACATACTTGCATCTTTGATGGTTGTGGCTAAGTGGTTAGTGCGCATATGCGGATCACGGGGGCACTGGTTCGAATCCCACTGCAGTCAACATTCCGCTGTGTCCTCGGACAAGACACTTCACCCCAAAATGCTCCTGTGGGGATTACCCACAGGATTGAATGTATGTAAGTCGCTTTGGATAAAAGCGTCTAACAAGTGACATGTAATGTAATGTAATGTAATGAACTAGAGGCCAGTGATATTAGATTACTCTTTAAAGTAGATTTGATAAACGTGGACGAGTCCTTTAAGCTCCAATTTGCATTCATGTCATCTTTGTCTGGGTAATTTATCTGGATAATGACATCCAACCCAAGAGTCTTTGCAAATATACCTGGTGTTGATTAACTCTAACTTAACTACAGATGTAGCACTGAATTTCGGACTCCAGCTTACAGCTTCCTGCCTACGACCTGCCAAAGACCAGTATAGAGGAATGTTAAGCCCTCCCACTATTTTCCAAGAGGGCGTTGCCAGATTTTCAATTTCAGGTTTTAACCAGGAGATGGCACTTCATTCACAAATACAGAAAGACAAGTTTCATGGACTTTCAGTTGTGTTTTGAAGAGCATTTGAACACATCAATATTTTAGATCAACTAAAGTATATCTAATCTTGTAATTCAATAATATATAGTCTTTATATATTAAATAATCATAATTATAATGTAAATGTTTACATTACACTTCTTTATTTGTTATGCTCATACTTTAACCTTTACAATCGTTTGCTTTAATATGCAGTATATTTTTGTGTTTGCTTCCTCCTGCTCCCTTTCGGACACATACTGTATGATTTATTATTATTATTAATATGAAGATATTATTAAGATAAGATAAGATGTTACTTTATTGATTGAACATTTTAGTTTAGAATGTGCTGTCCCACGGTAATTCAGAAGGCTCACAGGTCACATTCCGACCATTATTTAAAACAATAGGTGCTTTCACACCTTCTACAGTTTGATTTGTATAGAGGGAGCTCTGTCAGTTTTCGAATTACCCATTTGCTTTCGGGGAGCCCTATTTTTCAGAGCACATCCTGCTACTAAATATGTCACACGCACGCTCTGTTGACTCGCGCAGCAGCGCGGATGCGATCAATTGCTATAAAAACACTATTCTACTAATACAGACGGTGTCACTATGCCGGCGGATGTGGCCGTTGTTGAAGCCTCTTCAGGATCCGCATCGGCAGGCCTCTCCCTCGGTGTGGAGCTGTCAAACTCGACCCTAACGCCGCTTACAGCCGGCCAACTAAAAGTTGTTTTCCATTCACGTTGTCATTTTTAGACTCCTTCGCTTCTTTGCTTGTGAATCCAAAAGCTGTGACGCTTGGCTGTTTTCGTTTTGCCATATTTTTTTATTACACAGCCAGAGTTAAAAAAATATCAATATGAACATTTCAAATACCGCGCCGTTATCACCGCCATAACCATAGCAACGTAAGTAAGAATGCAGCGCCGCCACGTACAGATGGCAACACCCAGACATATTCACAAATATAAAACAAATATTCAGAAACTGTAATGAACAATAACTATTATTTATTTCAAGAACTGTTATTTACAGAAACTCAACATTTCTAATCTGTGTGACACAAATATGCACGACTGTTTTGGGCTCCCCCTATTTATCTCAAAGTCAGCCATCAAGGGAGCTCCCTCCCTCTTCGGGGGAGCCAAGCTCCCCTAGCTCCTCCCCATTTCGAACAGTGTCTGTGGCTGAATGGCCAGCGATTAGGTGCGGCGCATTTATCATAGGTGATCAGAGCTAACTGCCTGCCTTCAGATTTCATTTAAAAAACAGATCTGATTTTAAGACTATTTCTGCGCTCATAAAGAATGATAAGAATAAGAATAATGCGTATTGAACTGTTTTCATTAATTAGTGAGTTTATTTAACACTAGAACCGCCAATCGGGTCAATTTGTGTGATGTGTGTTGTGTGTGTGCAATGTAACTTTTTTTCAATAAAATATTAAAGTCTCCCAGTCCGTGACTTTTCCTGAAAGTGTGTTATGTAGCACCCTATGTTGTTAAACATTGCATTCTAATAGCGGGATTTGACGTGTTTAGGTAGGCCTATACAAAAACCTCTGGCGGTTCTAGTGTTAAGGTAATTAGGGACAGTAAAAGCCCTTTTTTATCAGTAACGAATTTAGCAGTTGAACATAAAAGTCAACTAACTGAGGGTCACTTGCAATGACAGTGTTGTGTCTAACTGTAAGCTTGTCACTCAGAGTAACCTACCGTTAATTTAGCTGCTGGAGAAGAAAGATCAAGGGGGGAGGGGGGAGAGAGCTGTGGTTGATGGGCCATTAGTTGTGTAAATACACAGCTGAGAGCTGCCGTTTCATTCAGACTGTTTAAAAAACTGTAACAACGGACTATTTTTCTTAGCGGATGCATGTCAATTTAAATCAATACATACAACTATTTTTTAAATCAATACATACAACTATTTTTTAAATCAATAAAAACATTTTCTAAATCCATAAAAGCATTTCAATTAATATTGGGAGTCATGTCGTTACTTTGTTGAGAATGTGGCCGTGTAATAAGCGGGAAAATTTGCAGCGACTTGTTCCTTATGGGGAAAATAACACCCGTCATGTGTGTGTAGAGGTGTATGTGGTTAAAACACTTTCATGAAGTGAAGGAATTTCCTTCTATAAAACAGCTGTGGGCAGCAGTGAGTGTCACGGACATGAATTCATAGATCAAGGCAGACTGGTGCACACACTCTCCTGTCCTGCCAGGCGACACGCCCGTTCTAAGCCGTGTCCCTCACTCCTCACATCCCAAGCATCCCCACAAGTGTATTATGTTGTTACATCGTTTCAGATGTTATGTTTCAGTTGTGCTCTGTCTATGTTCAGTGATGCAAACTTGTCACCTTTCGGCGAAATTCGCCGTTTTGAATCCAAAATAAGTCGTTTGTGTGATTCATGTAGATCTGCAATACAAATATTTTTGGGGTATGGGGGGGGCTGGGACCCGGAGTAATATGCGGCCGTGAGCTGTTATGTGCCATCATGACACGCATGGTGTTCTTTTTTTATATATTATAATGAAGTACGAGCTGTGTGCTCGAGTCTTCCTGCCTGTCGGCTCTGCTCATGGATGTATAATAAGGCTCTGCTGCTCCGAGATGATTGTCTAGCTTCAGCAGCTACATTACCTACGGGTGCGTTCGTTAATATTAACTGTGCGTCCGGAGTCACTGTGGCACAGACTGGACCGCTGGTGAACAGCTGTTAGAACGGCCTGTTCAGGTGTTCAGAGCAGAGCCGCCTGTCGGAGCGGCAGAGCGTGATGTGAACTGAAACGTTTTTCTGTGGCAATATTATTTAAGGAATCGTTGAGCTAGCTAGCTAGCATACATTGTCACTATCTGCTAACGTTAGCTTTAGCCTTCTATTTCTAATCGTTTTTTTCATAGGCTATAAACAGAGGTGGTATAAGTATATATATATTGTACTTGAGTAAAAGTAGAAGTACTCAGATCTTGTACTTGAGTAAAAGTAGAAGTACTCAGGTCTTGTACTTGAGTAAAAGTAGAAGTATTCAGATCTTGTACTTGAGTAAAAGTAGAAGCACACAGATCTTGTACTAGAGTAAAAGTAGAAGTACTCAAATCTTGTACTTGAGTAAAAGTAGAAGCACACAGATCTTGTACTAGAGTAAAAGTAGAAGGACTCAAATCTTGTACTTGAGTAAAAGTAGAAGCACTCAGGTCTTGTACTTGAGTAAAAGTAGAAGCACACAGATCTTGTACTAGAGTAAAAGTAGAAGTACTCAGGTCTTGTACTTGAGTAAAAGTAGAAGTACTCAGATCTTGTACTTGACTAAAAGTAATAGTCCCAGAGTGTAGGAATACTCTGTTACAGTAAAAGTCCTGCATTCAAAATGTTCCTCAAGTAAAAGTAGAAAAGTATTATCATCAAAATATAGTGAAAGTAGCGACAGTAAAAGTAGTCATTGTGCAGATTGGTCCATTTCAGAATAATAGATATGATGTGTTTTATAATGATTGATCATGAAAGTGTTCTCAAAGCTGCTAAAGGTGCAGCTAGTTTGAATGACTTTGCATACTGCAGGGTAGCTTGTGGATTTACTCCAGGTGGAACTAAAGTCTGATTTAACACTTGATTATATTTCACTTAATTAATCCAGATCTGTGAAGTAACTAGAGGTATTACATACATGTAGTGGAGTCAAAGTACACCATGTACCTCTGAACTGTAGTGGAGTAGAAGAACAAAGTAGCAAAACATTGAAATACTTAAATAAAGTACAAGTATCTCAAAATTGTGCCCAAGTATAGTACTTGTTGAGTTTATGAACTTAGTTACTTTACACCATGTGGCTATAAAGATAAAAAGACTTAAGCCTTGCACAGAGGCATGAAAATACATTTTCAAAATGCTCAACAGTGCTGCCAAAATTATAAACTGACTGCTCCACAATTTAAAATAAATGCTTTTATATATTTCTATTAGATGTGACTCTTTGGCGTTTCTGTTATTATTAACACTGCTGCTTTAGTTGTTCCGACTGCTAAAATCCTCTGTCATTCCGTGGGGTGGGGGAGCCGGGGGCTCGGATCCTTGTCACCTTTTTCATACCTGATGAGTTTGCATCCCTGTATGTTAAAAAGCCTCAGTCACCTTAATTCATGTAATAAAAACATCTCAGGTCAGTAACACTCAAAGCTAAATGTGCAATACCATGTTCAGCTATGTTACTATTTATAATGTTATTGTTGTTACATCAGAAGATGTACATATTGAAATGATTTCTTAACTTACAGTAGGCTATTTTTTACAATGTGTGTTGGAAGGATTTATTAAATTACAATGAATATTGTCATTGTTTAAGGCTTTTAGAGAAGGGTGAACTATAAGCCTGAATTACATAAAATGTTACACCTAAAAACATAAAAGCCACAATAAATAAATCACAATTATTCTAGTTATTTTTACCTCCCGTATTGCTTTCAACCCACCAGCTTTTATGGTGTTGTTACGTCACTAACTGTAAGCTTGTCACACAGTCTATGGTCACTCAGAGTAACCTCCTGTTAATTTAGCTGCTGGAGAAGAAAGCTCACGGGGGGGAGGGGGGGAGAGAGCTGTGGTTGATGGGCCATTAGTTGTGTAAATACACAGCTGAGAGCTGCCGTTTCATTCAGACTGTTTAAAAAACGGTAACAACGGACTATTTTTCTTAGCGGATGCATGTCAATTTAAATCAATACATACAACTATTTTTTAAATCAATAAAAACATTTTCTAAATCCATAAAACCATTTCAATTAATATTGGGAGTCATGTCGTTACTTTGTTGAGAATGTGGCCATGTAATAAGCGGGATAATTTGCAGCGACTTGTTCCTTATGGGGAAAATAACACCCTTCATCCAGATGAGGATCCCTCCGCTACACTTTGGGATCCTGATCGACCGACGAAGCTCCATTAAAATATACATATTTTTGGTGAATTACTGAGTTTAGGCACGTTAATAACGTTTTAATGAAGTTGAATACAGTATATTCATATGTGTCAGTGATTTCATGTCAATTCGGCGAACATAAACATAAATGATCGTGGTGAAGATGATGATTAAATTAGGATTAAAAATCGAGAGCCGGGCTGCATTTCCTCCCGTTCGTTTTTTTTTAATAACAAAATTATTTTGTTAAATAACAACATGTTGATGTTTTGTAAATGATTACATGTCTCTTATTTAGCACATAGTATGATATCCGTGACATATGGATCTTAACAAAGTTCCGCTGTACATTCAGCATACTGTATCTCACTTTATTTCACATGAGCTCCAGTGTGGAACCCCACTGCACCCCCTGCTGGATCAATGATCCATTGCAGCTGGCTTCATTATAATTACATTTATCTATCACGGGGGCGGTCTCAAGTCAAGCTGGAGGTTTTCCCTTGAGCGAGGGCAGATCACGTACTAATCACGGCCCTCGCGTTTCAAACTGTCTGAAATGAATCGCTACATCTGTACTCATCTCAAGTTGCTTAGGAACGTAAACAATGACGGTGCATTTCCTATAGAGATAGCCGTTATCTCTTGGCTGAACATTAGCTGGATACACCAGAACCACTGAAATATTGTCCATCGCCCCCAGAAGCTAAGGAGGTTTTCACATCACGGATTCGGCCTAAATCCAAGTACACTTTTCTTTAAAGTACCTTGCCTGTGTTACGACCCGCCCTCTACTCAGTGGTAGTGGCTCGTGGGGAGACCCGCAACCTAAAAGAAAACACACCAACCTAAAAGAAAACACACCAAACATTCAGCACTTAACGGCGACCATTTATTTGTGGGCTACAGCCGTAAAACACATAGGCCAACCGGCAAAAGAACGAGGTCTGGAGGGCTATTAGAAATAAACAAAAGCAGAAGGGGGCCTTGGGCCAGCCACACCACAGGCCGTAGGACCCAGACGTCCCTCCCCTACCCAAAAGTCTAACAAATTACTTCGGGTGAAACAAAGCCACGAAAAAACTATGCTAACAGAACCTCCAGAACACACAAGTTTATCATTATAACACACATAAGCTACAGATCCGAAACACCCGCTAGCTTGTTCCCGAACAGTGTCTTCCGGCGTCAGGATTGGGGGAGAGACCTCTTCTCCTCCAGCTTCTCCTTTTAAGTCCCCAGCTGAATGGAATTAGGACACCTGGGGGAGGCGGAGCCAGGGGCGGACCAGGTGTACCTGCACAGCAGAGAGACAGAGAAGACAACAGAAAAGGGAGCACGTAACACCTGGGTCCACTTGAATTAGTGGTCTTTGGTATGATTTGCATCTGGCGTAAAAACCAACAGTACCACAACATAGGGAGGAATGCTATTTAAAGAGAATAGCATTCTGCGAGGAGTTTCAAAAGGCATTTCTCAACTCCTATTTTCTCCTTTACTAACCAGACAATCTAATGGACTCCATCACATTGATCTACTGTGTATATTCATGTGTCTGTATGCAGTTGTGTGTTGAGCTCCCAACCCACTCGGCCATCAGTTACCATGCAGGACCAGCTAAAGCTGTTGATCAATACTCTGGTTTATATTAGGTGAGCATGTGTGTTTAAGCATTAAAGAGTGATTGTGCAGAGTCGGGCGTGCTTCATTACTCTGCACGTAAACTGTGCAGCCGGAACATTCTTCAAAATGGCTTTTACTCCCTCGGTGCCTTCCTCTTGTATTGGATAGTAGGCTTACATGCGGAGCACAATAAAGGTGGAATCAGCAGAAGTAGAGGCAATCCATTCCCATTTGTAAGGTGTTCAATGAAAGAACAGCGCAGAGGCTGTCATTTAAAGAGCCCAAGGTATTTTGCATTTTGCTGCATCATGGCCCCTAACTGCCCCAGGAGGAGTTTATCTAAGCGGCGCAGGGAAATACTGATGCGCTCACTTCTCCCTTTTGTGTTTCTTATTTTACTTCTTAAATGTCTTTGGTAAGTTTTTTGTTGTTGCTGCAGCTTCAACTGCTCGCCCTGCTAGAGCTGAATCTAAATCAATATGGCCGCATGGGGATTAGAGCATATCTTGTCCATCTGCTGTACCTCATCAAGCTGCTGTTGGCTGTTGCTCCGAGTTAAAATTAGACGAGAGGAGAGGCTTCTGTTTGATAGTGCAGGAAAGGAAAACAAGGGTGGATCATTTGGTGGCACAGCGAAGGGTCGTGGTCGCAGTCACTTCACGTGACAACTTTCTGTAACAGAATTGATTAGACGCAGCTTCTTTCCTTCTCTTTTACTCCGTCACTCTCCTAACTGGATGTGTAGGAGAACCACCATTCATCTCTGAGAGGCTGATCAGAGGCTATACTACAAGCCCTGTCTGCAGTCTTCATTAAACTGAGCGGCTCGCACAAGATGAAACGTGGCCATTTGTTAAGTCAACACGCCGTCAGTGGACAGTTAAAGAGAGGCAGAGATGGAGGAGAAAAGATGAGGCAGAGGCAAACATGAAATGAGGATGTGTGAAAGAACAGACAGAAACGATAAGACCTTGAGCCAGTGCGGTAAAATAGGAGTCGTGATATGTCAGGCACTCTCCATGGTTACACCCCTCGGCCCTGTCATTTCTGAGAATCCATACAGTCTCTAGCATGACATCCATTACCCAGCAGCCACTGAGTGACACCTCTTTCACTGTCGATGTGCAGGTCGTCACGCTCAGTTCAACACCCCTGACACCACATCTACTGTTTCCTCCCAACAATCCATACACATAATGCAGTGATGGTAAGGCAAGGCAAGGCAAGTTTATTTATATAGCACCTTTCAACACAAGGTAATTCAAAGTGCTTTACAAAAAATGAAAGACATTAGGAAAATGGCATTTAAAATCAGTCATTAACAAGAAAAGATAATCAAATAAACATTAAAAGAAAAAATACATGGATAAAAGTTACAGTGCAGTTTAAGATCTGAATAGTTCAATTAAAAGCAGCGGCAAAAAGGAAAGTCTTCAGCCTGGATTTAAAAGTAGTCAGAGTTGCAGCGGACCTGCAGGTTTCTGGGAGTTTGTTCCAGATATTTGGAGCATAATAACTGAACACTGCTTTACCATGTTTAGTTCTGACTCTGGGGACAGAAAGCTGACCAGTCCCTGAAGACCTGAGAGATCTGGATGGTTCATAATTTAGCAGTAGATCAGAAATGTATTTTGGGCCTAAACCATTCAGTGCTTTATAAACCAGCAGCAGTATTTTGAAATCTATTCTTTGACACACAGGAAGCTAGTGTAAAGACTTCAGAACAGGAGTGATGTGATCCAATTTCTTAGTGTTAGTGAAGACTCGAGCAGCAGCGTTCTGAATTAGCTGCAGTTTTCTAATAGATCTTTTAGTGAGACCTGTAAAGACACCATTGCAGTAGTCCAGTCTACTGAAGATAAAAGCATGGACAAGTTTTTCCAAATCCTGCTGTGACATTTGTCTTTTAATCCTAGATATGTTCTTTAGGTGATAGTAGGCTGATTTAGTAATTGTTTTAATTTGACTGTTGAAACTCAGGTCAGAGTCCATGACTACACCTAGATTTCTGGCTTTATCTGTTGTTTTGAACATTGCAGGCTGAAGCTCAGCGTTAACTTTTATACGTTCTGCTTTGGCTCGAAAAACCATTACCTCAGTTTTATCTTTCTTTAATTGGAGAAAGTTCTGACACATCCATTCATTGATTTGTTCAATGCACTTACTCAGTGTTTGAATTGGAGCATAGTCTCCTGGTGAAATTGTTACGGAAATATGTGTCATCCGCAGAGCTATGGTAACTTATTTTGTTGTTCTTCATTATCTGAGCCAGTGGTAGCATGTAGATGTTAAAGAGAAGAGGCCCCAAGATGGAGCCTTGAGGTACCCCACATGTCTTATTTGTCAACTCAGATGTGTATTTACCTATAGAAACAAAGTTGTTTCTGTCCTTTAAGTATGATTCAAACCAATTTAGAACTGTTTCCGAAAGTCCCACCCAGTTTTCTAGTCGGTCGAGTAATATGTTGTGGTCAACAATGTCAAACGCAGCACTGAGATCTAATAATACTAACACTGAAGTTCTGCCACTGTCTGTGTTTAAGTGGATGTCATTGAAGACCTTTACAAGAGCAGTCTCAGCGCTGTGGTTTGGACGAAAGCCTGACTGGAACACATCAAAACAGTTATTTAAATGCAAGAAATTACTCAACTGTTGAAAAACTACTTTTTCAATGATTTTACCTAGAAATGGCAGGTTTGATATGGGCCTGTAATTGTTCTTTACTGAAGCATCTAGATTATTCTTTTTTAAGAGCGGTTTAATGACTGCAGTTTTCAGGGCCTGTGGAAAAATACATGGGTGAAGAGACTTGTTTACTATATGAAGTAAATCTGAGGCCATGCAAGGAAAAACATCTTTGAAAAATCCTGTTGGAATAATATCAAGGCAGCAGGTGGAGGATTTCAGAAGTTGTATAATGTCCTCTAGGTTTGGTACATCGGAGCAGCACATTTAAAGAGGCGCGAGGGATGTGTATTTATGTCACTATGTCACGGAAGTCAACAAAGGAGTCCAATGGAGGCGTTTCAGACAAAGAGGGAGAAACTCACCCAGGAGGGAACTTTGGGATTTTAGCCTTTGCCGACCATTAACATGCAAACAAAAGCTATGTAACACTCTACAGGAAAGGGAGTGCAAGGGAAAATCCTAAAAAGGCATGTCCTTCTGTCGTCCATTTCCTGTGGTTTGTCTTGTTTTACCACGGCTGATATTTCACTAAATCCACTGTTTTAATTGTTCCCTATATTGCCCCTGTCCTTGGGTGCTATGAAAGGCGCCCCCACAAATAAAATGTATATTATTATTATTATTATAGGCTCTCTTTAGTACACTGCCCTTTGTTCACATGTTATAAACACAGACACACACACACACAGACACACACACACACACACACACACACACACACACACACACACACACACACACACACACACACACACACACACACACACAGCTAACCCCCTTTCTAACCTTTGAACAGCCTGACGCCATAGGCAGATGATCTCTAGCACTCTCCATACATCTTTCACACGATAGTCACAACTGTCACCATGCATCACTTCAGCCTTTAAAAGGTGCGTGCACATACCCACACCATCAATCCATATATTAATTCCAAGGCAAGAGTGCCTATTCCCTCTATTTCTCACTCTATATGACTATATATCAATTTCCCGACATCCATCCACAGCTACAGCCACGTGTGTTTAAACTAGATGATGACTGAGTGGTGTGTATGACTGATGAATTAGTAACAACGCCGTCAACGCGGATGCCCGAGCCGCCTAACCTCACATGCACTCAGAATTAAGCATGCATCCTCACACGCATCAGGCGTCCCATTTTAGAGCCGCTCAAAATAGAAAAGGGGAGAAAACAGTTATGTAACCCAACCTCGTTCTCTATTCTGTAAATTGAAAGGCATTTAGTAATACAATGAATGTGTCCAGACCTCCGAGGCTTAAGTAAAACACATCTTCTGCAGCTTTTGTCTCTTTATGCCAAAACCCCTGACTTCAAAGGTGCTGTGAAGAGCTTCACTCTTTATATATTTGTTCAACTTTTTCATTATGCATGCCAGCTGTGGTGTTCAGAGACTGATAATACAACTTATTCAGGAAGGGAGGTCCATCCAATTACCTTTATCTGAAATTGGAGAAACACGATGTTCTTTGTAAATTATTATTCAGGAGACCACGTCAAGGTAGCTGCAAGTCATTGCTTTGTTGATATTGGAGTCAAATGCCTTAATCCATTGGTTTCTTTTGGTTGTTCCTGGATTTTAAAGCGGTTGTTTATTTGATATAATCAAATATCCATCGTCACCTAAAAATCTCAGATTCTAAATATTCACGCACATGGGAAGTCAAGGACAGACCTTTAATTCAGCCCAACCTGTCTGCGATACATTTAACCAAAAATATCATTTGAAAAAGTCTTCAAATGCTGACTCCAGTTTCTTCAATAGCCATAACAGTCGACTTAAATAACTATATATTTAAGCTTTGTATTGATGACAAACTGATTATTATAAAAAATGATAAATTTTAAGATGTAAAACAAGAGAAGCTTTTTTTCCTTTTTAAAAACATTTTTGGTGAAACTGAAATGAATTTGAATGTTTTACTGCAGCGAATCACATGTCCTTGGTCTTCCTTTTAGGCAGACAGTATAATACCCAAAATACAGAAGTGTATTTTATTTAATGATTTTCTGATGGTGTTCCCTTTCTCTGCATTAACCATGTTATACTTCTGTTAAAATAGAGAGCTTGTTTTCATGCAGCCATTCAAGGTTTTTAAACTCTATGCTTAAATCAATATTGTCATTGTTATATCAGGCAGACAGTCACACTAACTAATGTCATGGCCACAAAACACAAGAGATGCAGACTTTAAAACGACAACCCTAATTAGCTTTCATGATAAAGTTATCTTACAGTATGATGTCTTTGCTATACTTTTCTATGCCAATTTGAAACAATCGTTATGATGTAAAAATGTGCTAAATATGTTGCAGAAGACTTATCACTCATTGCACGTTAGCGTGACAAATAAATGACGTTGACTAGTATTATATTTCTCACCAATTATCATCCTGTGCTTTCTAGAGTGTAGTAAGATGTATTGTACAGTGAAATTCAAGTGTGTTGCCTTTAGCTGTTTTTGCATGTGCTTTACTTCCTGAGTTGCTTGATGTGCATCACTCCGACAGGCAAACTGAAAACAACACTCATTGGATAAACACAAGAATGACCTTTTCTGATTTATTGTTTATCCATTTGGAAATCAAACACTGAAATATCTTCTTGGCCAGTCAGTTTGAAACTAACTTCCTGACGTGTTGATGCGCGTTGCCGTGTCTGTGACCTTGTAAGAATGGAGGTTCCTCTGACTCCTGGTGCGTGTCATCCTTTTCTCTGCCAGCCTGTCCAGGGCTTTGACTACGCCAAGAAGCACATGGGTCGGACTGGGGACGATGCCATCTCCGTCACCAAGGATACGCTCGTGCTGGTGGGGCTGCCTGTACGAGATGCTCCTCTGTCAATGTCGCTGGATAAGAAGGTCCACCAGGATGGGACCGGCAGCAAGAGGCCTCCGTCTGCTGACATACACAAAGGAGGGTAAGACTGCCAGCCTGAATAACTCTAAAGAACTGAAGGAAACTGCACAACCTTCAGCACATCTTTTTTATTGCTAATTTCTAACACTTTCATTCACAAGTATTCATTAGCGCAGCAATTGCTTTTATCCAGTGGTGAAAAATTACTTGGCACATTTATTAAATTAATGCACTTTTGATATTTTTCTAGTGTTGTCGTTTTCTGAAACTTCACACTTCCACTTCACTTCATCTTAGAGGAAAATGTTGTACCATTATCTCCACTACATTTATTTAAAATCCCTAGATACTTGTAATTGTTCACAATTCAAATGACTGATTTCATTTATAATTAAAGCATTAATTAAACATTATACCTGGAGTAAATTATCCTGCAGTATACATTATAAATACATGAAATCAGCTTCACCTTAACCAGCTGCAACAAACACATTAATGAATCAATAATAGTAACTCATAAATAAAACATTTATTATTCTGAAGTCCTTTAAGTATGGAAGCTGACATTGTTGTGCTTTTACTTAAATCACATTTTAATTCAGGATTTGTAATTATAACACAGTATTCCAACACTATGGTACAAGATTGTAGTACCTTTTCAACCGCTGCTACTATCCAAAAGCATTGACATGGGGAAATCTTAAGAACCTGATTATTGTGTGCCTTAATGTTGTTTGGAAACAGTACAGTATACTAATTTGCATATTTAAAGGCATACTCCTTACTCAGCTGTAATAGATATCAGTCAGAGTCTGTAGAGAGGGCACTGCTCACACCATCATACATCATTCATATGAGACGTAGATGTTTTGGCAAAGCCTGTTAATTCAAATCATCCCTTTAGCCTGTGATTCTGCAAAGGTTCAGCAGTCAGAGGACTGGAATGGATGTTCCCAGCTGGAAACCTTGTGAAGGAGCAGCTGTGTCATTTAGCGAACAAGCCAAGACTCAACCCCGAGCTTTAGAGCGGGAAACATCAGTGTTTGTTTGCGCGTCGCAGTGTTAAGCCAGAGAGAAGCCAACAGTAAGCAGAGCACACTGTGACAGATTGACGCGATTGGAAGATAAATCCAGTGTTAACAAGAAGCTGTTTGGAGACAGAAAGACACAATCCACATATTTACAGGCACATTTAGAGGAAACAAAATACTAGGTGTAGCCGCCTTTGTCCTAAAACCAAAATAAACAAGCCAAAAAGCAGAATTAAACAGCCGCTGAGGCACCAGGAAGTGAATGAAAAGTTCAGTTATCTTGCGTTTTAACAATCAAACATACAAAGAGTTTTTTTATTTCCCTGGTAAAAACGATATGCCTTTTCCAAAGCAAACCACATTACCGATCACATAGTACCTGCTGCTGCCTTCAAAATAAAAGCAGTCAAATTAACTTAAAACTGACACCAAACAATAATGATCAAATTATGATTTATTTGTCTGTTGATGCAAGATAAGTGTTCAGCAGAGTCATACATTTGAAGGAAGTTGAGCCAAGAATTGACCAAATATTTTCAAATGATCTTAACTAAAAACAATAAATACCAGGGGAAGAAAATGCGTTAAGTGTTGAGGTGTGAAACTTATCTTCGACATAAATCCCTTTATCTATTTAGTCTCGTCTTTTTCCTTCTTTCCATTTTGTATATACGTTTTATTGGAGATAGTGTAGAGATAATGTTTTTATTTATTGTTTTGGGCCAGAGAGTGCAGACACAGTGTTGAAAGGGGGAAGTAGAGGTGATGACATTGCTTGAATTGCCTATTTTGGGAGTTTTATAACAAATAAATTAAGGTTAGTGCACTGCTCTCCAAATCAGAAGGTTACCGGTTCAATCCCACCTCTTGCAGTGCACGTGTCAAACTACCCTTGTGCCAGATACTGAACCTCTAACTGCTCCCGTAAGGCATGTCTACGGTATTGAACTGTGTGTAAGTCGCTTTGGATAAATGCGTCAGCTAAATCATTAAGTTAATAACAATATGAATATAGAAAACATGGCAAGGTGGTTCTATAGAACAGCATGAAAGTAAAAGTTGAAATATGAAATCTTGCAAAACAAAGTATAGCTCTAACACAAGGTGATTTTAACAGCGCTGTTCCACCACTGATGTGTGATGACTGCTGAGGAGAAGTGAAGGTGCCACATGGATCACATTATTATGGATGGATAATTGCAACAGTAATTCTGAGCTGTTAACAGCCTCACACATCTGAGCGACACATTCAGTGAATCCTGGTGGGATGGAAAGGTTTCCTTTACCAAAAATAAGCTGTTTATTCTCACCTTGATGCAATCATCATTTCAAATCTTTTTTTGAATGAAGGTTTTAGATAAAAAATAGAAACACTGTCCCTGCGTGAGTGAGGGGGTTTATTACTGATGATTCACACTTCCCCTTTAAATGACTCAGGCCTCAAGATACATCTGATGGACCCCATGGAGCCAGCTGTATGATCTCATGTGAACACAGGCTGGCCATATTCTCCTCCACTCAGAGATACTGCACCGTCTAGCAACTGTTAGCATCCCTTTACGCAGCCTCAGCTACTGCAGCTGCTATGGAGAAGCTGCTTGTGTACATGACTGTAGTATAACAAAAATGATCCGTTTTAGTGAGATTTTTGTAATGGTCAACAATATGTATCAGCACTTAGAAGATATACATAGTAGTAATTCACACTTTATATATTAAAATATGATTTCATCTGACAGCATTGCCATATTTGCTGTTATTGTATATTTTTATTCCGTTTCCCAGATGAGAACATCTGATAACTCAGTCTGATTAAAACCTACAGACATAAAACACAAAGAGCTTCACCGAAAGCAACTTCTTTACAGATTTAAATTAAACATGAACACCCCATGAATCATCATACTTTAATCCCAACATCAAAGTAATGTCTGTATAGTTTTCAAGCTTGGCGACAAAAGACTTAGATCTCAGTCTCCCTTCATCAACTTTCTTGAAATATGCATAAAAAGGGAAACACACAATGAATAGGAATTCAAGACATGAAATAGTACAGATGGGAAATTCTAGAGATACTATATTTACAGCTCTGGAAAAAGAGACCACAATTGTTCTTAAATCTCAATCTCTACCTGTAGCCATGCCATTCCATTCCAGTGTCTGCTGAATTCCAACACAGATAAATGTTTTCAGTATTTTATCAAATTAAAAGTTGTATATTTTACTTACATACCTATAAATAGTAAAACCAGAGACACTGAAAATGCTGCAGTGGTCTGTTAATTTTTTCCAGAGCTGTATCTATAGATATGTGTGTGTTTAGCCAAATTATTTAAGTGTAATGTAAACATGGATGTAGTGAATATCTTTAAGAAGTTGTTAACTGGTGTTGCACAGGTGTTATTTTAATTTTCATCATGTGCATGCAAAATGCTGTAGCACAGATTTGTGTAGAAAATCAAAGTTGTTTTTTTTTTGCTCAGTATTTAAGGACTTTGTTGAGAAAATAATGAACGAAAAGAATTAGCAACACTGGATGTTGGAAACTAATACATGTTGAGCCTCTGCTTTCCCACACATTTTTACAGGTTGTAAAAAAATAAATCCGCACCCTGACTCATTTTCAGGAAAGTGGTAGTTTTCAGATAATTATCTTTTAGAAAATATGTGCAAGAAATTGAGAAATTGTGAGTTGTATGAGAAGCAAACATGAAGTGAGCCCCTCTTCTTACTTTCCTATAAGATAATGTAGAGAAAAACCAGAACACAGAATGCTTTTGCAACTTCATTTCAACGCTGAGTAAAGTTGTCTTCAGTTATTTCAGAGGTGTGTGTCTTATCAGAAACATGACTTCATAAGACGACCAATTTCAGCTACAGAGGTCAGAGTCCAGCTTCAAACCTCTATACTGATTTAGCCAAAATGTTAATCACATTCTTACGACCCAAACTGCCCGATAAACAGATGTCCGTTTGTCCTGAAAGGCGCTGAGAGCATAAAGTGGATTAGTTTGGTTCACTGGGTACTCTACTGTCTAGGATTACATGATATTAGAAAGCTAAATGGCGGATATTGCTAAATTTAGGTTGCATTTTATGTTTATTTGACTCATCGTGGCATTTAATTTATATAATTCTTCCATATATTCCGTCTGTCTTTACCATTCATTTTTCTGCACTAATCTTCTTTGTTACTGCTATTCTTATGCATCAGCAATGATTCGTCAACATCTGTCGTAACCTTGCCGTTTTAAAAGCATTTACCAAAAAGTCCACAACAGTTTTATCCCCAATAGATTTAACTAGGATTATAATTATAATCCTTTCTATGCATGAAATAAAGATAATTTAGAACCAAATGCTAAAACGATTTCTTAAAACTTCCACCCCTTTACTTAAAGCTACACCCACACACAGCGGCATCTTTCTTTTGGGAAGTCAGAAATGAGATGCCTCCTCTCACAGAAATGCTAATTCACAAACACAGCGCCTCATATTTACACATACTTTCTAAAGGAAAATGAAAAGAGGTGGGAATAGTTTTGCTTTGCTTCCTGGGGATGATAAACACATGTATATTTATAACCCTGGCTAAAGCCACGCCAGAGGGAGCCATTCAGTGCAACAATGATGATGATGATGATGGCGATAATCAGCTTTACAAACCTGCATATACGCACATATGTATCTTATCTGGAGCCATTTTCAAAGAAAGGTATCATGGGTTTTTCTAGCACCTGGGTGTACACTCAATAGGAGCGTCTGCAGAAAGGAACGTGATAGGATAAGAGGGGGATTTCACACCACAGTAACAACAGGATGCAATTATTATTGTACTTTTATAGTGGTACTGAACACACTTCTAAGGTATTTTTCTCTTTTCACATGCACAGACAGGCTTGGTGTGCTAAACCAGACAATCAAAGTTAGATTAGAACAGGGCCCATATAGCAGTAAAAACTGAGGAGTAAAAGAAAAAACTAAAGCTGGATTCACTCCCTTATTCATTCATTGAATACTCCCATATATGTATATGGGGAGCTAAGTATAAAAAACAAGAGATTTAAGTCATTTGGGTCCAGACAACATGCTAGCATATCATGCTAACAAACACATTAGCATTATGCCCAAAGGACAGCCGAGGTTCATCATGGGAACACAATGAATTTTTTTACGTGTTTGTCGAACAATGAATATGATCAGAAGCTAGAAAAAAGCGTAAGGGATTGCCCAATTTGACTCACTCGCCATTTGTAGAGCCATGCCTCTCGAAACTTTTGATTCACTTCTCATTTATGTCACCACAGTATTAACTTCCAAATGTACCATTAAAATCAATAATGAACTACAATATAAACTATCTAAAAGAAGCAGTTAACCACAAGTGGCTACGAGAAAAGGTCCATGAATCAAAGTGGGTGTTGCTTAAAAAAAGTGCAATGACGCCTCTCAAAAGACTCCACAAGAAACAGGTCATGAACTATGGCAGCCCAGTCTCACGGCATTTCGTGTTATAGTCACGACATTTAATCTATTGATTCGTGTTCACCAACACGATTTTCCCCTTTTTTTGGTGTCACACAGAACAATTTTAAAAGCAATGTATTTCTATTGGTAGTAACTGCAGCACGTCTTTTTGTTCGTTCGGGTCTTGGAAGACCGGAAGCTGTGGGGTTCATAAAAACATCTTCTTACTCAATATCAAGCCACCATTATTGTTTTTATTTTAAATCGTATAATGTCTGACTTTTTTTGCCGTCTCTGAGGAAAAGAAATGTGGCTCAGAGCCTCAGAATACTGAAATCTTTTTTTCCTTGTAATTTGTTATTCTTTTCAATAATTTACACCATAACGGTGCACAGTTGATACAAAAGGACTTGTAGTTTTTAACTGACTATGGAAAGGGCTTTGTGGTGGATAGTGCAAACAACTTTTAAAAAAGTGACTCCGTTAATTTAATTTGATGACGCCTTCCTCAGAGTCTACGACAGTTCAGTGGCCCGTGAATTAATGTGTAATTTGATATTGGTCACTCTTTTTGTCACACCCCTGTTTGCCAATGGAATAGTGCATTAATGCATTTTCTTGGTATTTTTGCCCACTTTACGTTAACACCACTTAGCTAGAGTAGGACTTGAGTTGGTGTAATGTCTAACAATCTAATTTAGCCACTTACACACATAAAAGCTTCAGTGGGGTTATTACTAACGTGATTTCATTGAACAAAACAATAAAATGCTGTAAGCTTGTATTAACTACGGACAATATTCAAGGAAACTAACCAAACTCTCTAGATGAGGGAGCTTTGAAGTTGTAAAAATGCTAACTCATTTCTGGGATTAGGACTCATTCCTGCACCGCTCTATCGGCATAAACACAAGTGCTCACGTTCACACATACGCACTTAGGCCAAATTCTGGCATCATAGGTTAACATTAACAACTGTTTGTGGAAAATTGTGTGACCTTTCCAACTGACCTACAAAGCGACCTTTAGAGCTGCTGGTCACACCTACAAATATATTCTGTACATTCTATGGTTGCAAAGAAGCAGGGAGAAGAATAAACAAACTAGTTGACCAAATAAATATAGAGTGGCGAAGTCACGCCCATCTACTTCCGGTCCATGGGACCTTATTTCGGAACAATAATGTATTGAATTGTGTGTACTTATCTTATCTGTACTTCCACAGGAATGACTCTTACATGTCTAATATGTGTAATGTGTAATTGTAAAGCGCTTTGAGCACCTGTAAAAGCGCTCTAATAAAAAAATGTAATGCATTATTTATTATTATTATTGAAGTCAATGGAGAGAGAAAACGTATCTTTCGATCCCGTTTGAATTGTGCCATGAATTACAAATATGATTTGTCAATCTTAAAAAATAATTTCCATGTCAAAAAAGTCACAGTTTGTCGTAAAACTGTTGAAATATAAATACGCAACTAGAAAGGCTACAAATCCCAGAGTTGCGTAAGTGATGTCATAACTGTTTTCCTCCACTAAGAGATAGCTAAGATCAGCGCCATATAGATAGATTCTAAGATAAGATAACTTTAACAAGATGCCTGTGTGCTTAGTACCAGGTTGTTATCATACCAGCAATGGGTCTTGCTCGTTCTTTCGCTTCCCGTCTGATGAAAGGACCAGGAGTGGCTGGATCAAGTTAGCTACCTAGCTAGTAGCTAGCACGTTAGTTAGCATCACAGCCTTGTCATTTATATTAGCCTTAACATGAAGTAACATGAAGTAACCCAACATGTTAAACAGTAAGAGTAGTAGTCATATTTCGTGAACCCTTTGAAGAGTACTGTCACCGGTGTGATCATTCTATAATACACAATTTAAGCCCGGGGGAGAAATGCTAACGCTAGCATCGGCGATCGCCGATCTTTTCTACTTCATGCTATCTGCACAAATGGTTAACATTAAACATTAAAAAGACCAGGCAGTTCAGAGAGAATCAAAGGAAGGCGGGCAGGCAGCTTTGCATGATATTCTTCTGGACGTGTTTCATTGTGTTGATAGTGAGGGTAGCAATCGTTTTGTTGACAAAACAGTAGTGACGGCCATTTAGGTGACGTGTGTTGTTCTGCGAGACCAGAGATGTAGTTCATTCAGCGTTTCACACAAACAAATGTGTTACTTCACAGTTTTACGACACATTTTTTTTTTTACTTGCAAAATTATCTTTTAAATTGACAAACATCATATGTGTAATTCGTGGCACAATTCAAACGGGATCGAAAGATAATCTTTCTCTCTCTCTATTGACTTCAATACATAATTTTTTCGAAATAAGGTCCCATGGAGCTCCCCCGGAAGGGGAGGGACTTCGCCACTCTATAAGGCAAAGACATTTAGTATGTTCAAAATCACCCCCTACTGACTATACAGTGAACTCTTCACTCTCTACACCTTTCATTTGAAGGGTATCTTTGGTTATTTTTAAACTCCACCAGGGCCGTGGGAAGTAGGGGTGCTGAGGGTGCTGCAGCACCCCCTGGTGGAGGACAGGGGATCTGCACTTCCACAAGATACAATAATTAAAAAAACGAATGTTCAGCCTTGATGTAACAACGTTCATAATTAAGTAAAGATAACACCCTTTTCACCCCGGTTACATTTTCCATTTGCCCTGTACGATGGGCGCTGTAAGTGATGAAAGTGGGGGATGTTGGCTTATAAGGCGCCCGCAGCTCACAGCCAAAGTGAGAGAGATAGAGAGAGGGGATACCGCGGTACCGGCGGGGATTGTTGTTAGCTTCTGCTGCGCTAACGGATATAAGAAGCTGTTTCTACAATAATGTGGAGGGAGAGTCCTCTCCTGTCAGACTGAGAGGCTCAGTGAGGTAAAGGACTCTGAGGGCTTAGATCAGGGGTCGGCAACCTTTTTGATATGAAGTGCCATTTTAAAAAAAATGTGTTATCAGCGTGCCAACGATCGAGAATCATCAACGGGGGGGGGGGGGGGGGGTTGAGGAGCTTGACTCTTGTCAACTATCAGCAGGAGGGCGGGGGAGCCTCGCTGCGGGGAAGCAGTGTGTGGACCAGTCAGCGCAACTTACATGATGCCGAATTTAAGAAGCACATTTAAATAATTTCTTTAAACGGCATAATAATAAAGACGATCGTCCGTTCTGTGATTCTCCAGAGCACACATGTTATGATATTAGGAGTCAGAGTTAGATGAGATCGCTCTCCCTTTAAGAGAGAGAGAGAGAGGGGTGTGGCTTGTGCATATGTGTTTGTGGATGGTAGAGCGACAGTGAGGGAACGTGTGTATGTTTCTGGAAGTGAAACGAGGCAGCAGAAAAACAGAGGTCTGTGATGTATTTTGTGAAACAGAAGAACAGCTAAATAAATGCAACGGCCTCCCAAGAAGAGCTCGCCTCTCTCCAGTCATTTAAGCTAAAGTGGGTTATTGAACCTCAAGTTTGTTTCTTCTGCCCTCCTCGACTACGGTCTGGGAGCCGACAGGAAAGTTCAACACACAGATGGCCAGTCCGCCCCTTTGTAGCATATTATTTCGATGAGAGATGAGCAGATCGCCACTGGGCTTTCAACTAAATACACAGCCACGCAAAAACTGCTGCATTTGTTCTGCTCCTTATGGGTACTGCAATTAGTGAAGTGCTTTCCTCCGTGGTGAAACGATCAGCACTGCACCACGGAGGAAAGCGGCAGAAAGTCACCTGGAGTTAAAGAGAGCGGGGCTGCGTTACGTGCATGGCTTCCTTCTGCAGGTAACGGGGAGACGCGCTCTGGCGGCGGTCTCGTTCAGGATCCGAAAATACAATTCAAATATTTTTGCACAATTATTCCACTTATTCCACTTAATGCTGGCACGCGTGCCAGGGGTTGCCGACCCCTGGCTTAGATAGTTCACTTTAGTCGAAGTTATCTCAGTGGGTCTCAAACGTTTTGATCACAATTTATGTAAACAAATATTTCCAAGGCACACCTTTATAATTATTAGGATAAATAAAAACAGGTTTGAAATCATTCCAATGTATACTATAGGACAGTAAACCAAAAATATTGTTTAAGACTGGAGAGATTTTAAAATATACATAAATAAATAAATGTTAACTGGTAAAATAAGATATGAATGAACAACACAAATAAAATAAGTTACATGTATTTGTTATTGGCTATGGTAGGTTATTGGAAATGTTCACATACCTACTTATTTGATTAATAAAATGCAAACCGATCTTTTTCATATGGGTGTTTAGAGTTGTACCCCCTAGATCAGTCTCTAATTGGGCGCTCAAAGTGCACCAAATTGAAGCATTTTACTTTAAAATCCCCCCGAGAAGATGTGAATTCCACCCCTCCAATTAAAACATGTTATAATATATAATACATTTGAAGCCTTGTTATATAAGCTGTGCACCATGTCAATATATTTCTCTTTTTGCAGTGTATTGGTCTTTTGTAGAGGTTTTTCATTGCCAGGTAAAATCTTGCCTAGCAGCACATTGGTCAGAACCAGCCCTGGTGTCATCCCCACATTTGAAACATGTTCCCACGGCTATGACCTCCACCCTATTTTCTCCGCTTTCTGTGACTAATTCACTACATTAATTATATTGGAGCAATTGCGCATTCAATGTTATCAATGTACATCCACTACAAGTTTATTTTTGCCATTTACAGGCTCAGATTGTAAATGTAAGTATCTTAAAACATTATGGAAAGAGATATTAAACATTTTTCTACGTATCACTTAATCCGCCCTGATGGGTGTGTCCAACCAAGTCCTGCCTAAATATAAATGTTGTTCGGAAATCTTGTATTGTAAATCGTCATTCGAATGGAATTGTTGAATATATAGTAACTAAAACATTGTAAAATAAGTAAGCTATTATACATGAACCATTATCCAACTATGCTTTAACACCTTATCTTAACATAATCTAAATTGGGTTTCCAAAAATCATACGGTCCATGACTCTGTTACACCACATAAAAACCTTAAAATACTATCCATACATATTGAGAATACCATACCTTAAAAAAAAAAAAAAGACAATAAGACTTATTTGAATTATTGCCTAACAGTGAGACATTTGTAGACGATGCAAATCAGCTGTGGTATTTCCTTGACCCAATATGAGTTAAACAAGCCAAACAATGTTAGAATCAGCAGCGACTGTTCCAGCTGTACAACCATTCACCTGTCTGAGGAAACAGAGAGGTGTGAGCTGAATGCTAACCGCGGCGGTACGTGGAAAGACAGGAGCATTTATTCTGCTCACTGCTGCCTTCTCCAGAGGGCTGCAGAGTGCGAGGCACAACACACAAAGAGAGGCGGGAGATGAACGTTACTTTCCAGCGGCATGATTATCCATTCTGTTGGCCTTCCTGCGCATGCTCATATGGAACACACACACTGTATTCTTCCCTCCACCCTCCTACTCTTTGTCTAATTCCACATGACTTTGACTGAGACTCGGCCAGCCATTGACCGCTGCTGTGTGTGTGTGTGTGTGTGTGTGTGTGTGTGTGTGTGTGTGTGTGTGTGTGTGTGTGTGTGTGTGTGTGTGTGTGTGTGTGTGTGTGTGTGTGTGTGTGTGTGTGTGTGTGTGTGTGTGTGTGTGTGTGTGTGTGTTTGCACAGTTTGTGTGTGTGTGTGTGTGTGTGTGTGTGTGTGTGTGTGTGTGTGTGGGTGGGTGGGTGTGTGTGTGTGTGTGTTTGCACAGTTTGTGTGTGTGTGTGTGTGTGTGTGTGTGTGTGTGTGTGTGTGTGTGTGTGTGTGTGTGTGTGTGTGTGTGTGTGTGTGTGTGTGTGTGTGTGTGTGTGTGTGTGTGTGTGTGTGTGTGTGTGTGTGTGTGTGTGTGTGTGTGTGTGTGTGTGTGTTTGCACAGTGAGGGTGTTATCCTCGCCTGTGGCTCTGTTATGTCCGGTGTTGCTGATTTGTGAATCTCACACCACCTGGTATGTTGTTTTTGCTGCTGCCGCTTACATGAGTGTGTGTGTGCATGTGTGTGTCCTGTAAGTGGTTACGTGCCTGGTTTACCTGAGGCAAGAACAAAGCATACATGTCTTCATACATGTTTCTGCATCAGTATATTGGCTCCTCAACAGTTAAGTGTGTGTGTTTGTGTGTGTGTTTTTGTGTGTGTATTTGGCATGCATTCCTACTGAGCTGCTTCTATCAAAGCCCTTGGCTGTTCAACAACCTGCCCAACAAAATCAGGGTTGTTGCTATTCCACTTGTCTTTTAATTTTTTCCAGTGTGTCCGCACATTTCCTATGCTCTCATATAGGATAAATAGAAAAGCAAATAAATGTCTCACAATAGAGTTGTGCAGTGAGGACTTATTTTTGTAGGTTGAGCTAGAACTTAGCATTTCACGGGCTCCAAAATAAGCTTTGTGTCAGAGACAAATGTATGATGCTTACACATACATTTTGTCAGAATGATTATCTCCATATATCAAAACCACTTTATTAAAAAATATATAATCTTAGGCTATAACATCAAGGTCACAACCGCTAAGCTAACGGCGGTTAATGTTCGGTATGATGGCGTTTAGTTATACTTATTTAAGGCTTCAGAGATTCACGAGTTAGGTATTTACTGGCGTATTATATAGAACAAAATCTGAAAATCCACTTGGCTTGCCTTAACCCTAGACCTTCTTTCATGCATTTAACCAAAAACACATCAGCAAAACTTTGATTTCGATACGAGGGAACCAAAATGGATAAAAGGCTAATTTGTTTCAGGATATCCGGACTCATTCCTGCACCACCCTGTAACTGCAACCAAACAATTATTATCATTCCAAAACACATGAGTAAGTTATGAAAACAAACATTGTAATACATTTTGATTATTACTGCCAGAATGCTAATAACATTGATAGCATCAGAATTCTGTGATCACACTAGAATTTCTGGCGGGATTTGACAGACATTTTGTCATTTTGTTCTATTGCTGCAACAACTATGAACGTATCAATTAGTTAATCAAGAGAAACATAATCAAAAGCAAATAACACCTTTAAGTGCAAAAAAAATGGCTCTCAAATATGGAGATTTCCCACTTTTTGTCTTTTTATTTTTCTACCATATTCTTCTTTGGTCTGACAAAACAAGAAATCTTAAGCATCACATTGCACTTTGTGAAACTAACCTTTTATAGACCAAACCAATTGAAAAAATAATAGGCAAAATAATCAATACTGAATATAATTATTAGTTGCAGCTCTATAACAAAAGAAGTAAGAGTCATATGACAAAAAGTAAAGCGAAGAAAACACATAACGAAAACATGCTCAAATTACATTAACTGAGTTTTATATCATGCTCCTTTTCAGGTTTCTTTTATAACATTTAAAGTTTGCCAATATGTTTCCAGTATTAGCCTTGAGATGTTGCACTGCTTCTGTACACCCTGAGACTCACAAGCTCTCCTTCCTGTTCTTGCCTCACTCTGTTGCCATGGATACTACAGGCCGTTGCCAAGCGAGGAGGACGGCTCGGTGTCGAGCAACGGCTCCGCGAAGCTGAACACCAGCAAGAGCTCTTCAGCCCGGAGGACGGCGACCGGCAGCAGCAGCAGGAACGGGAAGGAGAGGAGCACCAATGGTGAGGGGGGGGGGAGATATGGAGGAGATATGGAGAGGGGGGCTCAGAGAGAGATACATCGATACAGAAAGGATAAAAGATGAAAGAGAAACATTTATAAGTGATGGAAGAACTCTGAGATTAATAGACAGACAAACACATAAATGGATGAATCATTTCCTTTACGTCTGCCACCACTAGAAAGACTTTCATTGGTAATAAACAAGTATTGGTCACCCTCAACACACACCACACACTCTTACACTATTATATTTTACCCAAAGGATAATTACTAAGATCTAATAAAGTACACATGAGCACAAGCACACTCATACAGTACATGCCGTGACTCAGCTAGCTCCTGTCAGTCATCGTCAGTGACAACACACACTCATCACATGTCTTTTCAATCATAACTGAATCAAGAGAGACATCTCAGGTGTTCGTATTTCAGTGTTTTCATCTGACTTTGTTCCAGTATGAATAGCTGAAAATGTAAGATAGAGATGAGAGCTAAAAGATGGCAGACATAAGCACAGCATCAAGTTACTTTAGATTAGAATCACTGAGGAAACACAGAAAAGTTGGGGAGTTCTCGGAGAGTTGTGACAGCGTTCCGTCAGATTAGGTGTTTTTCGATGCATACAACCAACAGCATATAGTTTGAGCGTTAGCAAAATGACTCATCGTTAAACCTGTGAGACAAACTCTGAGGAGCTATTAAAAACAAATCAGCACTGTCATTATACCAGCTGAAAAAGAAACGCTGGTGTCGCTCTCACCTTGTGAGTCTGATTATGAGTCACTGATGTATTCAGAGAACTTGATACAGCGCTGGAGGCGGGGACTAGAGGGGGATTGTTCTGTATTCAGCTTTTAGAACATTTTACAACTTTTAGCTCCTACTGATTTACATGCTATTCAAGTGTTTTTAATACATTTAACTTGTAAATATATATATTTATATATACGCTCATTTACAGATGTCTCTTTCCTGATGCAGGTTAATGGGAAGAAGTATTTCTCAGCCCAATAGCATCCCTTGACAGACACAGAAGATGTGTCATCATGGCAAAACGTGCTCCTGCAGACTCGCACTGTAGCAGGAACTTCTGCAAATCTGTTTAATAAGCTGTACAAATGTGTCAAATAAGTCAAAATGTAAGGTACTAGAACTTCCCTACTTACTTATACTTTTGCTTGATTATTTTTTGAGAAAATAGTTGTACTTTTTAATCCACCGCATCAATTTACAGTTTTACTTTGCAGATAAATAGGAATAATACAAAATATAAATGAACTAATAAAGTATGTTGTATTATTATAGGTTAAGCTTCCTAGCATTATACTATATAAACTATAAACACTACCTCTACCAAGCATAACATTGAGTGGATAAAAACATGAATGCGTTATGTAAGGGATCATGTGCAGCGATGCGGTCATTATGGGGAAAAGAACACAGAATGACTGATCAGGAGCCCGACGCAAAGCGGAGGGATCTAGATCGGCATGCATGCAGTTTGCTTTTCAGTTAAATCGAACGGACTTCTTTGTGCAGATGTGAGCGTCCTTAACAACGGTCAATAAATCCTTGACAGTGGTCTGTCTGTTCTGGATTAACAACGTGTCACATGTTCTGAATTGACCAATCAGAATTGAGTATTCAACTAAGCCATGTAATAAAATAATTTATTACATGAATATTATTCTGAAAAGGACCATATGGAAAACAATTTATTTCCCAAAGCGTTGGAAAGGTAATGGAAATGTAACCAAAGTTGCATCAAATATAATTTATATTTTATCTAATCGCCGAAATAGTAATACTATAACGATAATACATACTGTATCGTTTAGTAATGAAATGTAAAATGGCATTTAACTGTAGAGGTATTTTGCTGGTGAGAGATTTTTACAATCACGCCCTCTAGTCTACAGTGGCTTTAGTCTGTAGGAGCGAGTAAGCCTACTATTTGATTTGTTTTAGATAGGCACAACATGTTTCATATGCAGACCTTATTTTCCAGCTTACCATGTTAAAATAAAAATGTTTCAGTGGTAAGAAAGAGTAATTTTTTTTGGTCATGAAAAATTAGGTAAAGGTCATGTAGAAGTCATGGAAAAGTCATTGAAAATCATTGGTGAAAAAGTGTATGAACCCTGACCAGTGTTATCCTATTTCCGCTTCAGCAATAATAAATTGTTATACATTTAGTTTCACTTGTTAGATGCTTTTACCCAAAGTGACTTATGGCACATTTCCATTGCAGGGCCTCGCTCGGCCTAGTACGGTATAGTTAGGCCTTGTTAGGCCTTGTTAGGCCAGGCTCACTTTATGCTGCGTTTCCATTACAGTTTAGTAGCTGGGGCAGTAACTATAGTAACGCAGTGTAGGCGGAGCCGTGACGTCATCTTCAATGAGAACCACCGAAAACCAACATCAGCCGTTAGCTGTTAGCACTCAAGCTCACAGTTCCTCATATCTGTTCAGAAACTAGACGAAAGTTAAACAAGTACAAACCACATACATACTGTCTGTGTCATGGCGAATACAGTCGCTGGTTTATTTATGTCTGTAGGCCGTTGCTGTGAGTGTGGACGGTCGGAGCATATACTGCGTTAGCTTAGCAGATCTCCATTCATAAAACACGCATTTAAAAAGGTTTTTTGCCTGCCGTCTGTCTGCAGACTTGTCAAAGCATTAATTCATGGTTTTTACTAACCGGTATCAGTATGTTGTTACTTCGGCATCATTTTGAAACGTGTATTACAATTAAATCACGGTCAAATATGTTCATTTTGTTGAAGTTGTAGCCCCCTTGCCAGCGATTCTTTCTCTATTTTAGCATACTCAGGCCGACTCAGTCTGGTTGTTGGCCCGCTAAGAACCTCGATTTTATGGGGCCAGAAAAACTGTGAAAAAGTACCCGCTAGCCGGTACTACGCCAAGTGGAAACGCAACCAAAAACGGGCCTCGCACAGCACGGCACGCTTAGACCGCGCTGTAGTGGAAATGCGCCATTACATACACTCACTACTGTGGGCAATCCCCACGGGAGCAATTTGGGGTGAAGTGTCTTGCCCAAGGACAAAACTGCTGACTGTTGTGGGGACTGAACCAGTGCTCCCCTGATCTAAAGATAAGCGCACTAATCCACTGAGCCACAGCCTCCCATTTTAACAATGCATATCTGTGGGTCATGCATTTTCAAGTTTATTTGATAACTGAAACGGAAATCAAAAACTCCTTATGTTGCATACAGCTAAATTACATTAGACTAACATACTTGGTATTTTTAAGCACTCCACTTGGATTTAAAATTATACTTGTTTCCACAACGCATTGATGCAAAACATGCGATTTTTGGAATGTTAAAAAAGTCACATTCATGTGGCTGTTGCTTGGATAATTAGTATGCATCCACACAGCTCCCTCTCCAGTGTGAATAATCTCATATATTGACAAAGAGTCCTATTCAGACTCATGATTATACGATACAGGCTTTTATCTGTGCACCTGGTGCAGGTAAATGAACTGTATCTACGACATGACTTGTTGAGCAGATTACAAGCAGATGTGTTTCCGGCTCTGCACGCTCACAATTGGTTGCATAAACATCGCTCAGATCTCGGATAACGCTGCCACACTGCCTCTGTTCGGAGAACTGTTGGGCCGCTGTGATTTTCCAATCTCTTTTGCATCAGCACACCAAGGTTAACAGTGATTTGTGTGATTTATAGTGTTTATGAAAGCAACTGAACGAATCCCCGGAGGAGAGGAAGAACATTTGTTTCATTTTCTCAGGAAGAGATGGACAGAATTATTTTTTTAAGAAGGGGAAAAAAGGACAGATTAAAGAAATGCAAGGGAACGTTGAAAAGTGTTCAGGAAAATGACAGATTAATAAAAAAGGAGATCCTAGAGGCATTGAGGTGTGATTCAGAGGGAAAGAAGGAATTCATTATTAATCATATGAAGGATAATAAGGAGCAATGTAGTCGAAAATGGCAAAAGCGGCAGAAACATCGACAATTTAAGAAGGTTGGGACACCTAGTTGCTCTATATATACAAATATTACTGCTGAAGTGTGCTGTGAGCCTCTTCAACATTAGAATATATGTCTTGCCTTCTTAAAGCTACAGTACAGACTGTTAGCCTGAAAGCAACTTGACTCAGTTGACCTTGAAGAGGAATGCTAAAGGTGAGGGAAAAGGAGGATGACATTAAATAAAGGTACTGGTATCAATGACACACTCAAAGATCATCTTTATCATCACATCACTTTTTCTGTGCGCGGATACATGCAAATACATAGGTCAAATATTCTTGTGTGGCTAAAGGACTCAATTCAATACTTTATTGAGTTGAAACATGTTGATCACTGCAGACATTAGGGAAAATACAGTCAAGGAAATATGTGAATGTCATAATGTTTATCCCATAGGATATCATATTATACTGTATATATCATATTTTCTTCCCCTGGTATTTATTGTTTTTAGTTAAGATCATTTGAAAATATTTGGTCAATTCTTGGCTCAACTTTCGTCAAATGTATGACTCTGCTGAACACTTATCTTGCATCAACATACAAATGAATGATAATTTGATCATTATAGTTTGGTGTCAGTTTTAAGTTAATTTTACTGCTTTTATTTTGAAGGCAGCAGCAGGCACTATGTGATCGGTAATGTGGTTTGCTTTGGAAAAGGCATATCGTTTTTACCAGGGAAATGAAAAAACTCTTTGTATGTTTGATTGTTAAAACGCGTTTTTTACATAGATATCATATTTAACCCTAACAACACATTTTCTTTATTAAAGTGAGTCAGAGAGAGAGAGATGGAAGATGTTCTCAGATCCTTTACTTAAGTAAAAGTAGAAATACTTTGGTCGGAAAATACTCCATAACAAGTAAAGTCCTGATTTCAAAATGTTACTTACTGTAAGTAGATGAAAGGAAGTATTATCACAAAAATGCAAGTATCTAAAGTAAAAGTACTCATTATGCACAATGGCTCTTTTGAATGTATCATATTATTATAAAATACTATATTGTCGCGTTTTATTCGCTTATACATATATGTAAGAGCTTTTAATGTTGTAGTTTGTCAATGTTTATCCAATTTAAAAGGATTTTATAAGGAGTAGAGTACTGCATCATATATCAAATATGTCATTTGTTTTTTAATGTAAAAGAAGCATGTAACTATGAGTGTTGGATTAATGTAGTAAGAGTACACTATTTTGCCTCGAAAATGTAGTACAAAATGGCATAAAAAAATAGTAGTCAAGTACAGTACTTGAGTACATGTAGTTACATTCCACCACATTCAAATCAACCCTCCCATGTTCAGCAGCTCTTGGGACAGTAGTATTACGTCTCATGGGGGAGTACATGTTATCCGCACAGTGTCCTGGTGTGGGACATGGTTCACAGCCTCTGCTGCTCCTAAAACCACCTATCCTGACCTCACCTGTCACTCAGTGAGTGTCACCACGGTAACAGTGGAGCATGCTGAGCTGCAGGCGCCATGGTGACAGTGTGGGTTATAAGCTGGGCTAAAGGCAGACAGTGAGTCACATTGGAGCCAGTACAGAACCACACACACACACACACACACACACACACACACACACACACACACACACACACACACACACACACACACACACACACACACACACACACACACACACACACACACACACACACACACACTATTACATACAGACAGAGCCTCATTTACTGCGCGATCTGACCTCACGCCATACAGATGATGTTTACTCATCGAGCCATACAACATAAAACTGCACTCAGTAGTGATTTTTGAAGTCTGAGCCATGGGACCCAAACACAATTAGAAATGTATTGCTCTAATGTCTAGAGTTACCCTGACAACCAATGTATTTTACATTTGAGTCATTTTATTTTGGAGTGAAGGCCAATGTAAGCATGGAAGCAAAACAACACAACACCAGGAAGGTAGATGCAGGTCCTGGTACAGACACATACAATCTCTGGTCTCACACACACACTCTTACTGTTACATACAAGCAATCCTTCTATGTTCTAATAAGTGCTGTCAATCAACTAGAAAATATAATTGCGATTCTGACAAAACCATTAACTAGGTAGAGTCCACATGTTTGGTCCTAGTCAGGATACAATAATTGATTTAAAATGCATTATTAAGGTACCTTACTTGAAAACGTTTTTCCTCCAAACTATTTTCCAGTTGTTAAAAAAAGCCAGACTTCTCAAATATAACATACATTTTATGAACTCTAATTACCAACCTACCATCTATCTAAAATGGCAGTATTTTAGTCTGGCAGGACTTGGCTTGGGAACCTTTATGGTCATGGGTTCAAGTCCTGAATCGAACCAAGTACAGAATGGTACTTTAAGAATAAGAAAAAGTGACGAATAATAAGGACTTCATTCAACCCTCTGTTCGCATTCCATAAGCCAATTGAAAACTCAATATGCAGCGTCACAAAAATACAACAACTACATTCAGCTTCAGCTTGTATCAAAACTAGTATGCAAACTAAATACTCATGCATTGGTAAAGTTTTTTTCTTAAATTTCACAATTATACTCGGATGATTGAACAACATTTGTGTTTGAATTACAGGGAATTGGCAGAATGCGTAATTGATCTCAGCTTCCTGGAAGTAATGTTTCTGTCTAACCTATTTGTTTTCCTCTTCCTCTCAGATCCCTATGAAGACCATTCCAGCTCCCTGCGTCTCATCACCATCAAACCAATGACTGCTCAGCCCACCTACTCCTACCCCTCCTCCTCCTCCCACAGCCAGGACTCTGTGGTCCTCAATGGGGAGGTGAGTCTGCTCACACACACACATATCCATAATGCACACACACCCTCAAGGCTTCTCATACTCAGCTGTGAGGTGATCCTGCAGCGTTGACAGTATAAGGCAGAATCATGATGCATTAAATGTATGCCTCTCCTGTGTTATAGTGTGTTATTTTAAGCCCTGATAAATAATAATGTTTAAAAATTGTCTTAGGCTATTAACATCAAGTATTTTTTAATGACTTACAAGGTCAAGGTTTTAATACTGCATACATATTTGTCACATTTATTATAATAATTCCTATTGAACCTCCAACTGCTCCAGGGCAACCTCTCTCACACCAGGGATTAAAGAGGACATATTGTTGTCCCTCTATTGTGACATGTTAACATATTTCAATGTGCAAATGCAAAAAGCTCTTTATTTGTCTCAAACTGCCTGTGCTGCAGCACCTCTTGGATTGGTTAGCTGGCAGGCTCTGTTGTGATTGGTCAACCACTCAGTGATGTCCCGCTCCTTAGACTATCACTTATAAACTGTTGGAGTGTAAGCCAATAGAATGTCAGGTAAGTAAATCAAAAGAGTCACTTCTCACTCTTTTCCTCCCTTCCTCTTTACTCGATTTCTCTCTGCACCTCTCTGCAGCTGAGACAGAGATAACACAGGCTGAAGATAAATGATCCCTCAATCTATAAACATAAGACCCGAACATTCCCTCGGGCCCTCTCTGGTTTCCAGTTCAGTTGCGATTGATCGAGTGTGCATTAGCAGAAAATATCATGTTATGGTGTAACACATTCTATGAGTATGGAGCTGTAGGGAGTGTTTGGTATCACATTTAAAACAGAGGAACAGTCCATCATAAAACAATTAAAAACAATCTCAATTGGAAATGAATTTCCTTTCCTCCTCTGATGGATTGTCTGCAGGCGAACCACGCAGGGCTGAAGCAGAAGTCGGACATCGAGCACTACAGGAACAAGCTGCGGCAGAAGGCCCGGAGGAAAGGCTACGGAGAGTTTTCTCTGTCCGAGACCGGCAGCCACGGCTACAGTCACCGCGACGCCAGGCACAGTCGGCACGACAACGGGGTCAAGGAGCCACTGACCGCTGAGGAGAAGAGGGCCTCGTTCGCTGGGTGTCATAAGAGGTAAGGTGCAGTGACCTGCAGTGAGGCAGTGGGGGGGTTAATGGGGGTAGTATCTAGTATCATCTAGTCAGAGCCAGATTACACACATATGAACCCCTTTTAAAACTGCTGTTATTTTCATTTAATGCTACTTTATACTTCTACTCCACTACATTTATTTTAACACTCACAGTTACAAGCTACTTTGTACAAATACAAACACACAATGTGCAGATATTGTATAAATCAGTACAGTACTACAGTACTAATCTACACAGTATTTCTAGTATCTAAGTTTTCCAACATTGCCACACTACAATACTAAATTGGTCCTACATGTATACAGTAAACAACAGTAACAATCAACCATAATAATAATAATAATAATATACTGTGAAAAGATCCATTCTGTGTAATGAGAACTTTAACTGATAATGATTCTGTTCTATATTATTCTGAAACGGGTCATTGTGCAGAATGAGTACATTTTGAAATCGTGACATTTACTTGCAGTGGAGTATTTTGACTTACCTTTACTTAAAGTACTTTACTTTTAGTAAAGGATTTGATTACTTCTTCCAACACTGAGCTCAGGTATTAACGTTCATTATTTTCGCTCCCTGTTTTGATTGAAAGTCTAATTTTGAGAATGTTTTAAGGCTAGACATCATGTTTGCCATTGTTGCAGCTGCCCCCAGTATACATACAGTACAGTATACATATATATGAACCCTATCAGATATCATAGTTTTGTTCAATTTCATCATTATTAAAGAAGTTTTAGTATAAAGTGCTTAACAAGGTTTCCACTGGGAACCACAGACTGCTTTCGGTGTGCAGCTGTAGAGCATAGTTGCTTAGCAACACATAAGGAGTGAGTTGAGTGAGGGGTGATATTTGGTCAGCACATTAATATTTTAACGTTCATACAGACAAGTTTTTGTTTGTTTGTGTCAGTTACTGAATTAACACAACCTTTACCTGCAGTTATACTTACTGTTCAGACTATGTAAAGCAGCTGTTTGCCTTCTCAATCTGTGGATGTGTGAAGTCATATGATTGACAAGTGACGTCAGGGATGTGCAGAAACACCAGAGCATTAAGCACCACTCAGGTTTTTATGTAAAAATGGAATTTAATGAAGCTCACTTTCCACTTTTAAATTACCTGTCCATTGATTTCTGTTAAATCAAACTACTGATTAATAAGGTAAGACTGAGAAAATGTATCCCAACAGTTTTTAATAATAAAAATAATTACAAAGTAATAATACAAATAATTATACTAACAATAATATACATAGTAGATGTTTCATTAGCGCTGCTCAAAGACACTATACATATACAAGATCAAATTCCCCAAACAATTATTTAAAAAAATATTTTTAAAATATTAGTCACAGATTCAAAGCAGCTTTGAAATGGTGAGTTTTGATTTGTGTTTTAAATATGGACAGATTTGTGCGATCATGAATGTGATTGTGAAGGGAGTTCAATCCCCCCAGGTTTAGGTTTCAACTGAAAATGTTCCAGAACCTCCACTAAAATGCAGCAGATGAGATCTACAGTACAGCCCTGAGCTGTAGTTACAATGTGTTTCCTCACACCTCTTCATCCAGGTACTCCCACCCACGGGAGCCCACCTACTGGAGCCGGCAGTCCCTGAGCTGCCCGAGCCCGGTGGAGACGGAGATGGACCTGCTGGTGCTGAGAGAGCGATCCCGGAGGGGAATCCGCAACAACGGCTACGACGTGAGTACCTGATCCCTCTGGGGAGAGCAGAGACAGAGGGTGTTTCTCAATGTTGAGGAAGGCTCCTCCAGAGCCACCACTTCAAGGATGCTACGTCATCGAGTCCCGCCAAAGGACTCTTCCAATGTCCAGGTCCTTGGAATTTTACAGAGGCCGGAGTCCTTTGTTGCGGGAAATTTCGAGACTGCACATGTGTATCCTCCGCGGTCTTAAAATCCCCACAATGCTTTGCGCACGGACCAATTTCCAAAATCTTTGGCGGAAATCGCGCTCCATTTAAGGCGGGGCCTCGCATATGACGCAGACTTGCACACCTGTTAGCCTGTTCCACCATTGTTCGTTTTCCGAGGCTAGGAAGGATTCCTGCCTCGCTTCTGAAGGACCTGACTCGGAAGACATGTCCTACCAAGGAAGCGTCCTCGACATTGAGAAACACCCAGGGTCCTTTATTTCAAAACACTGATGCAGAAGAAATGCGCACCAGTGCAAATAAAAATATGTAGGATGCAGTTCAAAGTTTTCACCAAGTGAGTAGAGGCTGTGATTAGAAATATTCAGAAAAATACCCAACTGCAAACTAGGTAAAGTCAAAACTTGAAGTTTGATTTTGTAAAACACTATATTTTTTACAGTCTTAAATATAAATCAGAGTCAGAACCAGAATTGGTTTTATTACCAAGTAGGTTTACAAAAATGAGGAATTTTCTTGGATACATCAAAATATTCTAATATTATACATGCCGTTGATGTCAGGTAACGGAAAAACACAAAACAATACTTTTGAATGTAATATTGAATACAATAAAAAATACTCAGTACATCCAATATAAATATATTTAGTTTCCACTATATTTTTGACATTTTTTAATTACATTTTTTTTGTCAGAATAAACGTAGGTCTCTGAATTAAATCTGTGTGTGAATCTGATTGTCATCGCTACCTTATATTTAAGCGTTTATTGTGCAACCACTGAAAAACTGTCCAGCATCAGTAGAATGGCTTACGTGGTTACTTGTATATGTTGAGGTTGTTCTAGGGCTGTTGCTTGGCGTGGGGAGAATATTGCTCCACTTTCTCTGGTCCCCGAGATTGGTCTTCCAGTAGTTCTGGAGAGAGCTTTCGCACCTGTGGCCACTAACGGTCATAATTTCTCTGCTTTGTTTCAAGACCCGCATCAGAAAGCTTTTGAATGGTGGTACTTTTCCAGTTGGTCTACCTGCTCTTGACGTAGCTCTGCATGTCGTCTTTTAGGTGCTTTTTTTTTCTGGAGATAGGCACTCCTCAATCCACTCCTCCATAGTAAGACCCCCCCGGAGGCCAAAGTTAGCCTTAAATGTTTCCATCTTAAGCTTTGTTAGTTAGTTAGTTTCGTAACGGACGTAATGTAACAGTTGTAACGGTTGTAGCTTTTCTCAGACACGGAGGGATACATGACTTGAAAGTAAAAGTAACTACAATCCTACCCGTGACATACGCTCGTTATATCATGGCTAAGAACCAATCAGATTGCTTGATTTGACTTTTCCGTTTTATAATTGTAGGTTAGGCCCAACCTCCCAATCAAATGCCCCCCCCCAATGGATTCAGGTCTGCCGCCGGTTCTGAGTACAGTTTCGCAAAAATGCTAACTTCAAGAAGGTTAACATTTTTATATTTTGTTGAATTTTATAGAGGTACTTATTGAGTTATTTTTGAGGCGTTTTTCGTGCTGTTGATTATATTATGTTACACACATTTATTCACCTAATTGATTCCCTATATAGAAAACTGCAATACAGACCTCTGACCAGCTGACTCATACAGTGTGATGATAGAACCAAAACATGGTAGTGGTGGCAGAGTAAAGCTCTGACACGTTGTTAAACGAATAAAATAATCTTCTGTGAGTATTTCTAACTTTAATCCTTTGCTCCGACTCTGAAGCTGGGAGCTCACACCTCGAGGATTAACAAATCACCTTCCAGTGAACTTTAAAAACCTGCACCAAACAGAAAGATAAAGACAGAAAAGGGAGGAAATGACAAAAAGATTAGAGGAGAAGTGATTAATTTTAACGTCAGGAGAAGATGGAGAGAGGAATAAAAGGAGCAGATGAAATGGGGAAGGGGAGATTTTGAGTGAAATATCTTTCTGGTGCGCCACAGTAACAGCCGTGCTACCTATCTGAATGTCAATGACCCTGCATATGATTATAGCCTTTTCATGGATTCAGATGGGACGCTCAATAGTGTTTAATAGCCTTGTATGCGCCAAGGAGTGTATTTGTGCAGACAGATGCATGTTAGTGTGTGCTGATACAGCAGGTATATCACTCATCAGTTTGGTTTTAATGTGTTGAATTATCCAAATCCCACAGTATACTTTGTATTTCTTTCGGATTTGGCGCTAAATACAGTATTTATTTCCTGTTGTATTGATGTAAACAATATTTAATTATCTTAGAAAAACAATTCTGTCATGCAAATACATTCTTACATACTTCTTTTTTAAAGTATGTATTATTTTTTTAGCAGGGACATTGCACATTAATAAACAATGCTGTTAATTCACCACAGTTAGCCAAGAGGCTTTTTTCCCTCTGTAGTCCCTCGAAAGATCTGGTAAATTCACCCTGAAAACTAAGTATATTTTTAAATAATCCATGCCCTTTTAAATTAAGAACGGACATTGAAAGACCTCAATTCTTTTGGCTAATTAACCATAAACGTTATGATAAATGAGTTTCAAGACGAATAAGATATCACTATTTGTATTGATTACAGCCCTCAGTCAATGCCAGAAAAGGAACCCTTTCATGGATATGGAAGTGCCATGCCACAGCAGGATAGGATTTTCCCTGCACTCTATAACCAAGAGCATGACAATAACTCTCCTCTACTGTTTAATGTCCCTGCTTAACAGTCGGTCAAGTTGGAAAATAGATCAGAACGAAGATATTCAGTTGAAGTTGGACAGAATCATGGATGGATGAGGACAGGAGGACTCAATGATCGTAACCGTCCACCAGCTCAACACCACAGCACTCCATTAGCCGGCTACACAAAGGAGAGTCAGAGCATGACAGACTTTGTGAGATTCTTTGCTCGCCGCGAACTTGTCAGCACAGAATTGTTACAGTTTAACGATTGTTCAGGAAGCTTTAGAGCCTGGCGAGCTTCGTTTTTTAACACAGTCAGAGGCCTAGACTTATCGGCTAGCGAAGAGATGGACCTGCTAGTCAAATGGCTAGGAAATTAGTCTGCTGGTCATGCAAGGCGGATCAGAGCAGTGCATGTGAACCAACCTGAAAGAGGGCTAGCCATGGTGTGGGAAAGACTGGAACACTGTTACAGATCACCAGAAGCTATTGAGAGCTTACTCTTCAAGAGACTTGATGGGTTCCCCAAGTTAACGAACAAGGAATTTCATAAGTTGAGAGAGCTGGGCGATCTGTTGATGAAGGTTCTTTCTGCCAAGGCTGAGGGAGATCTACCGGGCCTCGCCTTCTAGATACCTCACGTGGCGACAACCCCATTGCACAAAAGTTACCATACAACCTACAAGAAAGATGGATAAGTGAGGGAACCAGATACAAATGCCAAAACGGTTTACCATTTCCACCATTTTCCTCTTTGTGGACTTTGTCTGCGAACAAGCAATGACAAGAAATGACCCCAGTTTTGATCTTACCATGTTCAACAATACCCTGTCTTACTCAAACGCCTGCCTTCAAGCAAAGCAATAATAGAACAACTATTTCAGTCCATAATACCAACGTGTCTTCCCCCTCCAATGCAGAGATGACTCAAAAGATGACTGAGGAGCCTGGCAGACAGTGTCCTATCCATAGGAAGCCTCATCCTCTGCAAAAATGTTGCAGATTTAGAGAGAAATCCCTTGAATATCGTAAGGCCTTTCTTCAGGAAAATCGGATCTGTTACAGATGTTGCGCCTCAACATCACATATTGCCAGAAACTGCAAAGCGAGCGTCAAGTGCTACGAGTGCGAAAGTGAAAGTCACAACACAGCCCTACATCCAGGACCCCCAACCTGGAAGGCAAAGGCCATTGACCCTGCCATAGGGTATGGCGGGGAGGATAGAAGTACACCTGCTGATATTGCAGCCCTGTGTACCAGCGTCTGCGGTGGGGAACTGAGCGGCAGGTCGTGTTCGAAGATCTGTCTTGTTAGAGTCTTCCATTCAAGTTATCCAGACAAAGCAGTAAAGCTTTATGCCATCCTCGACAATCAAAGTAACAGATCACTTGCTCGCCCAGAGTTCTTTCATCTTTTCAAGATGCAAGGCCCCAAGTCACCTTACTCACTGAAGACATGCACAGGATCACAGGAGTGGTAGGGACAGCTGGAAGAAGAGCGAGTGATTTCCAAATCGAATCCCTCGAAGGGCAGGTTTGTTTATCCCTCCCTACGCTAATTGAGTGTAACCAGATTCCTAACAACAGATCAGAAATCCCCAGTCCAGAAGCTGCGCTCCACCACGCACACCTGGAATCTGTAGCTCTTCAGATTCCTAAGATGGAAAACCATCTGCTTCTCCTTGGAAGGGACATAATAAGAGTACACAAGGTGCGGGAACAGATCAATGGTCCTCACGATGCACCCTATGCTCAGAGGCTCAACCTAGGATGGTTCATCGTGGGAGACGTCTGTTTGGGAAATGTTCATAAGCCATCCATGGTGAACACTCTCTTCACAAGCACGCTAGAGAACGGTCTTTCAACCTTGTCCGAATCGCCTCCTCATCAAAGAAAGACACAGCGACTTTACGTCAACTGACCCCACACAGAGCTACTTCAGTGATGACACCGCCTGTGACAAAGGAGAAGACCATCTTGGGTGTACAGTGTTCCAAAGAACTAAGGAAGATAACAAAGTAGCTCCCTCGATTGAAGACAAGGTCTTCTTAAAGACCATGGAACAAGGGTTCCGAAAGGATGATGCCAACAACTGGGTTGCTCCTTCCCCCTTCAAGAGGCAGAGGCGACATCTTCCAGACAACCGATCACATGACCTTAAACGTCTCTCTCCCCTCAGGAGCAAAAAATGCTAACCTATTACTGCACCGAAAATCACTCTTAGCTCCCTTATTACTTATCCTAGCTGCACATGCAACACATCGTTTATGATCTTAAAGAAACAGAATCTAACGGTGCCCACCTCAACACTGAAAGATACAAACTCGCAACATTATCAACAAAAACGTACATCAAAACAATTGGCGCTAGGTAGCCCACAACGCTAACATGGCTTACCTTCATCTTTGTCTGGTCTAAACTGGTCTTCAATGGCATTAAAACTATAACAACGATGATGTAGTTAATCCATAGGTTAATATCCAATGTGGCTGTGTCCTCTTTGAAATGTTCTGATAATCTATAAGCAATAAAACTGCAATTCCGTTGAAAAAAAGTAGAGCAGGCCATTCCTAGGCTCTGTAGCTTCATTGAATGCGCGAAGACGCCATCTTTTTTTTTTACATGAGTGTGTGCGGGATGATTTCCCTTCGATTCTTTTGGCTCTAACGATCAGAAAGAGATGTCACATGTCAAAATCAAAGAAGGGGGGCCAGAGATATGTAAAATCCACCGAAATGGTCCCAGAAGAAGGTTTTTTTGCTAAATCTAAGTCTAAAAAGGTCAAATATCACTTGTTTTGCATCAATCTTGATACAGGGTACTTATCATATGTTGTACTTTGGATTCCTAAAGCTTTTAGTCTACTAACCCATCATCCAAGGTTAGTTTTCACTATAAGTATAACATATCTTTTTGACGGACACTATAATTTACAGTTTTTTACCATGTTCAATCTGAATTTTCTTTAAAAATAAAAAACATCTATATTGATTCTGACTTTTTTTACATCCAACTCACAGGTTTATCATTACTTTGAGAAAAAAGATTATTAATTTTTCACTTTTAGAAGGGAAGATATGGTCATTTGTTCTGGGAATGTCATTTTCGAGCCTGAACCCTGAAAAACAGGCTTGGGGCTTAAGAGGTTTTAAAGGACATCAACAGTCTCTAGTCCTTGATGGTGGAAGGTGTTTAGCTGAAAGTCAAATTGCACAAAAGATATGTGCACGTAGGACGACACAAACATGATTATCCTATTTTAACCATCATTAAACAAAATATAAATAATACTAGTAATTGTACATAGCCACAGACACACAGTTCAATTATACTCTATGATACGGAGATGATTTATCGGCAGCTTTTGAAATGTACATGATATGGACCGGCAATGTATTCCAGTTGACCGTGGCTCTGCATGTGACTGTTTTCTGTTTGATATTTGATTTAGTTTTGTGTGATATGAACCTTCCTTCTATTGCATGTCGTGTTTGATGGTTATGTTGAGCATACTGCTATATAAACATATGTATTAATATATGTGGTAAGTGTGTCACTGTAATATTTCTGGAAACATTTTAACATTGCATTAGTGTACCTCTGTCTGACAGTTAGCCAGTTCAGTTTCTCCAGTGTTCCCGTCACTCTGGGAGCTGATCAGACTGACACCAACATGCCTCGTATACTCAGAGAATTAGTTCTTAGGGAACCAGAACTTCTTACAGTACGGTCGCTCAGAGGTGGTGACTTGATTTGTCAGGATCACGTGTGATTTGATTGTCCTCACGTCACCGCTGTCCCGTTGACCCTGCAGGGCGAGGCTGAACCGTTTGAGGAGACCAACGTGGACCGGCTGATGAGCTCCCTGGGTTACGGAGGCGGGTCCACCGGCACCGGCAGCCTGGGGGTGAAAGCTCACCGCGGCTCCGACTCCTCCACACTCAGCTCCCAGCCATCCATTGATGAAGTTCGCACGCAGATGCACATGTTGCTAGGCAACGCCTTCAGCCTGGCACCTCCGGACCACGACCCCCCTTCTCCTCCTACCAAGTACATTTACACATGATTTATTTATAAGCACATCTGCATGTTTTAAACTACAGAATAGAGAGAGTAACAGGATGTCTGTGACCCCACGCTGTTTTTCATAAAGTACACCAGAGAACAACCAGAGAGAGTGGAAGTGTTACTGTCCACTAACGTTTTTTTTAATATTCCTCTCTCTTAAAAGCAGCCACCACCATCACCACCACCACGCCCACAGGGCCTACAATCCCTCCCACACCAGCCACTATAGCGACGGGGTGACCAGCGCCCCTGGGACGATGAACCATCCCTGTGGGGGCCGGCAGAGGAGCGGCTACGAGGACATGCACCAGTGCAGCCTGCCTAAACCGGTGAGAAGCACTATAATAACAATAATAATCACAAATAATAATGATACATTTTATTTGGAGGGGCCTTTCACGACACCCTAAAAGTCATAAAGTTCTCTAAAAGGTTAAAAACACCAAAATATGACTGTTCGAGTCTTTTGTTTTTATTTAAAGAAAAAGGCCAACTTTTGTCACATAATCATGACCTCTCTAGTCGAGACTATAAAGAACTACATTACCCACGCCGTCGAGACACAGTCTCTTTTGTTTTGATTTGTTGGACTGTTGTGAAGGCTTATTTTCTTTGTTGAATGTGTGTGGAAAGTTTATAATTTTATTGTGATTAAACGCGAGTCCGCATCATGGGAAGCCAAACAAGTAAACGACTGTAAGTTAAAATAAATAAACAAATGATAACACCTTAGCACTGTCTGTTTAAGGCGTCTAAGCGGCTTGATGGAAACCAAGGAAGGAAACATTGACGAAGGTGTAAACATAAAAAGAGACATTTTAAGCAGACCCAAATGAGAGGGAACAGGCAATTTCAGGGAAACAGAGAAAAAATAGAACTATGAGTCCAGTTCTTGAAGTATGTAATTGTTTGTTTTGTAACTCTACCCTAATACAATGGAGGTAAATGAAATTCCATATGTGGTGCTGTTGACAAGCAGATAGGGTCAGCAACCACACAACCTTTAATAATTCCAAAATTCCAAATTGTAATTTGATCCTTAAGAATGCAGAAATGCTTACTGTTAGTGCTCTGTGTGCAGCTATTCAGTAAGAGAGAATTAAAGAGACGTGGATTGAACACCCACCACCAACGACAACAGCCTCATGCAGCTCCTGTCTGCTTTTATCTTTGGTTTTCTTCAATCAGACAACCATCTTATTTTCTAGCCTTCTTTGTTTGCCTGTTGTTCCTTTCCCTCTTTTTCTTTATGTTTCTTACTGTCCAGAGTCCAGATGCTAGTGAATATTTCTCTAAGTTTTATTTTTGGCTTTTGCAGGGTTTCCGCTTCACCCAGCTTCCTGATATGGGCATCGGATCTCCTCCGCCTCTGATCCCCTCCAGACCAGGACCCCCACCTGGGACCTCATTACGACGGTAGCACACAAATACAGACACACAAACATTAAAAAAGACAAACCAATTTAATATAAGTTCAAGGTTCAAGGTTCTTTATTGTCAAACTAACATAGCTACAGAGTAATTATGTCGTTGAAAGTCTTAGGTTACAGGGTTCTCCAACAATGCAACACAATAATACAGATAAGCAGACAATATTAAAACAATATTAAAATATACTATATTAAGAGTAATACAAAAAGATAATAGTTTTTAAAAAAGTGAGAAAAAAAAGTGGAATAGTGCAATACGAGTCTATATACAAGTTATTGGAATGATATATTAGATAATAGATAAATAATTACTAAGTAGCAGATGAATGTTCAGTTGTTTAACAGTCTTATTGCTTGTGGGATGATGCTGTCTCTAAATCTGGTGGTTTTAGTCCTGATGCTGCGGTACCGCCTGCCAGACGGCAGCAGACAGAACAGTTTGTAGCTGGGGTGATGGGGGTCTTTTATAATCCTGAGGGATTTCTTCCTGAGCCGCTGGGAGTAAAGGTCCTCCATGGATGGCAGCTCCGTCCTGGTGATGTGCTCTGCAGTTTTCACCACCCTCTGTAAAGCCTTACGATTGAGGGCGGTGCAGCTGCCGTACCAGGCCGTGATGCAGCCAGTCAGGATACTCTCTATGGTGCACCTGTAGAAGGTCAGGATCCTCTCTATGGTGCACCTGTAGAAGTTGCAGAGTATCCTGGAGTCAATTTTGAACCTCCTCAGCCTGCGGAGGAAGAAGAGCCGCTGTCAAGCTTTTTTGGTGAGGGTGGTGGTGTGAAGAGTCCATGCCAGGTCCTCAGTGATGTGGACACAGAGGAACCTGAAGCTGCTGACTCTCTCCACGTAGTCCCATTGATGGCGATGGGGGCGTGTCCCTCTCTCTGCTGCTTCCTGTAATCCACAATCAGCTCCTTTGTTTTGCTGACGTTGAGATGGAGGTTGTTATCCTGGCACCAAGATGTCAGGTTTTCAACCTCCTCTCTGTACGCCATCTGATCTGGCCGATGACGGTCGTTTCATCAGCAAACTTCATGATGGTATTGGAGCTGTGTGTGGCCACGCAGTCGTTAGTGAACAGGGAGTAGAGGAGAGGGCTGAGCACGCAGCCTTGAGGGATTCCGGTGTTGAGGATGTGATGTTTCCCACCCGCACTGCCTGGGGTCTCCCCGTCAGGAAGTTCAGGATCCAGTCACAGAGGGCGCTGTTGAGCCTGAGGTCTCTGAGCTTGATGACCAGCTTGGAGGGCACAATGGTATTGAAGGCTGAACTGTAATCAATGAACAGCATTCTCACATGTGTTCCTCTGGTCCAGGTGTGAGAGGGCAGTGTGGATGGTGAGGGCTATGGCGTCGTCTGTGGACCTGTTTGCTCTGTAGGCAAACTGCAGGGGGTCCAGAGAGTCAGGGAGGGAGGAGGTGATGAATGATTTGACTAACCGCTCAAAGCACTTCATTATAATGGAGGTGAGTGCTACTGGGCGGTAGTCATTGAGGCGAGTAATTTTTGTCTTTTTGGGGACAGGAACGATGGTGGAGTATTTGGAGCATGTGGGGACTACAGACTGCACCCTGAGAACACGGCCAGGGGTGCCATCAGGTCCAGGAGCCTTGTGTGGGTCAACCCTTTTAAAGGATTTGCACACATTTGCCCTGTTTTAAACAAAAGGGCAGGGCTCCTGATCCCTCTCTGCACCCCCAGCCTGGCTGCTCTCGAAGTGAGCAAAAAAGCTGTTCAGCTCATCTGGGAGCGATGTGCAAGCAGGCACTACCGCAGCACCCCCCGCTGCTCCTTTGTAGTCTGTCATTGTTCTTAGTCCCGCCCACATGTTCCGGGTGTTACAGCCTTTGAAGTCAGACTCCACCTTCTCTTTGTACTGTCTCTTTGCATTGCTGATTGCTCTCCGGAGTTCATACCTAGAAAACCTGTACTCCTCCTAATCTCCAGCTATGTGCGCGATAGTGCACGCTTTCAGCTTGGTACGAACCTCGCCGTTTATCCAGGGCTTTTGATTTGGGAATGTTCGTACAGAAACCTTCGTTACCATGTCATCGATGCATTTCCAAATGTAGCAGATGACCGTGTCCTTGTGTGTGTTGATGTTATTGTCCTCAAACACACTCCACTCCATAGATTTGAAGTAGTGCTGCAGAGCTGAATCTGACTCCTCACTCCATCGCTGTACAACCCTTGGTTCCGGTCTGTGCCGTTTAAAGGTGACCTATCATGCAAAATGCACTTTTGTACGTCTTTTATACATGAATATGTGTCCCCGGTGTTCCAGGGAACTCACCAAGTGTCAAAAAACACAATCCTCTCTATTTTCCTCCATACCCAAATCTCTTAAAAAGGGGTTGCAACGAATCTGATACAGACTGATCCAGATTTGAACACTTCTATGACATCACAGAAGTGGCGCTACGGCTATTGGGCCAACTCCACCAATCAGGAGGACACAGCCACAGACATTGCCGTTCGAAAGCGCTGGAGAGGATGTAGTACATATGCCAGGCCTGTAGATGGTGCTGTTCTCACAGAAACAGCCCATGCAAAGACAGTGTTAAATTGAGCGAAATGAGGAATGGCTAAAATGCATGATCTGTTTGGTATTTTGACAAATAAAAAGTATAAATATGCCTTATATAGGTATGGTCCTACACTATATTATTCAAATATAGCATGATAGTTCCACTTTAAGTTTCTGCTTGTAAGCAGGCAGCAGCAGCAGAGAGATGATGAGATGAGATGTGATGAGATGTGGTCTGATTTGCCGAAGGGAGGGCGAGGGAGAGCCTTATAACCATGTTTGAAAGGGGAATAAACATGATCCAGTATATTTTCCCCGCGTGTCGGACAGCTGATGTGCTGGTAGTACTTCGGTAGGACCTTCTTCATGTTAGCGGTGTTAAAATCCCCTGCTACAATGAATGCTGCTTCTGGCCGTGAAGTCTCCATGCTGTCTATAAATCCAAACAACTCTCCTAGTGCCGTGCTGTTGTCGGCGAGTGGCGGAATATACACAGCTGTTATTAAGTTGAATCTCTACCACAACTTTATATCCACTTTGCTGTTAGCATTAAAAATAAATGCTCTCATGTGGCTTTAAAAGTATTCCTGGATGACTTGACAGCCAATCAGAGTGCAGCACTGGGGCTAGTAACAGTATCAGATTATTCATATTTGGAGATTGCAAAGGAACAAAAAATTAAAACTAATGAATTTTAATCAGCAATCACATGAGTCAACTCTCCTCCCTTTCCTCTCCCTCTCAGGCCCATATGTTAGTCCGCTTCATTTGATCTGAGCAGCTTCTTCATTTAAATGCTGTTGCTGTGCACCATGTTGCCGGGCACTTTAGCACTGCAGAGAGTGATTGACTGTTCTGCTGTTTATGGACTGCAGGGAGGGGCGTGTCTGCCATCTAGTGGACAAACTGAGAAAATAACGCTTAACCTCGTAAACAAGCTCCCTCTGTGATGTACTGCAGAAGAAAGCAATACAAATATATTTAAAATAAACAATTTAACTTTCAATATTTGTATTTTGTATGGCAGATACATCGCTGTTGATTTAAATGGTGTGTGGCTTACTTTTGTTGCTGAAAACCAGGAATAGAAAGCAGTTAATGAGTCAGCTTGGATCAGATCCTCCATGCAGGGACAGTGCAGTGTAATTGCTCCTTAGTATGCACAGTGACGCATTAGTGTGCACAGCACTGCATTATGGTCCAGGGCATTAGCTGGCAATGACATCCTCTGCCCTGCAGCGTGCGGCTGTAGTGTAGCATGTTCCAAATGACGAAATACACAATATATAAGAAAATATAAAGACATCCAAAACATTTAAATAAATATTATATCTCTTTTTGAAATAATAGTTGTAATTTTTTCTTTGATTCATCTCCCTAGCATCTGAATAATATCTTTGTAGACCAACATCTTTAATATTCTCCTCCTCCTTATTAGTAGAGGAACAAACCCCCAAAAAAGGCTTTAGTTATCGAGATACCCCTACCCGAGGTAGAACAAAGCACAACCATGTTTTTTCATTACTTTAATATCTGTAATATATGAAACGGATTGTTGTATACAAATATTTTACTGCAAAATAAAAAAAATTGGTTGATGTATGGAACCTTCCCATAACCGAAAATAGTGAAAATGTAGGCTCCTCTGAAGGGGGCCATGTCAACCTTATCACGTGTATATCTGGAAATAAGGATCAGAATGTCACCAATTTTGGTTTATATGTTCAGGGTGAGGCAAAGCATACACTAAAGCACATTTTGTACCAATACCTTTGTCCATCTTTGTAAAATATACAATCAAACACTGATACAATTTAGGCGGAAATGAAATTTGAAAGGAAAAATCCAAAAGGTATGTTTATACTTTTCTGTCATTATTAAAGTTAGGAGACCAATCCCCAAAAAACCTTATTTATATGTACCAAAGAGTGTTATCTTATGATAAAAGTTGGTTATTTGACCATTAGGGGCTGGTAACCTCTTCTGTCACCAGCCCCTAACAGGTTGCTAGTGCAGCAAGGTCTTCAAACTGACAAATAGAATGGATGAACGAAAGGACACAGACCATAGATTAAGGCAACAAACAAGATTTAATATAATTATTTTTATATAATATATACAATAATAAACCCATCTTTATCATTCTTAATGCATTTATCTTTATATTTAGTTAATCTTTGAATTAACATGGCGATAGGCCTACTGTTAGCCAACAGGCTTGCATGACAGCATTTTCATATGACATGAATGAACATTTTTGACTGAACAAATCAAACATTAGTTCAAATTAAACCATAAATTCAAAATACATACACAGCATTTAGTCAAATTTGCTTTATAAAGTCTATTATTGTTCTTACATTTAATCCAGGTATATCAGGGAAAGACATTTAGCCTATTGGATTTAGACTAAGATTTGCCTTATAACATTAACATATATATATACACATACACATTTGTATACACATACACACATATATATATATATATATATATATATATATATATACACACATACACATATGTAGGGAGACCAATCACCAACAAAAGTCTAAATATACAATTAATATAATAATACTGTTTCATATAATAAAACAGTTTGGGGAATGAATTGATGTACACACACACCTCATTCTAGCCAGCATCAGTTGATTCCGTCTTCAGTAACCCATACACTTAAGAAGACTAAGACTGCCAGAAGTCTGTCTGCTTAATATAAAGTGTGGAATCCTTCCTGAGAGGCTTGACGGTAAGATCTGCTTTTGTCAAACACAGAAAAGGGAAAATATCATAATAACAAACATAAAGCAAGCTAACCAGCTTAATGTTTGTTAAGCTATCTAGCTAAGTTTAGCTCATGTTTAACTGTCAGTTTGTTCCAATTGCCAATCAAAATTAAATTGTAGTAATTATAGACTTTGCGTATAAATGTTTTCTAATTGTGTCCCATATTTTATTATCAGAAAAACTTAATGAACATAACAGAAAATTGTAGATACATTTACCTTAAAGAGCATCTTGCAGGGTTTTTTTTTTCTACATTTATGCTTAAACTTGCTTGAAAATTACAATTAAAAAAGTGAATGTAGGATTTGATATGTTTTACGAGATATAAGGGCAGGAATTCAGAGGGAAAGGAGCAATTTTGAGCTCTGCTCTTAAAAACGGCTTTTTTTTAAGGTCGTACGTCAAACGCGTCATATTACATCACAAAGGGTAAACATCTCCGCTCTCTGACCGCGGGTATAGTTAGTAGTTGCGTTGAGTAGAGCGGTTGTGTTTTAGTGAGCTGGTATTTTTCGGTATTTTTACATTGTATTTCACCATTTGTAATCATGGTGCAGTATTGTGTTTGTGCAGGTTGCACAAATACCAGCCTGTCAGGACATCGAGTCCACAGTTTCCCTCACAGGAAAAGGACCGGAGCTAGCGTTCGTTCCTGGGTGCGTTGTGCATCCACCTCCCTGCAGCACATACTCTCCACAGCTTTATCAGTAAACCGTATTACTTCTCTCCCCCCCCCCCCTTCGCTGCTCTCTCTCTCTCCCCTCCGGTACGCGGCACCGTAAGACATAGTGTGGAGTTGCATTAGGTAACGCTGTGGTGGCTGTACTGCTCCAGCCATCTCCTTTGTGTTTGTTTGTTTCCCCCTGTCTGTGTTGTTTGTGTGTGCGTGGTGGCTGTCACTCATGGCTCCCGGCTCAACCTCCACTCACCTGCTGCAATCAGCTGTGCACCCTCCCCAACTACACACCTGCTTTCCATCAAGCCATTTACAACGGCATATCAATGGAGGCTCCACAACCTTTCTCCGCCAGATCGTCAAGTATCAGCCGTATCTCGCGTCTCCCCTCCGGTACACAGCACCGTAGTGTGGAGTTACATTAGGTAACGCGAGATACGGCTGATACTTGCGCATTAGTTTCTGTTATTGATCAGTATCAACAGTCCTGCCAGTAACGTTACTATATTACCAATGCTACTTTAGTTATAGCCTGATATATGATAGCTAACTTTACAATGTTGTGATGTGACGTTAGCTAACATTCTGTAGCTAACGCCGGTCACTCACCAAGATAGCTGCCCAGTTCTCCACTGGTTCTCCTCACACCACAGCTCAATTTCTCTCCGATAGCCGTTATTTCTTCTAATCCTTGGCTGCTCCTGGTCTCTTGGACGCCTAGCAGGCTCATAATTATAAGGTTGTGGTCCGTCATATGCATTCGAATATTCATGTTCAACTTCTTCTGTGTCTTCTGTGTTGAAACTAGCATTGGGATCCATGTTTATTAATACGTTACACCGGCCGCTCTCCCCCTTGTTTCCCCCATGTTACGTCACACGCGGGAGGTCACGTGCCGAGGCTTTTTTATGCGGAAATGAACATTTCTTACAAAAACGACGCCAGATGTCACTGAAGTGTATATTTCTGTATATTTTTTTTTTTAAATCTAGTGTATTCATCATTTTCCTACACATTTATTCACAGGTGTCTTTAAACTGGAAGTTGCTCTTTAAATATATTTTGTTTATATCAATGTAAGTTAAGCTAGCTAGCTAGCTAAGTTTATTTTGAGTTTATCTTGAGTTTAGCTGTCAGTTTATTCCAACTGCCAATCAATGTTAAATTGTAGTAATTATAGACTTTGCATATAAATGTTTTTAATTGTGTCCTATATTTTATTTTCAGGGAAACTTAATGAATTTAACAGAAAATTGTAGAACAATTTACCTTTTAATATATTCTGTTTGTATCAATGTTAGCACTAGCACTCCCCTCCACAGCAGAAACCAACTTGATAGCTTAATGCTGAAGGGAGGAAATGAATCATACTTAAGATAGTTTTATATCTGTTTTATATGTTAATAATACATTTGGATTAGATGAGCGACCAAGAAGAGGCAGACACCAGAATAGTGCTACATGCCATCCACCTTGCAAAGACATACAAAAGAGTTATCATCAAATGCGATGATACTGATGTCCTTGTGTTACTGTTGTATTATGCAAGTTGCAGCATGTTTGGCTCAGCTTTAGTCCTGATGCACAAAGGCAAAACAGGCAAAGAGAGGTTTGTGCCCATCAAAATGATCTGTGAAAAGCTAGGGAAAGCCTTATGCCAGTGCCTCCCAGCTTGCCATGCACTGACAGGGTGTGATACAACAAGCAGCTTTTTCAAAATTGGAAAATCAACTGCTTTCACAAAAATGCAGAAGCATGTGGATGAGCTGAACGGTCTAAGTCACTTTGTTTTGACAGGAAACCTGGCGGACTCATTACCTATGGCCCGACATTATTCACTCATTTTGTATGGCCAGAAGAATCAGAAAGGGCAACAGTGTACAAGCCTGGATGAGTTGAGGTATATACTGGCATCGACCTGAGACATGCCTGCCTCTCAACTTCCCCCGACTGAAGATTCATTTAGGCAACACGTACTAAGAGCCATGTACCAAACTGCTGTTTGGTGCCACAGTCACCAAAAAAAAACAGTGCTTTGGAGTCCTGTGGGGAAAGGTTAGAGGTTGATGGAGGGAGTCATGCAACCAGTGATGTATGAAAAAGCGGCAGCACCTCAAAAAGTGCGAGATTTAACAAATCTCTACTGCAAGGACAAACAATGCAGTCAACAGAAGAAATGTCCTTGTTTTGCAGCTGGATTGCCATGCACTGAATTCTGTTCCTGTGACTGTCTTGAGTGCGCTAACGGAAGTGTGAATGACAGCATAGTTGCACACTAGAAAAAATGTTGAGTCATTTTGTAACTGTATATAATTGATGATTCATTAAGGTTTGAATGTATGATTCATTTTTGATTTTTCCATTCATTGAGCCGAAATCTCTACTTTAAATGTTAAACGCTGTTTAATGTGCTTGCATTAGTGTAATGTAATTTCTGTCTCATTCTATGATATCTCTCCTTTTCTGTAGGATTTATATGTTTATGTATATATTTAACATTGATGTATGTTAATGTTATTAGGCAAATTTTAGGAATGATAAAAAGTAGTCTAAATCCAATAGGCTAAATGTCTTTCCCTGATATACCTGGTTTAAATGTAAGAACAATAATAGACTTTATAAAGCAAATTTGACTAAATGCTGTGTATGTATTTTGAATTGATGGTTTAATTTGAACTAATGTTTGATTTGTTCAGTCAAAAATGTTCATTCATGTCATATGAAAATGCTGTCATGCAAGCCTGTTGGCTCACAGTAGGCCTATCGCCATGTTAATTCAAAGATTAACTAAATATAAAGATAAATGCATTAAGAATGATAAAGATGGGTTTATTATTATATATATTATATACAAATAATTATATTAAATCTTGTTTGTTGCCTTAATCTATGGTCTGTGTCCTTTCGTTCATCCATTTACACCTATAGGGCCCATTCTATTTGTCAGTTTGAAGACCTTGCTGCACTAGCAACCTGTTAGGGGCTGGTGACAGAAGAGGTTACCAGCCCCTAATGTTCAAATAACCAACTTTTATCATAAGATAACACTCTTTGGTACATATAAATAAGGTTTTTTGGGGATTGGTCTCCTAACTTTAATAATGACAGAAAAGTATAAACATACCTTTTGGATTTTTCCTTTCAAATTTCATTTCCGCCTAAATTGTATCAGTGTTTGATTGTATATTTTACAAAGATGGACAAAGGTATTGGTACAAAATGTGCTTTAGTGTATGCTTTGCCTCACCCTGAACATATAAACCAAAGTTGGTGACATTCTGATCCTTATTTCCAGATATACACGTGATAAGGTTGACATGGCCCCCTTCAGAGGAGCCTACATTTTCACTAATTTCGGTTATGGGAAGGTTCCATACATCAACCAATTTTTTTTATTTTGCAGTAAAATATTTTTATACAACAATCCGTTTCATATATTACAGATATTAAAGTAATGAAAAAACATGGTTGTGCTTTGTTCTACCTCGGGTAGGGGTATCTCGATAACTAAAGCCTTTTTTGGGGGTTTGTTCCTCTACTAATAAGGAGGAGGAGAATATTAAAGATGTTGGTCTACAAAGATATTATTCAGATGCTAGGGAGATGAGTCAAAGAAAAAATTACAACTATTATTTCAAAAAGAGATATAATATTTATTTAAATGTTTTGGATGTCTTTATATTTTCTTATATATTGTGTATTTCGTCATTTTCTTTCATAATGAAGGTATAGTTGCAAATGATTATCCTTATTACTAGGGATATAAATCTGGTGGGGAAATATTAAATACTTTATATATTTATTTTTGGCTAGCCTAAGAGAAGGGGAATTTGTTTTGGTTGACCTAAAAGGGGGTGAATTTAAATAAACTGAGATTATTATATTTAATACATATTTGATTATTTGTGTCCCTTCTTGGTTTTCCTCTGGAAACATTTGTTTTCATGGCTTCAGTAGGTTATGCAGTGGAGTCTGTTTATGCCCATGACTGAAGTAAACTATACTTGGTGTATGCATAGGGATACGTAATTGAATAAAAAGAAGAAAAAAACATGTCTTATCAGTTCTATTTTGTCTATCTTTTTGCAGCAGAAACATAAGTACTAAGAGTTCAAAGCTGATTTGACCGATTCGACCTATCCGTCCCTCTCTTCTATGTTTGAGCTTGATTTGAGCTGCTGTATTAAAACCCTGCAGTAAAAAGCATGCAAATGTATTTAATAGTTGTGTGATTGCCATATGTTCCCTCCCCTATCAGCTCCACCCCTGATGTTAGTCTGAAGCCCCGTGTGTCAGAGGCCCCCGACCTGCAGGCCCAGCAGCACAACGGGGCCCCCTACCTGCCGCTGTCCCGGACCCCCTTCCCCGCTGTCACCGTGGACCAGTCCATCTCCAACTACTCAGGTATGAGACTCAGAACACGGCACATCGGCCAACGCTCTTACATCATCAACCCCTCATGTCTCTAAAGATTTATGTTTAAAAGAAGCGCGTTTTTCAAGATAGAAAAGAACAGCTTTTGATCAAATCAAGCGCTCCCTCAACCTACAGCCAGTGTTGGAGGGGTTTTTGGACTTCCCTTTTGGAGAGCTGTCAACAGCTGTAGTTGTTTGTAGCTGCTCCGGCTGTGAGCCCCTCACCCTCATTGCACCTCACTATATTCTGGGTTATAATCCACTCACATATGATATTGTGTTTACTATAAAACATTTACAAGAGCACAATATTGTATATCCTATTCATGATCCTCTTGATCTCAAAGTAGTGTAATTAACTTAATTGAAACTTGTTTCCGTTTATGACAAATTGCCGTAAAAAGTGATGTTGCCCTTTTTTTATCAGAAGCATTGCAGCAGATTATGGAAGTGTAAATAATACTAGTCAAAATAATTGTGATTATATATTAGGCTATCATCACACATGATCATTTGTATCCCACCCATCCCACCCAATATAACAAATCGCAAGTCAACCCCTAAACTCAAAAAATAAAAAGTTGACTTTAATGAAATGTATTTTGTCAACAGATTATTGTATTAGGTTAGTTGAACCTAATTTTTGTTTTTGTTTAAACGTAATATTATTGCTTCCAACTACAACAACTACAATTATGTGTAATCTTTTGCCAAAATACACCGAAGTCAACGTTTTATTTATTCATGAGTGTGGGTATGACAGAGTGCTGCTGTTGAAATGCATTATAAGTGAAGTTCATTTGCTAAACAAACGTCTACACCTGACAGGAAACTCAATAACAGCCGTCTACGCTATATCTGCCAACCGCCCCGGGTACTCGGATTACTTTGTCATGTCGCCGCCGTCCTCATACCGGAGCCCGTCCTGGATGTCCTACCCCCCCGAGCCAGAGGACCTGCCGCGGCAGTGGAACGACACACCAGTGAGACACACACACTTATTTTAATGTTGTACTTTAATACACGACAAGCTGTAAACACTGGTGTCTGTTCAGTGTGTGAAGCATGTCCTCTCTTGTCCCCGCAGAACTCCCGCCATCTTGAAACCATCTGTTGAAGCTCTGCGGCGACACTGAGGGGGAGCAGCGCACACATCGGTGGGTGGGAACATCTCAGCACTGCTGTGTTAGGTTGTCATGGTTTATATTGATTGGAGAGGGGTTTTTTATATAAAAAATGCAATCTACACCTCAAGATGCTGGGCACCTAAGGTGAACATTTTGATAAAGTTAGGTATATTCGTTCATTCATTATTTTAGGAAATGTTCTCTATTTGTAGAAAGTAAAAAAAAATGTTTTTCAAAACGGTGAAATATAACCCTTAATTTGATGCAACAGGCTGTTGTAAAGAACAAACAAAGAATATGCTAATAATCGCATATGCTACACTTATAGAACAATCGATATGGTAATATGATCACTACTTTATTCAAATGTAGCAATTTAACTAATATCATTTTACATAATTTATGCGATAAGGAGTTTTGTAGAGGGAAAACACAAATTCCGGCGCTAGCAGACTTGCTAATAGTCAGTTTGCAAACTCACAATTAGTCGCTAAGGGGACAGAGAGAGTTCACACAGTTTATTCAAATAAGTATTTTGCATACATTATTCTTTACTGGAGCAGTTCAAACAGAGGAGTATATATAAAAATGGAAAGTGGAACTAAGTTAAAAATCGAATTAAGCGTATTTTATTTTGGACTCTACGGTTCTCCATCCCCCAATCTCCAGCACTGTCAGCTTGCTATTGGTCAACAACACCATTTATAAAGGTTCAGAATCAAAAATCCTTTATTCATCCCACAGCGAGAATCCCTTTCATTATTACAACAAGGGGACAGAGCAGACAAAAGCACTTTAAAGATTAATAGCTAAACATATTAAATAAAAACAATTAGTGAATCTTGATAGCTCAGTGGTCAGAGCTGTCGTCCAATTGCTGAGTCCGCTGCCCAGTAAGTGGGTTTGACTCTGGCTCACAGAACTATGAGGCAAAGCCCCCCCCCCCTTTCAACACGGCATCTATCAATAAAGGCACTCTATGGCCCATACAAATATCTTTGAAAATAAGTAAATACATTTCAAATAAAAGAAGAGGCACATATGAATGAAAACAATTAAATAAGTATAAATCCATGCTACAAAATAAGCAGCATAATGAAAGTGAATGTATAAAAGTTAATGAAGTGGCAGCCAGGGATAACATGAATAACCTGTGGAAATAGGATTGTATGTTTGACATAGCAGTGAAATTGGTTACTAAAGCTGTTACCTTTTTAAACTCTGGTGTGTCCAGGCCTTTTACTGAAAGGACACTAATAGTATCTGCTGAGTACTGCATGAACATACATGTTATATTTGACCGATGTGTGTTTCTCCAGGTGTCTCTTTGGACTTCCCTCTCACTGAAAACTCTCTGGAGCTTTACCCCCCCACCCCCCTCCTTCAGTTCGGCCAGGCTGTCCTCCTGTCGGATTTATTAATCACCCCTCCCCAACCCTCTCTCTTCTCAGCCTCTTCACCTGCAGCTCGCAGTGTTTCTCATCCTCCAGAAAGCCCCTTCATCCTGACAAAGCTCTGCTTCAGACTCCTGCTCCCTGAGCCCCCCAGCCTCACTGGCCCCTCTTTATAGACCGCCTCTTTCGTGGGGACTACCATCATACGCCCCCTCACACTGCTGAACTGAGCTGCGTGAAGCTGCACAGGGCGAAGTTTCAACTCGCTTTTTCTGCCCCAGCAATCATCGTACAGTACCTGCCATCTGCCCAGCAAACGAAGGCCCCCAGCGCTGCGCTACAAGTGCTCGAGGGCCCCAGCTGTGGCCCCAGTCTGCTCCTCCTGAACCGGACTGGACCATCTTGGACTTGACTCCAATTTCCACCAGAAAGCCAGAAAAAGCTGGACTGACTTAAAACTGTGCTTTTTTGATGAATCCACAATTCCTACTAACATTCTACAGCTGGTTAATATGTGTAGTTTAGGTGAGAAAAAAAATATATTTATGGGAAAAAGGAAAAAAAAAATCTCTCGTCTAAATTTCTGTTTTTGGATATTTGTGTGCTTTTGTCTTTTACTTTTGTGCATTGATTATTATCAATGGATTACTTTACAAAAAAAACATAGCGAGTGTTTCTCTTTCACTTACCTTATTTCAAGGCAAAAAATATATTACATTCTTCAAAATAGAGAAATCGGCGGCTTAGTTTTCTGTGGTTATGATGTCATTTCTGTACTTTTGAAAAATAATTACTTTGTTTTCTCTTCATCAGAATCAGTGTTGAAAACAGGAATTAGTCACAAAGTTCTGTCCATCATCTGATGAAGTTATGAAGTTTTTGTCTGCTCATCATTAGGCAGACCTGTGTCAAATGTTCTGATTGAAATCGTCAAAAGCAGCTCTGTTGTAGCTTTGGGTTTGTTTTAATACGGCGGCCGACAGGGGCAAACGTGCTACATCGGCCCAAAATATTTCCGTTAGGAGAAATGCGCTGCAGTTTAAAAAACAATGCAAATGTAAAATCACAAATGTGATAAAACATGCAAATAAAGAAACTTCTTCACCAACTTGATGAAACATGCGCAGCATTTACTAAAAGCACTTTGTATACAAAATGCTGCAAGAAGCTAAAAATTCAAAGGTAACAGGAGGGGACATGAGTGCTTGTTGACGTCGGGAATTATGGAGTTGGCCAACTATCACCCTGTCAGAGTTAGCCTGTTTCATAATTGTAAGTGTTTTGTCAGTGGATTTGTAATGACCTGGTTAGCTACGTTAGCTAACTAACGGCAGATCTGCAATAATACCGGCAGGATTCATGTGATTACATTTTTTAAATAAGCCGATAAAACTTAACATTTCCTGTGACAGTTGGCAAACTTTATATTCCCCAAATGTCAACAAGTGCTACGGCCAAACTGTGCATCACTTTTTAGGTTCCCAGTTTCCGTGTTTTGAGCTTCTAGCAGCGTTTTTGTATTTTGCAGTGTTTCGTTTATGTAGCGCATTTAGTAAACGCTGGGCATGTGTCTTCAAATAGGTGAAGACATTTTCTTCCTTTGCATGTGTTTTGGCGCATTCCTGTTTTTATATTTACCTCATCTTTAAAAGTACAGCGCGTTCCTGCTAATGGAAGTGTTTTGGACCACTGTCGGCCACCGTAGTTTAGGAGATAAAAACATTTGATAACTTGGATTTGAACTGATTTCACTTCTGGTTTGAACCAGGTCTGTTCCAATTATGTGAACACACCAATTATTCTTAGAAAGATGTCTAATGTATTTTACTGTGTAAGGAAACTTTGATTTTTGGTTCTTTTGGTCTTGATGAAGAGGAATATTGGCTCACTGGTGTAGTACTGTTGGAGAGACTCGCTGGGCTCCGATGAGACGTATATGTAATGATTAAATATATTGCTGTATATAGCAGAGGATTAACGGAGAGATTTATGCAAGTACCATGGGAGGGATGCTTCGCTTTGACATTTATTCTGACGCCATTTTTTTTATTTCAACTGCGTTTATGATGAAAGACTGTTTTTGAATTTCCTGGACTTTCTGAAGGACGCACACATTTCAGTTTCATCTGGATCATGTTTTTTCACTAACATCACAGTATTACTGAACCAACTGATGGAGTGCTTAGAGTGGCATGCACCAGAAAGGCAGACTGCATTTACTGAGCTTTATGTTTGAACAAAGCTTATATATCCATAAATAATGCAATTTTTTAGTACAAAGAATGTCTAAATTATATTTACCCTCATTTTTTCTGAGGAGTAAAATCCTATAAGCGCACTGTATGTTAGGCTCCTCATCATTTAGATGGTTCTAAAGGAGATTATAGCCATATGTTTCTCACCAAGTGGATCGAAAACAGCTAAGATATACAGTGTTGTGTTAAAGGTGGGGTAGGTAAGTTTCAGAAACCGGCTCGAGATACACTTTTTGTTATATTCCATAGAATGCTCTTAACATCCCGATAGCAATGAATATCTTAAGTGCTTTGACAAAAAATCAATAAAAAAATGTCATCTGTGGAACCCGTAATACTGTAAAAACTACAACCAATCCGTTTAGCCGGGATTGCCTTCCATCTCGTGCACGCACAAATGTATCTCGTGCCCTCATTGGGCGTGCCATCATTGGGCGTGCATTGCAGCAGTACTTCAATGACTCGCCACAACAGGCGGCTACTTTCACCATGGCAGAGTTAGGTTCAACATCGTCTACTGGTCGCAAAAGAAAAAATGTAACGGAGCAAATTAAGAACAAAAAGAAAGTGGAAACTAGGAGAAGTCAAACCAGAGTCAATATCGGAGTTGCTTTGGCTGTGTAGTATTGCTAACCTAGATGTGTTTAGCTTTGCCTGATATGTAACGTTACTGCAGCCTGCTCTCGCGGAGGAGGTGCTCTGTAAGGAAGTCTGAAGGAAGGGGCGGATTCTTTTTGGCTGTGTACTTTCCAATTTTAGTGCACTCAAGCCGGTTTCTGATACTTACCTACCCCACCTTTAAAGTGGCAATTATAATATATTAGATAGAAAAGATATAGCAGGGAAAAGAGACTAGTATAGATAGAAGAGGTTAATAAGTATAGTTTAACATGCACTTAAACAAAAAAAATATATCAATGCAAAAATGCTGTTGTATAGCATTGAATATTAAAATACTATAAAATATACAAACCATCTTGAAATGACCTTAAACTAAGACCGAACCTGTAAATGCATACAGTAGAAAGATGTGGAATATACCTTTTCAACTAAAATACGATACACTTTATTGAACGCTTGTGAAATAGATTTTTCCCCAAATTCTTCAATATGACTGCGTTAGACCAAAAATAAAATGCCCAGTTTAAAATACTTAGACCGTTGAGACAGTTATATAGGGACTTACAATTTGCATTAAAATGTTGACAGAAACATTTATATAGGATAAATACATTTTTCAGACACTTTTGGAGTCAACATTTCTTACAGGGTGGAGAATTTACAATTTCTACGGCCCTGCCTCTAGATTTATGATTCAAGTTTGAAAACTAAGGGAAAATAATTTAGAATATACATTTAATACTAGGTCTATGTAGAAAGTAACACTGATAATCTTCTCCGGTTCAGACCTTGTTCAAAATAACCCCCCTTTCTAAATGTAGGCCTGCGCATGATAAATATTTGATGTGGATGCAGAAAGCAAAGGAATGAGATGACAGTACTGGAGCGTTGTGAGCGTGCACGGTGCTATTGGTTTTTTGAATAATCATTTTCAACACTAGATCTGGAGCAGCTAGCATATTTAAAGTCAAATACAGTGTATAAACCCATTTCATGTTGAAAAGAAAACACTTCCACTCATGTTTATTGTTTTATTTGAATCCATGTTGAAGAGAAGGGTGGGTGGGTTTTGGTTTTTCAAGCAGAAATGAATTTGAAGAAGGACAACTGATGCTGTAAGTTGATGTGCAATGTTTGTGCTTTACACGGGTAGCGGCGAGATGCTTTTATTGACGAACGGACTCTGGGATGCACTGACCGTTTATTTTCTGCCGTTTGAGCCAAGTCATGATGCTGTGACATCATGGCAGCGCTAATGATGTCACACTATTGTCACTCGGGTGTTGAGGAGCTCACAGTGACGACAACAATAAATGCTGTTGGATGTAGTTATGCAGAACACTTTTTGGTGAATTTAAACAATAAAGAAAAATTACCATTCTGGGCTTTTGTGTTTTTTTTCTCTTTGTGTGTCTGCAACTATTTACAACTACTTTCCTATTTTGGATAACTTATATTTTCAAGTTATTTGGTTGAATTTGGTCTTCAAAAAGAGTGAATTTGGAAGAAATCATTGTATTATCCTTAAAATATCTCCCCTATTTATTGCATTCTTTATAAAAGTTGTACTCAAAATCTCAATAAAAAATCTAAATAGCAAAAGGAGCCCTATATTTATATCAATATCTACATTATAATATCTATGTATGTGTTAATGTTATCTTTTTCTTTCTCGCTCAGTTTGTATATATCCAATCCAACTTTATTTCTACCGCACATTTAAAAACAAGACAGTTGAACAAAGTGCTGTACATCAATAAATATATAATACAAAAATAAAAACCAGGTAGGACATAAAACAAATGTAAAACACAGGACAATAAAACCATATTTAAAGACACAAACTGAAAACTCTCATGATTAACGTGATGAATATGGATGTGATGTGCCTTTTTTAATGTTTGAAATTATTGTTGAATTAAGTTGAAAAATAAAGGATTTCATTCAGTTGTGCGACAATACATAATGTCTTTTTGATTTATCCTTATTTTAATATATATTCTCATGACCACTAGCGGGAGCCAGAAGCAGAGAGTACATCTCCTTCAAACAACTTCAAACAGCCTCTCCCTTCTGAAAAGTGTTCTAGCAAGTAATCAAAGGTTCTTGTTGTTTCTGCCGGCAGCCACATGCAGAATAAGTAAAATACATATTTCCAAGGTGAGGCTGTTGTAAAATGAATAATTCATTTTTGGAGAGTTATTTATGTCCCTGATTGAAAGCTGAACTGCTCTGACATTGACTCTTCAATAATCCCAAGCAAATAGGGGGAACTGGGGCTTTTTCTTGCAAATTAAAACAGAGACAGATATGAATGTCAGTAAACCACCCAGTGGCGGTTATAGACCAATTTTACTGGGGATGCCAGGCTGGTGCCAGTTATTTCATGAGAGGGGCACAATAAAAGTGGGTTAAAAAGACAAAGATAGTATAAAGTAATTGTGTAAAAATAAATGTAAAATACAGTAATTGTTATTTGTTTTTGTAAAGGTATTTGTTATAGTAAATTTAAGTTACAGTTGTTTGTTTCAGTCTTTTTTTTCATTTAAAGTATTTGTTTTAGTAACTTTAAGTGACAATTTAATTAAAAAAACATAAACGGTATTTGCACGGTATTTAAGGTAATGAACAGTTTAATCTCCACTGTACAACACTAGACCCTAGATAACAAACTGTCCTTCACTGCAAACATCGCTGCTACAACCCGCTGCTGCAGATACACTCTTTACAACATCAGGAGAATACGTCACCAGCTGACCCAGAAAGCCACGCAGGTTCTGGTCCAGGCTTTCGTCATCTCTCGCCTAGATTACTGCAACTCCCTCCTGGCTGGTCTACCTGCATGTGCCATCCGACCTCTGCAGCTCATCCAGAATGCAGCGGCTCGTCTGGTCTTCAACCTTCCTAAATTCTCCCACACCACTCCCCTCCCTTCACTGGCTTCCAGTAACTGCTAGAATCCACTTCAAGACACTGGTACTTGGGTACCATGCTGTGAATGGATCTGGCCCTTCCTACATCCAGGACATGGTTAAACTGTACACCCCAGCACGTGCACTCCGCTCTGCATCAGCCAAACAGCTCGCTGCACCCGCACTGCGAGGGGGACCCAAGTTCCCACCAGCAAAAACACTTGGGTTTGCTATCCTGGCTCCAAAATGGTGGAATGAACTCCCCATTGACATCAGGACAGCAGATAGCTTACACATCTTCCGGCGCAGACTGAAAACTCATCTCTTTCGACTCCACTTCGAGCAATAGAATTACTAACAAAGCACTTATATACTAATAAAGGACTGGCTTATCTAAAGCCAGATGAGTAGCACTTGAAATGTTTTAGCTCTATGAAACCTGATGTACTTATATGATTCTGTTTTATTCAAGTTTGTACTTTGTTGTACTTTGTTGGTCGAACGCATTTATTGTAAGTCGCTTTGGATAAAAGCGTCAGCTAAATGCAATGTAATGTAATAATGTAATGTAACAACCGGGACTCTGATTTGATTTAGTTCCAAAAAATCTTAATATTGTAACCACAGGGGGGGGTCCCTGGTCAGTGTTACGGGGGCACTGGCCCCTGTTGCCCCCCCCCCTAGAACCGCCACTGAAACCACCCCTGCTTTTAGGCCTTTGATTGTTGGCTGAAAGCAAAGGTAATATGTGAATGTAGAAAAGAACATACTCGCTACCACCTTTACCTGTCCATCAACACTTAATGCACCTTAAACATACATAACAACAACCAACAGGAACAAAGCTCATCAAACCAAAATACCTTCCAAAAGCGTGCCAAACATCATCTTATAAGGACGCCTCCTGCATGCCTTCAAAGGTCCAAATTATTAAAGGGATAGATGGGATAGTTTGAAGTTGGGTTGTGTCACCATAGCTGTTGGCACACTCTCAGTTCAGAGAAGCTGATGAGAGAACACAGAAACTAAGGAATGTAATGCTGACTATAATATAGCCATCTAAGAGAAAGGGCCACCTAAAAAAAACAATATGTTCAACTGATGCTATATTTAAAATATTTACCTAACCTAACGTCCCCTCAGAAAGCTCTTTCCAACAGGAAACTGAATCCGTTATCTCTTTTCAAAGCCACAAGACTCCATTCACTAAACAGTCCTTTTATCTCGCAGAGCACAGGAGCTGCTGGTCTCCCGCTGCCTCCATCTGTTAGTTACTTTGTGATTTTGTTTGACTTAAACTTGTTAGTTTGGATTCACCAAAGTCACACAGTAAGTCTTGCTGCTTCATACATATATCACTTTAATAATGTTTATTTTTTCTAACCACTATTTATATGTCTCTACTCCTCTCTATCACCTGAGCGCCTGCTGTCCAGGTTTACCGTGGCGATCATGATGACGCAGGACGAGCTTTGAGCAGACAGAGGTAACAAGCTGATGATAGCTTTCACACCCGTTTACTGCAAGTCTTAATATTGATAATTTAATAACTCAAATATGATTAATGTCAATGTGTTTATTCATTTCTCATAGAGAGGCTCAGTGTTCCTGCAGATCATTGGGGTTTCCTCTTCAGAGCGCTGGACAGAGGCTCGGCTGTGCTTCACTCACTGAGTAAGTATGGCAAGAAAATAAAAATAAAAATATCTTACAACACTTATTTATTTCTTGTTTCAGGGTGGGACTTCTCTCTGTCTGCGGCTCCTGAGTGTTAACTGAAGCACACAGCGGCGTCTTTAGAGCTGACCCTCTGTCTGCTGACCGTTAACTCACCGTGTTGTTGTTCAATAAAACACTCAGACATCTAGAGTCAACCTTTGTTTTGTGAGATGTCTTTTTAACTTCAGTGAGGTAATGCGAAGGTGTAATAAATTGTTATAATATAATACATTTATTTGCCCCTTTCAACAAGCACTAACATCTGAGTGGTTTTTCATAGAACCCAGGACAGATGTTTTTAGAGAACACATATCCATGATTTCTGAGAAAAACTTCACCCTTTAGGGAGGTTGGAGCAAGCCTGTCTTCACACAGATACACACAACTATTGACCATCAACACAAATCTAAAAAAGTCCAAAAGTCACAGAAAATGTGGAAATGTAATTTGTATATACATACTGTGTTTTTAAGAAATAGCTTGTATAAGGAACATAACTGCTAACATTTGTTCGCAATATTAATATTTTAAAGATTTGGAGTTTGTAAGACAAACGAAAATGAAGCTCCCTCCCATCATACTCAAAAAATGTTGGAAGGATAACAAATTGAGAAAATAGAGAGCTATTCTTTTTGGTAAATAAACAACAACAAAAAGACAGCTTTTGACCGGAGGGTGGCGCCAGAGGAGCGGCCATGTTGTTTCATGACTTTTAACAGGGTTTTCTTCACCAGTGTGGTCTCATCTCAGTCTGCTGACATTTTAAATATGCATTAAATTAATTTAAACAGAAAACAAACTGCTGTGGGAGGAAATATGTTTGTTTCCAGTCATCTAAATTTCAATTAAAAACATCAGCATTTTGTGAGGAGTTGCAGGGTGGTTTTTTTGTTATGTCTGCACATCTTTACCTGATCCCACACATCAGTACACATTGAATCCTTCAGCTTAATGACATGTTTGCTGCAGCATGGTTAACATGTAAGTGAACATTCAATTAACATTGGGATTATTGGTGTTAAAGGACTAGATGTAAGTGTATCACTGTATTCAGCCTCTATACAGATATGTGTTGCCCTTTACCTGGGAGTCTCCTTTTCTTCTGTTCCTGCACTGGTTTCATAAGATAAACCCAGAGGATAAAAATAAATACAGAAGAATCATTGCTGAAGAGCATTAGTTTATTATTCACAGGTTGCTTCAGAAACAGGTAATTATTACTAAATGGGGAGTGTTGGATAAATAAATATCAATCATCATAACACTGTGGCTGTTCTATTTCGTCCCTACTGACCGCCAGAGGCGGTGCTTAGCACTGGATATGTCCATCGCGCGCATGCGCAGCTCGAGTACCAAATAACAACAAAGTCACCTGTGACCCACGTGACACCGGCTATATATGCCGGTGTCGTCAGAGGATCTGTTCCTTTCATCTTCTCGCTGTGCGAGAGTACCGTGGCTACATTCTTGTAGCCTACAGCGTTTTGGTTGGGACGTTTGATCTAAGGATTTCTCTGCAAAACAGCTGGCTGCGTGCAGCTTCACGACTGATCCAGTCGGAGCCACGGGCTTACTCGTTCTCCAGGAGCTGTGGCCGGCTGTGCAGAATCTTTGATCGGACAGTTTGGTGTCGGCTTGGTCGGTGTATGGCATCGTTTCCGCTCCCTCTCCCAGCTAAGTTGTCTTGATTACTGTCTTGTTTGGCTTGAACTTTTTGGTGACGGCAGCGTTTTCGCCCCCTCTCCCTGAACAGCCCTTATCTCCTCCAGCTGTCGATGCATGACACGCTCTCTCTCCCGACGGATCCCCTCGGCCATTTTCACCCGCACCTCCTCCGCTAGAAAAGCATCTTCCTGGTCTTTAATTTTCTTCTCCTCTGCAAGTTTCTTCTCCTCCTGCAGGCGTATCAGACGAGCCTCCTCCGCTAAGCGCATCTCCTCTTCCTTTCTCAGCTTCTCTTTTTCCTCCCTCTGCAACCTGAGCTGCTCCTCTTTCTCTTCTATCAGGGAAACCTGTTCCTTTAGCCGTGAAAACGGCTGCTCCATGTTCCTCAAACGGCACTCCTCCCACTTGAATCTGGCTGTCTCATACTGCAGGAATGACTTCATCATCTCCCTCAGTTCCTCCATTGTTTTCACCTCCTCACTTGGTCAATCCCACTTCTGACACCAAATGTGAATCTGACCGTTGAGCGGCCCGACCAAGCAAGGAGGCAGAGGCAGAACGTCCAAAATACAACCCGGTGTGGGCATTTATTAAACGATCAACACAATGACACACAGCCTCAATCCTGCTGTTGTTTCCCTGAGCACAGCCTGCAGCCACCAGGATCTCACACACCTCTCCCAAACAGAAAAACCCCAAAGCCTAAATGCACAACCCAATCAACCCAACAGGACACAGGTGAGGGGGGAGGAGACAACACAGGGCACCAGGTGCACACAATCAACGGCAACATACATGGGGAAAGGGGAACAGATTTCAAAATAAAATACAATAAACACTACATCAATAAATAGTATAAATTGTATAAAAATGTGCACATATACAAGCCCGAAGCCGTCAGTCCACAGTGACGAAGCCATCTTCGTCACACCCCACACCCTCTCCCAGCTAAGTTGTCCTGATTGCTGTCTTGTTTATTGTTTGGCTTAGACATTCTGATGACGACAGTGTTCCCCTTCCTCTCACATAAAGTTGCCCTTATTGTGCTAGAGTGTCAGGGTGTGTGGAAAATGGGACCCAAGTCCAGTTTAAAAAAGGACTAAAAAGGTAAGGTAACAAAAAGCGAGCTTTATTAACAAAAGCCAAAGACAGGAAAAAACAAGAAACTAATTAACAGAAACAAAACCGGGGAGCACGACAGACAGGAACAAACTTACAGACGGGAACAGGCAGGAGACACGGACAAGCATGGGTGACAGGGACATGAAATGACGACGAACAGACATGGAGCACAGGGGAAGACAAGACTAAATACACAGAAGAGTAATCACAGGACAAAACACAGCTGGCAGGGGAGGCAGAAACACAAGACACAATGAGGAACAATCAGACACAGGGAAACTAACGACAGGAAAATCAAACACAGGGAGTAGGATCAGACAAGACACAAGGAGGAAATTATTTCAAAACAAAAGGTGGAAAATGAAAACAAAAATCCAAAACCATGACAGAACCCCCCCCTCAAGGGACGGATTCCAGACGTCCCAAAAACCCCTAAAAAGTCCAAAACCTCTAGAAGGGTGGGTGGAGGGGGTCCGGAGGAGGGAGTCTGATGGACATCCCGGGGCAAAGCAGAATCCATGGAGTCAGGGGGCCGGGCTCGACGGTGAAGACCACCGCTGGGGAACTCAGGAGGCCGGGCTTGAGGCCCCGCCTGTTCCGTGACGGCGGGGCCTCCAACGGAACAGGACATGGGGTTAGCAGGACTCCCGGCAGAAGGGTAGTCGGCGGGACCCCCAACGGGACAGGACACAGGGTTGGCAGGACCCTCGGCAGAAGAGTAGTCGGCGGGGCCTCCAACGGCACAGGACATTGGGTTGGCAGGACCCCCGGCAGAGGAGTAGTTGGCGGGGCCTCCAAAGGCACGGGACATAGGGTTGGCAGGACCCCCGGCAGAAGAGTAGTCGGCGGGACCCCCAACGGGACAGGACATGGAGTTGGCAGGACCCCCAGCGGAACCTCCAACGGCACTTGAGTAGGGACTTGAGTAGGGACTAGAGAAGGGACTGGAGAGGGGACTTGAGATGGAACTCGAGAAGGAACTCGAGTGGAGACTCGAGAGGGGACTCGAGAGGGGACTTGAGAGGGGACTCGAGACAGGGCTTGAGAGTGGGCTTGAGAGGGGACTCGAGAGAGGGCATGAGAGTGGGCTTGAGAAGGGACTTGAGAGAGAACTCGAGAGGTGACTCGAAAGGAGACTTGAGAGGCGACTTGAGAGGGGACTCGAGAGGGGACTCGAGAGGAAACTGGAGAGGAGACTTGAGAGGGGACTCGAGAGGGGACTTGAGATGGTCGGTACTCCGACAGGACACGGGGATCTGGCGTCAGCTGGAGAGCCAACAGAAGACGAGGTGCTGGAGTCGGCCGGTACGCCGACAGGACTCGGGGAGCGGGCGTCAGCTGGGGAGCCAACCGGAGAACAGGTGCTGGAGTCATCCGGTGCGCCGACAGGACACGGGGAGCTGGCGTCGGCCGGAGAGCCAGTTCTGGAGCCGAAACCATGGCTGCTGGGGCCGGTTCTGGAGCAGGGACCATGGCTGCTGGGGCCGGCACCATGCCGGAAACATGGCTGTAAGGTCCGGTTCTGGAGCAGGGACCATGGCTGCTGGGGCAGGCACTGGAGCCGGAATCATGGCTGTTGGGCATGGAGCAGAAGCCTGGACCCTGGCTGTGTAAGCCAGGTAATGGAGTACGGAAGCATGGCTGTGTGGGCCGGCACTGGTGCACGGATCCATGGCCTCGTGGGCCGGTTCTGGAGCTGGAACCATGGCTACTGGGGCCAGAACTGGGGCTGGAACCATGGCTGCTGGGGCCACGGCTGGAATCATGGCCTTGCGTCTCCTAGAGACCTTTTGGAGGCTCCGTGGACCTCTTAAGGCAAGGCTGGATCCCAAGAATGGGTTTGAGGCTTGAGGCTGGCACTCAGGGCTCCTTGTAAAATCCTTAAGCCACTCGGGCAACAAGCTCCAGAGCCAGGGTTTGTTGGCCACCTCCATGTGTGCCTCCATCTGGGCAGCCTCCTTGGCCGCTCTTGAAGACACCTTCATCCACTTGTAAAAAATATACTCAAGAGTGTACAACCGTGGATCCAACTCTTGAGGGGAAAAAACTGCTGGGTCCATATTGGTCTGTCCGTACTGTCAGGGTGCGTGGAAAATGGGACCCAAGTAAAGTTTTAAAAAAGACTAAAAAGGTAAGGTAACAAAAAGCGAGCTTTATTAACAATAGCCAAATGCAGGAAGAAACAAGAAACTAATTAACAGAAACAAAACCGGGGAGCACGACAGACAGGAACAAACTTACAGACGGGAACAGGCAGGAGACACGGACAAGCATGGGTGACAGGGACATGAAATGATGATGAACAGACATGGAGCACAGGGGAAGACAAGACTAAATACACAGAAGGGTAATCACAGGACAAGACACAGCTGGCAGGGGAGGCAGAAACACAAGGGCAACAGGTGAACACAATGAGGCACAATCAGACACAAGAGGGAAACTAACGACAGGAAATCAAACACAGGGAATAGGATCAGACAAGACACAAGGAGGAAAACATTTCAAAACAAAAGGTGGAAAATGAAAACAAAAATCCAAAACCATGACACTAGAGGGTTTCATCCCCACTTTTAAGCACTGGCCATGGTTACTTTCGTTGAGCTTAATTATTTAACCCAGCTGGTGAAGGCAGCGTGCTCACTCCCGCTCCTGGTAACGTATTGTTTTGATTGTTAGCAGCAGCCACTTGGCTAAGCTGTCCTGTTAAACTTCTTTATTTAATCCAGCTAGGCGAAGGCAGTGCTCTCGCTCCCGCTCCCTCTGCTGGTAACGTGGGTGTAGTTACATCCCTCTTTGTGTTAGGCGAGTAGGAGCATTGCTCTACTCTTTCCGTTCAGCGGGTAGCTGGTGAAGGCTGTGTTCTCGCACCCGCTCCCGGCTACGCTACCTACAGAATGGCTCATTCATGTAGCGCCTGTATGGCTTCTCTTGAGCCCGAGGATGACCGTGACCGCTGCCCCTCCTCGCTTGGCCTCGAGCATTCGAGGGAGGATCTCACGCAAAGCGCCTGCATGAACTGTAGCTTCATGCCTCGGGCGCTCAGAGTGGCTAGAGTCACAGAGGTGGAGCGTCTGGCAGCAGCCAATGGACACCTCTCCTCGTCACAACTTCCTCCAGCTCAGTCTGGCCGTTCCCGGCGACTTGATGGAGTGATGGCTATGGGTTCACCCCCCAGGTAGAGGACTAGAAACAGGCTGTCTTCTAAGGTGGATCGGTTAGCTGCCATCATGGAGCGGACGAGATCGTTCCTCTTGGCCCTTCAGCCAGGGGCCGGTGTGGGGGCTACAAGCTTGCCGCCTGGCCCGCCTTCGGTTGCCGCACCTCTGCTTGAGGAACCCATATCACTAGCGGCTTCGGCTAAACCTCTTCTATGAAGGGGTGGAGGACGGGGCCCCGCTCACCCCCGAGGAGGCTTCCCACTACTCAGCTCGACCCTTGGATGGTTTTCACCTTAACCCAGGGTTACAAACTTCAGTTCCGACCCCTAACCTTCGGCCGGGGGGGGTTTCCTATATGCTCACGGCTGCATTTCTCCCTTTTAAGTCCCGGAGTTGGGGACTAGCTTCAGTAGAAGTTGAGGCCTTCCGAGTAAATCGCCAGAGCGCCGACACCTCCTCATCACTCCACCGCTCCGATGTTTTCTTTTGTGTTGCCATAAGTTAGTCTTTCTCCGTTGTTGCGATGGGCTAATGCTAATAATGCTAATGCCAGCAAATACAATGGCGGCTTCACAAAAGTTTTCTGAGTTTTACGGGGCGTGGTTTACAATCCGCCCAGCCAATCAGAAATGCGAACCTTTTTCTCCCATGAAAGTACCTGCTCTCTAGCAGGGACTGAAAAGGAGGTGAAAAGGTTATAGTTCCGTATCTTTTTTGTGTGAACGCAACATTTCAAGAACTATCGGACCTATACTGGGAAAATTACTCCGGTGTGAAAGCGCCTATAGTGTAGTATGTTGAGAAAAGTGATAGAATAGTATGGATACATTTTTGGAGAAAAAAATGGTATAGTGATGGGAAAACTTAATACAAAAAGACACAGTATAATATGTCAACAAAATGTCACAGTATAGTATGTCAAAAACATCAGAAAAAAGCTTTTGTAGTTAAAAAAAAACAACACAGTATAGCATGCTGAAAATACTAAATGAAACAACATGGTGTAATCTGTATGAAAAGGCAGAAAATATAATGTCGTAAATGTAAGAAAAAAAGACACATTATAGCATGTTGAATAATTAAGTTGAAATAGTATGTCCGAATATAATTATAAAAGTAATTGTACAGTATGTTAAATATATCAGAAATAAACAACACAGTACAGTACTGTATGTTAAAAGTACGAGAACAAAACATGTAGTCAAATATAATTAAAAAAGTGAATAGTATAGTATGTCGAAGATATCTGAAATAAATATATATATTGTTGTATTTAAAAAAAAGTTGTGGTATATTATATCAAAAATATCAGAAAGATCAACAGAGTATGGTTTATTAAAAATATATGAAAATATGACATAGTAAAGTATTTTACTTTATAAAAAACATCATAGTATGGTATGTTGAAAATATGAGAAAAACACACTGCAGAAGAGGGAATGTGTCTCTGAGCTCACATTGAAACCTAGTTTGAAGTGAGGTAAACATGAAGCTGACATTTCATCAACTGCTTTGGAAGCCAGTCATAGTCCAGTATACAAGTTACAGAAACATAATGTGGAAACTTGAAACTTCCAACAGTGAAAATTGACTTATAAGTAGCCAAGTGTTTTTTAAATACCTCTACAATGGGAAACAAGGGGTTGAATTTATTATAATAATTTTAAAGGAAATTATTGAAGTTTTTTGGTGTGGTGTATTTCTCCATCCATCCATCCATCTTCTCCCGCTTATCCGTGATTGGGTCGCGGAGGTAGCAGTTCCGGCAGAGAGCCCCAAACTTTCTTTTCCCTGGCCACATCATCCAGCTCTGACTGGGCGCCCAAGGCGCTCCCAGGCCAGCGAAGAGATATAATCCCTCCACCTGGTCCTAGGTCTACCCCTTGGTCTCTTCCCAGCTGGACGTGCCTGGAACACCTCCCTAGGGAGGCGCCCAGGTGGCATCCTAACTAGGTGCCCGAACCACCTCAACTGGCTCCTTTCGACGCGAAGGAGGAGCGGTTCAACTCCAAGTCCTTCCCGGATGACCGAACTTCTCACCTTATCCCTAAGGGAGACACCAGCCACCCTGCGGAGAAAATCGCGGGTACAAGCGGCCGGGATGGGTTTTCTCCGCAGGGTGGCTGGTGTCTCCCTTAGGGATAAGGTGAGAAGTTCGGTCATCCGGGAGGGACTCGGAGTTGAACCGCTCCTCCTTCGCGTCGAAAGGAGCCAGTTGAGGTGGTTCGGGCACCTAGTGGTGTATTTCTAATTTTTTTAATTATTAATGACATTGGATAATGAACATTGCACTAATTAAAAAGGTAACTATCTAGCCACATAATCAAGATAATTATATGTGTTTGTCTGAAAGCAACTCATTCTACATGTGTACAGTGCATATTTAAACTTCATTTATTTCACCTCGGGAGCGGAGCAACAAGCTGAAAACACACATTTAACATATCATTACCATATTTGTATTAACTTTTTATAATTATTTATCGAGGCAGGTAGTCTCATTAAGATCAGCATTTATTTTCAAGAAAGACCAGTATAAATACATACAATCTTACAGTAACAGATCATTCACATTACAATTTCCATAATTGCAAGTGTGATATGACTAGCATTAGCTTCCATTTGTATCGACAAAACATATCTATCTCCTAATATGCTGCTCTACTTTGTTCAACAGAGTTAGCATTTTAGGACTAACAGTTCCCTCGTCTCAAGGTGAACAGTATTTTGAACGTGTTTGCGTTATGTGGTTAACACAACCTTAAGAGATTTGCCAGTTTTGTTCTACGACATAAAATATGTCAGTAAATACCTCACGCACGAATGTCCGAAGCTTCTATGTGTCATAAAACAGTAACAAATGAGTAAATAAACTACTAAACATCATCACGCAAAACATTAGCCGCCTTTAGCTTAGCAGCAGTGATGCGCAGTCAAGCAACCGTGATGTATTTCGTAATTGCATTAAGTTCGCTTTTTATTTCTGACGATTGCATTGCTTTCAAAACCACAAAGTGTTATTTTATTATCATGCTGACTAAACCGCTTTTTAAGTATTTTTGCCACAGAGCTTCAATATATAAAAATCCAATGGAGAAATGATATTGTTTTTTGTCGAGGGAGCCCTTGCAATGCTAACTTCGGGGTTAGCCTACAACAAATATGTCATCACTGCACCACTCAATAACTGTATGTATAAGAATATTAGCTTAATGTTGGTCAGAAAACTAAAACAATTAGCTAAAAATACTTTTTATAGTTTAAGTGAATAACAATCATATTTGTGTGAGTCACTATTAGCAACCCCTTTTACATTGACATGCTGTAATTTTGCCCATTTTTAACATGAACAAATGCATATTTAGGACCATATTTCGATGTTTAATGTTACTACTCTATTTTGCTCTCAGAGGGTCAAAGGTCTTATTTGAAGAATGTGAGATGAAGCGCAACATGATGTTATGGCCTTTGGAAAGCTTTGATGCGCTCTGTGCAAGCACTGAACAGCCTGCCTTTGTGCTGGCTCCGGTGCCTTGTGTTTGTGATATTCTTCACCCTGTCTCGGCTTTGGTCAGCTTGTCTCTCCGGTGCCTAATCCCTCGCGCTCTCATGCGGGAGGTTGATGTTGTACTCAGCTCAAACCTGCCGGATTTCGCCCAGAACAGCCTCTTTTGGAAAACAGTTCCCTAGCTGCAGCTGTGTGTGTGTGAGGCCTGTTAGACATTGCTATCTCAGCTCTATTTGCCTTTGGCCCCGTTCATGTAGGTAATGAGGAGTATTTAACGGCTCTACAGCGCACTCTGTGTGAGGTTGTGTGCTTAATTTCTCTAGCCAGTAATTAATGGCTAATCTCTCTAAGTCAAACAAATGGGAATTAAGAGACGGAGCTACTCAGCCGGAGATCAGAGCATGATTCAAGCACTGACACTGCTCAGCGGAATTAGATCTTTGCACACACAGACACACACACACAGTAAATTAGCACACACAATAGAAGCTAAAACCCCACAATGCTATTTAGTGTTGTCTGAGTCAAGCCTTTGTCAAGTCCAGCTTTCATTTTACTGCACAGGGCTTTCTACTAGTCTAATCACTGCAGGAGGGATCATTCTGCCTGCAGCTGCTATTGTCTAATAAGAGAAAGGGTGAGGAGGGGAGAAGGAGAGAGAGAGAGTGTGAGCGAGAGGGAGAGAGAAGACTGTTTAGCCAGTGGTAATTAAGTTTGGACAGGTTCTCCGGGGAACCATTATGGAAGTCTTATCTGCTAATAAGAAAAAGAAGACACTGTAATTACAGTTCTATATGGAGTACAGGAGAGATGCAGAGAGAGCAGACAGGACTGAAATATTACTCATTTACCCTACCTGCTTTGTGTCCAGTGCTTTTAGAGTCAGAGTCAGGAGCAAAAATGGACTGTGGTTTAAAGCCAAAACAAATGTTTTTAGAAGATGTCTGGGTAAGTAAGTCATCACATGTCAGTTGGTCCTGTTAGAAATTAAAATCAATGTTTTAATGGGGAAATGTAGTTTAAACATGCCGTCAGTTTTAATGCAGTTTTACACTGAAAAACCAGAAATTCTTGTGCACAACCAGCTGTTAAGCTTTATTCTGAAACTCTTTCATCTCCGGTTGGCAGTTAGCATGTGGTAAATTTACAATTTCCTAAAGAGGTGAATTTAGTAGCGAAATTATATGGAGTGGTGCAAACCGAAGCCTACTGATTTAACACTACAACTATAGATGTCGAGATACTACCATGCTGAATATTAAATGAAGGTACAGTTTATTCAGGGTATATGCAGGAATCCTGAAGTCAAATTTAATACCTTTTAAGACCTTTTTTAAGACCCTATCCATACATTTTAAGACCTCATCGCAACTTTGAGTTCCAACCGGTTACATTGGCGACACACTTTACCTCACATTTACTATATTGATTGTAAGATAGCACAACTAAACAGAGTGCAGACAGACTACTGAAGCCTCCTCTCCACATGAACTTCAACCTCTCTGTGAAGGTCAGGTTTAATGCAGTATGCTGCTTTGTTGCTTCTGTACTCTGTGCTCCTTCATTCCAGTAAAACTCCTCAGAAACCATTGGAAACCAGTATTTGACCAATAAACAAAACAATTGACAAAACTTTGAACTATGAAATATATTAAACTTTGGTGAGCTTCAGCGGGGTAATGCCATATAGGAGCTCCCTCACAAATACCCAGGGGTTAAATTGGGCTGGGGCTGTCCGGGGCTAAGCCCTGGCAAATAGGACGATGCTCTGACGTCATCACCCTCACAGATTTGTCATATTTTTACAAAAAAGGATATATATGTTAAGACTTTTCTCGTTCTTAATATAGACTATATTAGGGTCGATATGTGTTGACTTTACTTTAAAATAGCAGATCTCTGTGACCGGATATAGTTTGGCTTAGACCCCGGCCCCACGAGTACGCATACGGTAAAACGCATACGCAAACGCAAAAAAGTCTTCCGTTCACATGCATTCGATTCATTAATGTGTCCGTTCACACGAGACCGCTGGAAATGCTGGAAAAGCTGTAGTACATATGCCAGCCCTGTAAGTGGCGCTGCTGCCGCCACAAAATACACCAAAAGCAGCGAAGAAGAGCCCGGAGCATGGTTGCCATGGTTGCCCTTCTGTTTATTCTCCGCGGTGGATGGCATGTTCTCCTGCTGTATATCTCTCAGGTAGTCCACCAGCAGATGAAAAACACCCACCTCTCGGCCTCTTCCAAGGGACGAGGCAACCGTGCGGCAGAGTTTCCGTTAAAAAAAATGTTCCGCCGTTCAACATGTCTGTTAAAGTTTAAATCTTCCGTACAAAATTAGAAAAGTGCCGATCAGAGGTCTTCTTTGTTATTTATTGAGCTTTAAAACAAATTGATAACGATTCTGTTCTCTGTATAATAATATAAGAATATTTAATAAACGGTGCCTGCCTCTCTTTTCCTCCCCCTCTTCTGACAGCCCAGCAGCAGCTGGAGACGTGGGGAGAGGGAGGCGGGCTATTTCATCGTTATCAGAAAATGATCATATAGGGCTTACACACGGAGCCGTTGGACCCCCAGAGCGTTGCGTATGCCGGTCTACCCACCTTGGGACCCCCCCCACAGAGCGGAGCAAGGCAACGAAACTTAAAATAAGAAGTAGCATTTTACGGCGCGCTCTGCATGGGGCCGCCTTGAGGGGGTTTCCCGACATGTCGTTTCAGTAAATTAAAGGGTGTTTCATGTTGTCGTTGCTGTGAACCTTCTTAATACCTTGGAAAATGCAGTTTAATACTTTTTAATACTTTTTAATAGCCTTAATTTTTGCTAAATTCATTTATCAACTTGTAATACTTTTTAAAACCGCGCGGACACCCTGTTATTCGAATACATTATTGTTTACAGACAAGAGTAGCATGTGACAACATCCGGAATGATCGGAAACCCATACTTTTTAGAGTATTGATTACAGCGTTTAGAATGTGTTACATGAAAAGTGATGAAAGAGAATATGAGGAAAAAAGGCGTGTTAAGCATATATTGAATGTGAAAAGAACCAATCCTCTGTTTAAATGCAACAACGGGCATTGGAGACGAGGCGAGCCGGCTGGCGGGGAGGAGCCAGCAGAGGATATATAACAGCACTGGACGAGGGATCGGCCTCTTCTCTTCCCTAACGAGGAGCGGATCACAGCTGTTTGTCTGACTGAACAATATCATGCTTGTGACCAACCCGCGCCTTTTTTAATTAAAGTACCCAATTGAACTTTCACAGAGACTCCATTTAGTCTCCTTTTAAAGCTTCTCTCCTGGACGGGAGAATAACGAACACAGTTTACAGTCCCCAGCAGACGACGGGAAATCAAGTGTATTATGGTTAACACAAATATAATCCCTCACCTTCATCTTGCAGTATTTGGTTTGATTTGCCTAGGTTTTGTAATATCTCTGAGAGATCTGCCGCCGCCTCAATACTATGAAAGCGAGAAACATTTAGCCTAGTTTATGAAGGAGAATTTTACAGTATATAAAAGGTGGTAAATCCTTTCAAATTTGGAGCATACATATGGTCTAGGCTGGGCAAGGGTCGGCAAAAGGCGGACCGCGGTCCGGATCCGGACGCCGACCTATACGGACCCGGACCTATAATCAATACATTAATAGGGGATTTCAATTTTGACGAGGCGATTTTATTTTAACCGCTGCCGACAGGGGGCGAAAGAGACGAGTGAGCGATACAGGGAAAGAAACACAGAAGAAGAGATGAGAGCGCGGCAGAGAGAAGCGGAGAGGAAAGTGAGTGAAGAGAATAATTAGCGATACAGGGAGAGAAGCAGAGAGGAGAGTGAACAGGCGTGTTAGCGGCAGACAGGGAGAGACAAATAATTACACATGGCGCTCTCCAAGAAGAGGAAAGTGGACAGTGAGAATAGAGCTTTTAACCCTGAGTGGACTCATTCATGTTGATCCTGCCCACTGGGAGCACAGAACCAGTGTGTCTCATTTGTTCAGAGACCGTGGCGTGGCGCTCATTAAAAGTGCCAAAACGCCACTATGAGACCAAACACAAAGTGTTTGACCAAACATTCCCTCTCAAGTCAGAACTGAGGTCACAAAAAATAAGCAGTCTCAGAGCCCAATATGATCAGTCTACCAGGATCAAAATTAAAACTAAATATCGTTCCAGGGTAAGAAAACCAAGGCTAACCCATGAGCACCTGCAATGCATGTGTGTATGCAACCCAGTCTCATGGCATTTAGTGTTATAGTCACGACATTTAATCTATTGATTCGTGTTCACCAACACGATTTTCCCCTTAATTCGTGTCACACAGAACGATTTTAAAAGCAGTGTATTTCTATTGGTAGTATGTGTCGTGCTTGCAGCACGTCTTTTTGTCCGTTCGGGTCTTGGAAGACCGGAAAGTGTGGGGTTCATAAAAACATGTTCTTACTCAATATCAAGCCACGATTATTGTTTTATTTTAAATCGTATAATTTCGGACTTTTTTTGTCGTCTGTGAGGAAAATAAATGGGGCTCATTATTTTTTTTAATCTTTTTTTCCTTCTAATTTGTTATCCTTTTCTAAATAACACACTGTTATTTACTAACCAATAACACACAATTATCCTTGTTTTTATTTATTTTTTTGATTCCATAATCTCTGGCTTTTTTTGGCATCTGTCAGGAACTGAATTTCAAAATAAAAATATCCGGAAACAGACGTAGGCCTATAAGGGACATTTCGATCATCATTGCGATACACAGCCACTGAACTGATTACCCAAGATCCTCAGCTATGGTTTAAGCTCGCTGATTGGATGTTTTAGCCGCAATGCATGTAGGGATATGGTGTTAATGCCATATCAAATCCGAAAAACATTTCTGAGTTTAGGATGGCTGAAGACACTACACTACCCATAATCCCCAGCTATCGTTTAGGACTACTGTCCCCGTGATTAATCTTCAAGCTCTGGGGTGTTGGAGTGGCAGTCCGCCATGGTTACGCCGAGCGTCAAACAGCTGTTTGTCGTTTTTTCCCACAATTAGAAGTTGCCAGTATTAAACACATTGGTGTTATCAAATGTAAAACATATAATTAATAAATGGGTGGAAATCGCTTGTCCATAATGCGCAGCATTAATATATACCCACATGACAGCTCATTGTTACTTTGTAATTCTACTCCACTACAATTCAGAGGTTGACCTGGTATTTTTACTCCACTACACTCATTTGAATTACTTTGCAGATTCTGATTAATGATGTGAAATATAAACAACCCTTAAATCAGACTTTACACCTGAGTAAAATTCAGGGAAGGTGATTGTCAAGTTCCAACAATCAGGAGAGATATTTGATAGTTGGTGCTTGAGAAGACTAAACATTTATCTGCAATTGACATGAATGGAAACGATTAATAAAGTATATTCATTACTCGTTATTCTCTACTAATAGTTCATTAAAGACTGTATATTATGGCTATTTTGCACATCCCTTTCAAGATTTCAAGATTTTCTAAGGTTTATTGAAATATCATATACACAACAATGGTATAGTTATGCAATGAATAAAAAACTTGGGTTGCAGCTGAGGTTCCTACATCTATCAATATGTGTGTATACCTCCACCATTAAACTGTCATATTCTGCACATTTCTTATACTATCTACATACATAAGAGTATAATTCATACGTATAACATCAGTTAAAATAAGTGCTTCAACATAGTTAACATTGCAGGAAAGCAATATATTAGACCTTAAGTACTTTGTCAGGCTTAATATTTATCTGTAGATAGATACCCCCAAAGTTTTTTTCTTATTTAAAAGAAGACCTTAATCTAAACTATTATTTAATGTTTAAATACTGTAAAGGTTAATTCGTTGTTCTGTTTTTCACATCCTCCTATTAATATCTTTGTACATCCTGCACTGTTTTATTGTATTGTAGAGATCACTTATAGTATCTTCTTGATTTGTTATATTCTATATTTATATCATTGACCTTCTACTTTCCCCCTATGAAAGAATGTACTCTTAATATTTTTTCCATCAAATATAACACAAAAACAATAATTCAATAACTTGCTTTAACCACTAGGTGGTGCACACAAGGTACACACAGCATACTAATAATAACTTTGTATTATTAGTGTAGGACACTTATGTATGTACAACATCTGAAGATGTGTAGTTTTATTCATGTTTTAACATAATTTTACAGCATATTGCTATACTATTTCAGACTCAGTATTTACATTTTTGATATATTTATGATCCACGTCAAGTATTCAGTTTCGGCGGCATTTCTTCCAGTTTTTCCAAAGGTCTTCTCAACAGGGCTCTATAAATAGAGAACTAAGGCAGATCTGTAATATGTAATGCAGCCGAACCGTGTATTACAATGCCGTTATGTGATGACTTTCAAAGAGAAAAGCAAAAACACTCTGAAAAGTTTTTCTGATTTGATATTGCATGAACACCATATCCCTACATGCATTGCGGCTAAAACATCCAATCAGCGAGCTTAAACCATAGCTGAGGATCTTGGGTAATCAGTTCAGTGGCTGCGTTAAAATCTAATAATAAAATAATATAATTCAATAACGTGCTTTAACCACCAGGTGTCACTTTCTGTCAGCTCTGCACCGTTATGGTGTAAATACAGCCTATCTACCAATTGGATCAAATATAAAAGTCAGCCAAATTAGTGTTGATATTGCGAGGAGACGTACTGTGTGAAAAGAAATTTAAGATGTTGTTTAATTGCTTATATATTTATGATCCACGTCACGTTTTCAGTTTTGGCGGCAATTGTTCCTGTTTGTCAAGAACAGTGCTTCTCAAAGTGTGGTCCGTGGACCATTGGTTGTCCGTGAGCACCCCCTAGTGGTCCGTGAGTATATTGGTAAAATTTCACATTTGAAATAAATAAATACATTTGAGTTTTGCAGAAATATCTCTGCAATGGAGCGAGCTTAAGTTTCACTCTCAATTGCATGATATAGCCCAGCGCAACACCTTCATCACATGTTGGCACTTGTTTGTACCGTTTTCAGGCGATTTGTAATCTGTTCTAGAAAAACGATGTGATTTTGGATATTTGTGGAGTTAGGTGGTCCGCGAGTGTTTTTTTATTGGTTAAGTGGTCCTTGGTATGAAAAAGTTAGAGAAACACTGGTCGAGAAGTCTTCTAAGCAGGGCTCTATAAATAGAGAACTATACGGCAGATGTGTAATATTTAATGCAGCCGAACCGTGTATTACAATGCCGTTATGTGATTACTTTCAAAGAGAAAAGCAAGCACACTCGGAATAAAGTATTATTATTATTTTTTTTAAATGTTTTCAGATTTCACATCACATAAACACCAAATCCCAGCATGCATTGCGGCTAAACCTACGTCCGTTTCCGGTTCCACATCCACACGCATGGATTGACATCAATTTAATACATGAATGCAGCCTTTGTTTCTGCTAAAAGAGGCCAGCTGAATGTCAAATGGGAGGCCAGGCCCTCCCATTTGACATTCCTGCCCTCCCCCAATAAACACGTTTTTTTTAATTTATAACATTTAAAAAAAAATGTTTTTAATTTTTTTAATTATAAATAAAGGGTGAACTTTTATGCTAGGATGTATGTGATGTCAGATAGTAACAAAAAAAAAATCGCAGGTTACTTCAAATAAATTCATGTGTCTGTTGTGATTTGTGATTCGTCCACATTTAGACCAATCACAGCGTCACACTCTGCCGCCTATTCTGGATTTCTTTATTGTTTATTGTGCATTCTGTAGACTCCCATTTCTGTTTGAATTACAAAATGGACATCAGAAATTGGCTTAAAACGTCTAAGGATTTATTGAAACGAAATAGCGATGAAAGAACTGCAGCCGATGGTGCTGCTGGCGACCCTGCACCTGCCGTTGCAGCAGCACGCCTTAATGTCACAAGCTTGACCTCGGCAAAGCCCGGGGCTGAGTTAGCGACCCAGCGAGCCCTTGACTCATCAACGCGGCCGCCACCAACGCTGTCCTCCGAGGCACAGCTCCTTGTGCCCCTACCATCACCACCTGCGTTGCCACACCCTGTACCACACCCGCCATCCTCCTCCTCCCTGCCGGTGCCTCCACTACAGACGCTACCTTGCAGCACATCAACAGGTAGGCTACTTTTGGGCCAGCAACCGCTCAAAGACCAACAGCCCCAGGTGATCTTGGGGTTAATAAACCCAACCAGGTGAAACTGGATCGTTATCCAGGGAGATTGTTTTCAGGAAAGAAGCGCACTTTTGCCACTGCATGGTACTACAACAGGCCATGGCTTGAATATTTGTTAAAAGCAGACGCAGCCTTTTGTTTCCCCTGTAGACAGTTTAAAGTAAATACGTCTTCATCTGATGCGGCTTTTACTGTCAAAGGTGTTTGCGACTGGAAACACGCATTACAGACTGATAAAGGACTGCTAAGGCATGTCGCATCAAAAAACAAATTTCATGTAAGAGTTTGTGGAGAGAGAGACAGATACGCGAGGAAACAAATAAGGAAATGAGTACTTTGGTGCACACAGATCAGCTGGCCCGGAACCGTTATTACGTGTCAGCTGTCGTTGATATTATAGCTTTTTTAGCTGTCAACCAACTCCCTCTCAGAGGTGACCACGATTCACTCCACAGCATGTCCGAGATGTAGGCAGTGGGCTCTTCCTATCACTGTTTGAGTATACGCTGCACAAAGATGCAGAGTTGGACAAAATAATGTTCTAAGTTAGCTCGGCTCATACTTGCCAAAATCGGGAGTCTCCCGCGAAAATCGGGAGGGTTGACAAGTATGGCTCGGCTGAGCGAAAGGATGCACCTGCAGTGCATAGAAAATAAACCATGCCCAAGGAGGGCTAAACAGTTCATCGTCTCCGTCTCTACTATTTCTCTCCGAGTGCAACGATGAGGAAGCTGCCATCCTTACCCAGTGTGTGCCTTGCTCGTGATTTACCAGTGTTTGTGTTGCCATGCAAACAATGTTTCAAAAGTGGTTTCTATGTTGCCCTTTATTTGTGTATGTATTTGCGATAAGTGTGTGTCTTTACGCAATGCTGTTGGCCTTGCTGTTTGATATACAGTATATTGTGCCGCAGGCCCGCAGCACGTGACGGTTTTGTGTGCCCTCCCATGAAAATCATATGCCCTTCCCTTTAGATTCGTTCTGGCGCCGGGTCTGATACCGAGTAACTGTCACGTTTGAAGGGACGAAATCGTGACATCTTCACGTCTCCCAGCATGGTAAATCGTCACATGTTCACGTCTTGCCGTGATATCGGGTTGGTCTGGGCACCTGAACCAGCCTCACCCGTCTCCCCCCTGCTCCTCTTTGAGGCAGCAGCAAAGACTAGTTTTAGCTCTCAACACGTTTTTAAAGTTTATCTTCAGGGTGTCCGCGGGGTCTTAAAAAGTATTACAAGTTGATAAATCAATTTAGCGAAAATTAAGGCTTTTAAAAAGTATTAAAAAGTATTAAACGGCATTTTCCAAGGTATTAAGAAGTCCCACAGCAACGACAACATGAAACACCCTTTAATTTACTGAAACGACATGTCGGGAAACCCCCTCAAGGCGGCCCCCATAGCGCGCCGTAAAATGCTGCTTCTTATTTTAAGTTTCGTTGCCTTGCTCCGCTCTGTGGGGGGGGGGTCCCAAGGTGGATAGACCGGCATACACAACGCTCTGGGGGTCCAACGGCTCCGTGTGTAAGCCCTATATGATCCTTTTCTGATTACGATGAAATAGCCCGCCTCCCACTCCCCACGTCTCCAGCTGCTGCTGGGCTGTCAGAAGAGGGGGAGGAAAAGAGAGGCAGGCACCGTTTATTAAACATTATTATACAGAGAACAGAGTCGTCATCAATTTGTTTTAAAGCTCAATAAATAACAAAGACCTCAAATCGGCACTTTTCTAATTTTGTACGGAAGATTTAAACTTTAAAGGACATGTTGACCGGCGGAACATTTTTTTTAACGGAAACTCTGCCGCACGGTTCCCTTGTCCCTTGGAAGAGGAGGAGAGGTGGGTGTTTTTCATCTGCTGGTGGACTACCTGAGAGATATACAGCAGGAGAACACGTCGTCCACCGCGGAGAATAAACAGAAGGGCAACCATGCTCCGGGGTCTTCTTCACTGCTTTTGGTGTATTTTGTGGCGGCAGCAGCGCCACTTACAGGCCTGGCATATGTACTACAGCGTTTCCAGCATTTCCAGCGGTCTAGTGTGAACGGACACATTAATGAATCAAATGCGTGTGAACGGAAGACTTTTTTGCGTTTGCGTATGCGTTTTACCGTATGCGTCCTCGTGGGGCCGGGGTCTAAGCCAAATTATATCCGGTCACAGAGATCTGCTATTTTAAAGTAAAGTCAACACATATAGACCCTAAATATAGTCTATATTAAGAACGAGAAAAGTCTTAACATATATATCGTTTTTTGTAAACATATGACAAATGTGTGAGGGTGATGACGTCAGAGCATCGTCCTATGTGCCAGGGCTTAGCCCCGGACAGCCCCAGCCCAATTTAATCCCTGGGTATTTGTGAGGGAGCTCCTATGGCATTACCCCGCTGAAGCTCACCAAAGTTTAATATAATTCATAGTTCAAAGTTTTGTCAATTGTTTCGTTTATTGGTCAAATACTGGTTTCTAATGTTTTCTGAGGAGTTTTACTGGAATGAAAGAGCACAGAGTACAGAAGCAACAAAGCAGCATACTGCATTAAACCTGACCTTCACAGAGAGGTTAAAGTTCATGTGGAAAGGAGGCTTCAGTAGTCTGTCTGCACTCTGTTTAGTTGTGCTATCTTACAATCAATATAGTAAATGTGAGGTAAAGTGTGTCGCCAATGTAACCGGTTAGATCTCAAAGTGGCGATGAGGTCTTAAAATGTATGGAAAGGGTCTTAAAAAAGGTCTTAAAAGGTATTAAATTTGACCCCAGGATTTCTGCATATACCTAGTTAACATTTTCTTATCTATTATTCATGCATATTTTACTAATCACTCCCCCTTCAAATGGAAATATGTGTTTACATAAATGGTGACCAAACCGTTTGAGACCCACTGAGAACTTAGAATAAGTTAACTATCTAAACAGTCAGAGTCCTTTACCTCACCTGAGCTGTATCAGTCTCTCAGTCTGACAGGGGAGGACTCTCCTCCACCTTGTTGACAGCTCATTATATCCGTCAGCGCAGCTAGCTAGCACCAGATGCTAACAACAACACTACACGTAAACGGTGCACGCGCTTTCTCTCTCGCTCGCTCGCACCACACATACAGTAGTACACACCCTCCCGAGCTTGAATGACACACAGAGACCAATCGAGGGCATTAGTGTATGATCTGTATGAAAGTGGCCATGTCGGCAGGCCACATCATGTAGACAGCCAGTCACCCTCTGTGAGGCAGAGTCAGACCCACATTTGCGGAGTGTTGCGTTCACAACACACAGGGCCGTTTCTAGCTTTTTGGGGGCCCTATGCAAGCTGCTGTTTTGGGGCCCTAGTTTTGACAGTTTTTTTTAACTACAATGGGGGGGATTCCGAAGCCTTTCAGATGATCTGCGGAGATGCATCAATCTGTTACACTTTAATAGGAAAACAGGGTAATTTCACGAAAACCAAGCAATTGAAAATTACAAAAAATGATATTAAAAAGGTAAACAATAAGGCTCCTCTATGTCAATAAATGCAAGAGATGCAGCATTTTCTCAACAATGTTTAATTTACATTTTTCCTCTTCCACAGCCCCACCTAGTGTCAGCAGAAAGTATTACAAATAATGATTACAAAAAAATGCAAAAAAAAATAACAAAATATATAAAATATATTTTAAGATCACGGTTAATCATCTGATTCGTCTGTACATTGCTGTTTTAGTCTGTGTTCTTCTAATTAGTGTCTACAGTGTGTGCCTATTGAGCTGTTTAGAGCCATGTGGGACAAAACCCGATCATGCCCCTCCCTCTCCCTGTCTGAGTGAACGGTGACTATAAAAACTACACTGCGCATGCTCAGAGTATAGAGAGCCGCAGTGACGCGTCGTAAAACCCGGAAGTAAGTTAGCATTTTTAGCACTTCCGGTTCCTTCCTCAAAAAGCAATGCATTTTTTCCATAGGGTTTTGGAAAATAGCTCGAAATAAGGTCTGTGGTTGACACAAATTTAAGAGGTAATTGGCGTTTTGTTCTACAACATTAAATACATCAGCAGTGACCCCACTGGGGATTTTTGAAGAGTTTACGTGTCTGAAAAACGATGGTTGTTACCGAATGGCTGAATAAGACTACAGAAATTGTCGAGGCCGTTGTACGTCATTACGCCGAACACGTAAACACTCCCGCTAAGTTTGTTTTCCCCTGTGTTCTGCTTGAAAGCAAGTACCTGCCTATCTTTAGTATCTGTATATCTATATCTGACCATTAGAATCTGTATTTTTGAAATTGTCATTTTTAACACCGTAGTTTTACAAATTATAGAATAATTAATTACCAGTGTTTTCCAATTTTACTCGGCAGTTCATTTCGTTAGCTAACGTTAGCTAAAGCTAGCGCTACTAGTTAGCTACGCAATGTTTTGTTGCTTTGCTCCGGGTTGCAGCCACAGGTCTTCGCATGGAACGTGCTCGTTCTATCGTTTCCCGGCCAATGTTTCCCAAAGGAGAGTCTGGATTCGTGCTATGAGGTAAGCTGATGTTACATTTTTGTCCATGTCACGGTGAAATGTAAATGATGGGTAGTGACTGTATCGCCGTTTTAGAGATGGCGCTGCTGAAAAGACCGCAACATAAGTAAAGATAATGAATACATCCTATTAAAACCTGTGTGGCTTATATGATAAGTCTAATTAGTACAAGCAGCATAACGTTTCACCATGTAACTAAAGATTGTAGTCAGGGTAATCAGTTTGACATATTGAACTAATAACAAATCACCTCAGGCTGGCAGAGAACTCTCTGCTCCATAGCTTCTCTTGGACGTAAAATCACATGTACATTTTACATTTATATTCAATTTAATATCCCATCCCTCACATACTTTTGTATATATAATAACTTATATTTTCTTTTCGTTTTTATGCTGCTGCAACACAAACATTTCCCAAATTGGGATCAATAAAGTAATATATTATCTTAATTAAGAAATATAACTATTATAATTAGTGTAGCAGCTGACACATATTTTCAGTATGGATTAATCTCCCATTTATTTCTTTAGTTCAATTTTGATCTATAAAAATGTCAAAATAGTGAAAATGTTCACGAGACTTCAAAGTGCAAGGTTATATATTTAGGTGTTTTGCTTTAGCCTATGTACTGTATGTCTTAATGCTCTTATATGTGACGGTGTGACTTCCATGAAACTAATATTTTATATCTTCCCAACAGACGAGCTGACAGGAAGCCCAATGCCTGTTCCCGCATCTGCAGCTGTCATTTTCTTTTACAAAAGAGAAAAAGGCCTGTTTCATTTGAAGCACAGAATATAGAAGAGCATTCCTACTGTCTGAGAGGGATAATTGATGGAATGGAGGAAGAAGCTGCGTGTCTAATGACTGAGGAGGAAGCAGGTCCATCAACACAGGCGGCTGCTAATGAAGATCCTCAACCACTATCTGAGAATGCCGAGGAGCAAGCAACCACTGTAGAAGAAAAACTTCAATCTCAGCAAAGACACATAATGCAGCTAGAGATCCAGCTAGAGGAGTCCAAGGCAAAGCAGAGTTACTGCCCTGACAAGTATTCTGCCTCTCAGCTGAGTGAAAAGGTTCTTCGGATGGAGACAGGATTGCCAGATAGAGACACATTCAGTGCTGTGTGTGAGTATGTTGCTCGTTTTGAGGGTTCCATTACATACCCAGAAGGTTGGTTCCCCAAAGCACTGAGTCTTGAAGACCAAGTTTTCATGACCCTCATGAAACTGCGTCATAATTACACACACCTTCATCTGGCTGCACTCTTTCACTGTGGTGAAAGCACTGTCAGAAATGTGATTGTAACATTTATAGAGGTTCTCCACAAATTACTTTTTAAGGACATAATGAGTACTGTTCCCAGCCGGGAGAAAAATAAAACCAGCTTGCCTTCTTCATTTCGGCACATCCAAAACTGCAGAATGATAGTGGATTGTACGGACATCAAAATTGCTATCCCCAAGCAAATGGATATCCAGAAAGAGACCTACTCTGCTTACCGTGGCATGCACTCCTTCAAACTACTGCTCGGGGTAGCACCAAATGCTGTGATCACATACCGCAGCAAACTATACCCAGGATCAACAAGTGACAAAGAGATAGTACGGGATTCTGGTGTTCTTCAGCATTTCAAACCTGGAGATCTGATATTGGTTGACAAGGGATTCTTAATCCAGAACATTCTTCCTGAAGGAGTCACTGTCAACATTCCCCCATTCCTCTGTCATGGCCAACTGACACACAGCGAAGCACAGGCTACAAAGCTTATCGCACAAAATAGAATTCACGTCGAGAGAGCAAATGCTCGTTTGAAAGAATTTAGGATCCTAAAGTTCATTCCATCTCACCTGAGGCCCTTCGCAGATAAACTGGTGCAGGTATGTTGCGCACTAGTGAACTTCCAACGTCCTCTCATAAAAGAGGTGGGAGAAAAATAGTGTCTTTTCACATGTAAACACATATGTTTCATATACATCTTTTCAAATCTGTAAGCCCCCCTCCCCCCCTCTCAATCAACTTCCTCTTGACTGACTTTTCTGTTTATATTATTTTACTATATTTATTTGTTTGCCTGTCCTTGTTTGTCTGCCCTCCCTCATACTGTAAAGCGTCTTTGAGTTGTAGAAAAGCGCTATATAAATAAAATGTATTATTATTATACTTTGTTTTACATTTTGAGTTCATCATTACACTCAAACTGTCTTTTCATTGGGTGCATTTTATTTCTTTTATTTAGATTCTGCTTTTTAATCAATCCAGAAACATGTTTCATACTTTGTTTTACATTTTGAGTTCATCATTAAACTCAAACAATGTCTTTAAACTGGGTGCATTGTATTTCTTTTATTTAGGTTCTGTTTAATACACATATTAATTTGACTCAGATGTGCTGATAATATCTGCAAATATAAATCTTTAAACTGTCTTTTTACCTTGAAAAGTCTGGCCTCTCGGGGTAGGCTCATGTTTGTTTTTCTGTCTTTCTCTATCAAAAACGTTACTCCAAAGAATGGTTTGTGATTTGGGATTCAGAGGCAGGCTTGAATCAAGAAACCACAATAGTTTTCTGCATGGACTGCCTTTTTTTATTAAGAAATATTATTTTGTAAATATGTTATTCTCTAGTCAGAAACCTAACACTCTAACAACCACAACATTGCAAAGGTGAGTCAATTACATTTAAAAACTATTCACAATTTCTTAAAATTACTATATTTGAAAATGATAGATTTAAGATCTTTTTCATCGAACATATGAACGACTCAAACAAGGATCGCAGCAGCTACAAGAAAGATCTTCAAAGGGGAACCATAACATCCTGAAGCTGAGTTTTCTCTAAAAGATTTTTTTTTATTTTAACAGCAGTGCTCTCTGAACTCAGAACAAGTAAATTAATATGCCTTTTTGTTTTTCTGTCTTTTTCAGAAAAAAAACACAACAGTGACAAAGGTGATTATTCCGGCAGTGCCAGCTTTGGAAGCATGTGGGCCTTGAAAAAGTCCTCAAGAGCCAACATGTTAGGCTGCCAATTGTCATCTCGGGCTATCGGAATGATGACACTGTCTTTCGTAGTCCAGACCACAAAGTAGCAAGTCTCTCTTGCAGTGAGGTGAAGCTGACCTTGCACTTGGTGCCAGTAAGGATGTTCCTCACGCAGGCTGAATGTTTCTCCTTCCTTACTGACACAGAAGCCCTTGATTTGCAATGCTTCACTAATTGTCATTTCCCTGGCTCCGTAGGGACACTTTACCTCCAGCACAGCGGAAGACCCTACCAGACCATCTGGTGATGCCTCCAACACTCCTGATTGGGAGAGCCACAAACCTGACTCATGGACCTGCATCTGGGTTGCAGTGGTGAATGCCCTGACGCCCTCACATTCATTCATAGTCCCCCACTGTACAGACAAAACACCATCAAGGGCCTGTTGTTGCCCTAGCACCCTGGCAATAAGGGAAGCAGTCACACGCTTTGACCTCAGGACAGCTCCAAAGTTGCTGGCAGTCAACCTTCCTTTCCTGAACAAATGCCAGTTTGGGTTGGTTCGCTGACCAGTGGTAGCCACCTGAATTGCCCTCTGTTGCTCTTCTGACAATGCCATGCTTGCCACAATTGCCTCAGGTCCTTGATGCCCAACAGATTTGAGAATTTCAGGAACAGTATGTTTTTCCAAGCTGTAGTGTTCCTCTTCTGGCTCGGGGGAGAGAAGCCAAGAAATTCCTGAGAACCTGCCCCCGAGTCTGTCCCTCAGCCAGTCACGGTCTTCGGAGGTGGGCTCTCTTGTCAGCGGGTTGAATGAGTTATTGTTTGGAGGAAATAGCTCCTCCACTGAATGTGTACGTTTAGCTGCCTTTGGTTTCTTCCACTGACAGGGGGTGTCAGTGCAGCTGAAATTGTGGATGGCAAAGATGGATAATGCAGCCGCATGACTGCATTTCAATTCTCCATGTGGGTATTCACATTTTGTGGAGAGAATTCCCTCTTCTCCTGTAGATACCTGTGGTGGTGGGATTGTTTTATTATTTAAAATATATTTACATTTGTAATGCCTTCCCAATTATCCCTTTAATTGTTTATAGCCTACTGTATGTTTATTTAATGGATATTTCTGTGTTTTCTGGTGTGTAATATTTGTAATAAAGATTTCATGTGACACATAAAATGGATTTGTTGATGGGAATTAATGTGAATAAATTAACTCTAGCTTAATGGTACTCTAGCTATCACTACTCACCGACACTCTATAAACCTTGTCCCTCATGCTAGCTCTGATAACACCGGTAAGCACACCTTCATCTAGGCTGCACTGTTGTACGTGTCCTGACTTGTAGTGGTTCTCTCCTCTATCTACACTCTTCTTGTCATCTTTGTAAAATGATATCAGACTGGTAATTGACACAGCCATGACTTCTAGTGAAATTCAGTGTGTCTCAAATGAAAAGCTTTGTTAAAATATGCAAGTGCGCGAAAGTCAGTTGAAACGATCTTAAGTTGGCGTGACGTTGAAGTCGTGCGACCCTGCTGCTGTACTGGCTTGTAGTTCGTTTATAGCATAACGTTAGCATTTTGCTTCTGCCGACTAGATTTATTATTCAAAAATTATAAAAGTAGGGTTGACATGTGGATATTATCCGGCTGAACAAAACGTGATCCATCTCTTAAATATGTGTCAACCACAGATCTTATTTCGAGCTATTTTCCAAAATCCTATGGAGAAATTGCATTGCGTTTTAGACGAAGGAACCGGAAGGAGTTTACTTCCGGGTTTAAGGACGCGTCACTGCGGCTCTCTATTGTCCTATTTAATGTGTGTGGCAAAAAAATAATGACCATAGGGGCATAGAGCTGCCATCCCCACCATACGTCATCTCACATAATTCAGAGCTGATTGGCTGTAAGTACGTGTGCTGCGAAAAGTGTGGTGTGTGAAGAGGAGGAGAGAGACGCGTCCTAAAACCCGGAAGTAAGCTGCGCATGACTTCAATGATATTTCTCCATGGGATTTTAGAAAATAGCTCAAAATAAGATCTGTGGGAAACGTAACTGTTAGATAAATGCACGTTGTGTTCACCCGGATAATATCCACATGTCTACCCTAGTTTTATAATTTTCTAATCATAAATCTATCGATTAGATTTATGATAGACTTTTGAAGCTACAAGAAGATAAGGAGGACTTTTACAAAAAAGTAATAGAGATAGGATAGGCAAATTGACTTCATCTTCAAGTCAAGGTAAGACCGCAATTTTATTGAAAATGGGATCTTACTAAGAGGGAACAATTCAATATTTAAATGATAAAATTACATTTTTTGGGTATCCTTTTGTTGAACTGTCCGTTTAAAATTAATCGGAGCATCAGACAAAAAAAGCTTTTGAAAATAATATTATATTTTGATTTAGGTCAAACTATAATATTTGTAAACCTGAAGAGTCAGTGCCAGTGCCTCACCAGCCATGAACCTCACTCCAGAAGTTTATAGACATCTACGTTTTTTGTGCCCCACCACTTTTTTACATATAAAAACGCCACTGCGAACACAGGAGGGGGCTTGGCTGTCTACAAATAAAGACGGCTCATTTTAATTCTCACCAAATATATTGAGGCTGAACCTGAACTTTGAATTCTCTACTCCCATAATAATCTTGGCGATCTTGTTAAAATTGTGAATGCAGAATTAGAAATACTATGTAACTGGTTTGCAGTTAATAAATTATCCCTTAAAGTGGCCAAAACAAATTACATGTTATTCAATACAAAGTCTGAGAGTAGAAATGACTGCATTATACGGATTTGCAATACAGAGATAGAAAAAGTTGGTGCATGTACATTTTTAGGACTGCTTGTTGACGAAAAACTCAATTGGAAGCACCATACTGTATAAATTATGTACAGACTAAACTGTCAAAAACAATAGGTAATTTGTATCATAATAAGAACAGTCTTGAAGAAAAGATACTCTTTATAACAGTCTATTTCTCCCTTACCTTTACTACTGCTCCGAAATATGGGGAAACACGTACTCAACAAATCTACAAAAAATAATAACATCCCAAAAAAAAGTATTACGAATAGTCTGTGGTGTTGGTAAATATGAACACACAACTCCCATATTTAAAAATACTCAATATATTAAAATGTGTTGAGATAGTACAGCTTAAAAAATTACCGATTATGCACAACATTTTCCATAAGCAAATGCCTAATAACATTCAAAAGCAGTTCCAAACCACAGCGTGAACATATGAATGTAAAAAAAGTCACAAAATTAGTGTTCACAATGTTTATATGCAATTATGCATATATTATTATTAATATTATTCATTTGCCAAGTACATGTGTACCTATGTATATATTTATATATAGTATTTTAATTTCCAAAAAAAGATAGTGAAAATTACCCTATATCTAGTTTTCGTATATATATATACTATATATATATCAACCCACTCTCTTCAGTCTGCGTACAAATGACACGACTTTACACATTGGAAAATGCGTGCAATAGATACGCTAAAGTCCGATTTTGCATGCCTATCATACGCCAACTATTCCCATTGAATTCTGAGTCCGAGTTTTGCGTGCATATGAGACGCATGGATACGGTCGTGTCTGAGAAGACCGGAAGCTGTGTGGTCCATAAAAACATTTTATTACTCAATATCAAGCCACGATTATTGATTTTATTTGTAATCGTATAATGTCGGACTTTTTTTGCCGTCCGTGAGGAAAATAAATGGGGCTCAGAGCCTCAAAATACTGAGATCTGTATTGTTTTTAATCTTTTTTTCCTTCGAATTTGTTATCCTTTTCTAAATAACACACTGTTATTTACTCAACAATAACACACTATTATCCTTGTTTTATTTATTTGTTTAATTCTATAATATTGGGCTTTTTAGCCGTCCGTTAGGAACTGATTTTCAAAATAAAGTCACCGGAAACAGACGTAGGCCCGGTTCAAGCTCGATGATTTGGATGTTGTAGCCGCAATGCATGCTGGGATATGGTGTTTCCCCACACGTTTCGTTAAAGGTCCACTGGACGCAGCGCAGTCCAATTCGAGAAGGCGATTCGCCATTAAAAGAAGAAGAAGAAGATATTGAACCCTCCTTGACACGAAGTTCCTCGAGGTAAACCCGTTTTCTGTAATGTAATAAAGACATTTACAGTGTTTTTTAAATGATTTCAGCTTTTGCATCACTTTACACAGCACCATGTGTCAACATACAAGCTTACGCGTGCAAATTATTTGCTAGTTAAACCGTGAACTGCTCAGTTAGCATCATTGAGTTAGCCTTAGCTAACGTCTGTCGTTTTACGGAGCTGTTGCAGTTTAAAATCAATCGATAGTAACATAGTTGATCATGTTGTAAATATAATGGGGCTTCTTCAGTTTTTTGACAGTATTTTAAAGCTTAAATTCACTCTTCGAGCCGATCTGAGATCTGCTCAGATATTTGTTCCGTTGATATTTAAACAGACATTACTAGCCGCTAGCCGATACATGATCCAGTATATTCTGTGCATTAACCAAAAGTAAAAACGCATTAGCAGGTACAGGTTACCAAAAAACATGCATCTGAAGATGATATGTTATACATTAGGAATTCATAATAACTGAATTATTGTTAAAATCAGGGGTGGGGTTTCAAAGGAGATCTACATACTCTTGTTCCTCCATTGCTAATAGAATAACATCAATGCCCTATATCAAAACATTTTAATCATACCTTTCCCTCATAATGCTGATGTTGGTCTAAACTTTAATTCACTTAATATTAGGCTAGTTTAAATTACAGCTACATCTATGATCTAACTAACACCTTCTTTTTTTGTTTCAGCACAATGTCGAAAGAAACTGAAAAAACCAACAAACTAGAAGCTCTTCTTCTGCTTGGGGATACATATGTTGAGGACACACAGGCAAGTTTCTTGTTTTTTTTATACCAAAAGTGTCATTATTTAAATCCAGTTAGTTAATGCCCATTTTTCTCCCTCTGTGTTTCATTACATTCCATGTCCATAAAGAAACTCAACAAGGAAACTCAACAAGGAGACTCAACAAGGAGACGCAAAAAGACGACGCAAAAAGAAGACGAACGACCTCCAAAAGTGACCTAAGAATATCGTCAAGATGACCTGCAATCACTGTCTCCCGGAAGAAGCTGTCATCCGTTGTGAGGAATGTATGCCATCAGAGTGGTTTTGTGCAGAGTGTGATATCTTGGTTCATACAAAACACACTCTGCACAGTAGGCAAACCACCTGTAATGGATTTTACAAGTACATTCCTCCAACAGAGTCTGTGAAACTCCAGGATGGCAAATACATCATTTCTAAACAAGGTTAGTGTCCCATTTTTTAAAAATTGATCAGCCTTTTTTCCCCCTCACAAAAAAACTCATTTTAATCTCAAATTGCATTATGTTATCATAGTGCTTGCTTACAATATTGTTAAATCTCATCCTGATTGTATTTTGACCTTGCAGACCGTTTGCTTCCAACATCCTTTCCTTCAAGGATATGTTCTTGTGAAGTTTTCGATGTTGCAGTCTCTGTTGGTAGACCTATCATATTGGTGTGCATAAATGGTAGGTTTTGGTGAAATTGTTTTTTTTAAAGTATTTTTTAACTAATACATTACTCTAATTCATTGTTATTGTTTTTTTCTTTATGTGTTCTTAGGCCATTACGATCTTAATGTTCCAGAGCTAACATGCAAACATGCACTAAGAAATGGGGTCCAGAATTCAATGACTTGGTTAGGAGTGGATACTGGCCAGCTACCATGCAAGCACAGACCCTGTTCCACCAAGATCTGTTCCATTCCTTTGAGGCTATGAAGACGGCAGCTCCAGGAATGTCTAGATAAGCCTTTATTGCAATGTTGGACCAGAGAACAAAGCAGTTTGGAAGAGTAAGTACAAATGTGAAGCTGAAAGACAAATACATGTATTATCATAATAAATATATTTATGGCCAAATATGGATGAGCGAGATATGATACAAAATATGATAACATATATAATGTATTTTTATTTCAGACTGGCAAGGTGAATGCAGATGCTTTTCAGAGAAGCTTTCTGCAGTATGTGTACTGCAAATTTGAAGAGAATAAACTTCTGGGTAAAGAGCCATTTGTCTGTCCAGCCTGTAGCCCTGAAATGGTGGCTGTTTCAGTAGATGGCAATAGGAAACTTTACAGGTTCCAGAAAACAAACCAGTAAGTTTTTTACATTGACACAGCAATTGTCCTTAGTCCTTGTATTTTAATTTGACATTGGGATTGCTATTTTTATTTATTTTTTACATTACATGTCATTTGTTAGACGCTTTTATCCAAAGCGACTTACATACATTCAGTACAGTGGACAATCCCCACAGGAGCAATTAGTAGCTATAGTTCTTTCCTGTTATATAGCTGTTAAAACTACAGCTGTTGAATCTAAAATATTTCTGTTAGACTTTATAACCTTGTTTTGAAAGATGTGCTTTAAATATAATTATTATTATTATTACTATGTTCAATTTGTAACTAGAGTGGTTATCTATAATTCCTTTTCTTATAGGAGTGAAGAGCCAGGCTTCTTTGACGGAGTGTTTTTAGCCCAAGACTCTGAGGTTTCCACTTTTGTGGAGGATGTTCGAGGGGCTGTCAAAAGTGTGAGTTTTAAATTAAGCAGAGCCAAATGTATCTCACCTTTCTTAATAACTAATAGAAGTTAAAATAGTAGTAACACAGTTGCCTTCATATTTTTTTGGAGATGGGATAGAAGTGTTGAGACCAGATGACAGTTTATCCAAAAACAGGTTTGTTATTATCCAGGGAGGTTGCATATCCAGGTGAATCTGGCAGTCGAGCACAAAACACTTGTGTGTAATAGTTTACATGTTTGATAATACCGTCAGTTGGTCCCACTATCCAGTGTTTTGAAATAACTTCTGATAATGATTCTCTAAAAACGATTTACTTTGGTAGACTGCAGGAAAAGCAATGTGTGGGGAATCTCACTGGACAGCAGCAAGGGAGACCTCTAAGCGAGCCAACAAGTTGGATGAAGAAGGTGTTGAAATTGCTGTGTGTAGGCATGGATTTCTTCTCAAAGGTTGGTAGTTGTCTTGATCATTTTCAATTAAAATATTTGTAGATAATCTGAAGCCTTACCTTCAATCTGCTTTGTACTCACTATTTTTATTTATTTTTAAAAAAAAGCTTTAAATATGTATAGAGGAGAAATCTTTGCCTATCCGATGTTTCTCCAAAAAGGGTTCCAGAGTGCCTCATTTTTGGCAATGGACATGACGTGTCGGTATGTACCATATCTTGACAAAGTGTCAGAAGCCTTGCCTCATCTTCAGCCCCTAAAGGAAATGAGACATTGCTTGTCTGTGATGCATGCCAAAGCCCACAACACCAAATGCGAGGTGAGGATTTGAATTACTTAAACAACAATTAATGGTAAATCTGACCACTACACATGAGTCTGAACTGATCCAAGAGAATGTTTTAAGTTGTGAGTTGTTGACCTTGAGATTTGCATCAACATTGATTACCTCATGCTTTCGATTATTTGGAATGCACGGAACCAGGAGGGTGCCGGCACCACTCTTGGTGAAGAAGTGGAACAAGTAAACAGCTTCTTATCCAGATGTGGCCTAACAACTAAATACATGGCCAAGTCAGGTTTGTGAACTTGTTTGGGCCCTGCCTTCCTGTAAATGTACACATTTATATTTTATAACATTGTAATGAGATGTATTCTTCTTCACAGCAAGAACTGACATGCTCACAGTCCATGCTATGGGCTGGAATCATCGCAAAGAGAATGGCCTCCACATTGCCATGTCCTCTAGATTCAAAAAAGTATGTTTGTGTATTGAAATGGAGATAACTATTTCAAGCTGTAAAATTTGACATTTAAGTCCACCCAATATATATAAAAATTCTCACTAAGAAGGGGCTGTTTGACCAAAAAATACTTCTGTCACGACTGACAGAAGAAAAGCAGATCCTTGTGAAGGAGATGATGCAGCACTGTCAGTACCTCAAGGACTCTGTATCAAAGGTCCAGACACTGATGGCCCCTGTTTCATTGATCACACAGACAGGAAGTAAGTGAACCACATGGATTTATTCACTTTAAAATACATAAGCCAATGTTTTTCAAACCAGCAAAGGCAAACACACTTTAAAGAAGATTTTATCCATCTGTTTGTTTTTATTTGAGTCTGACTGCATTCTAGTCTTTCTTGACCTAAATACGTTTTCTCTGAATAATTTTCACAATTTATATGTTTGCTATATAACTTCTAGGCTATCCGAATGGAATCACAGAGGAGGGGTACAAGGGCCTTATATGCCTTCTAAGGAGAAATCTGCATGACCTCAGACTCAAACAGCAGACAGTAGCAGGCGCCTACAGAGGAATTCTGGAACCCAGTCCTAGGCTGGTGGAAGAGGAGGACGAGGACATGGAAGAAGAAAAAGACTGGCAAAGTGACAACAGCTCAGATGATGAAGATGACGCAGAAGAAGGGACTTGACTTGTGGAAAGTTACTTGGTGCCCTTATGCAGTTCTATAGTTAAAGCGGACATATTATGCTTATTTTCAGGTTATTATTGTCTCCATATATCTGCCTTTACTGTTCTTCATTTTTCACAGCTCCCTTCAGCCATTCTGACTTAATAATCAGATTTCAGCTAGCTGACTGTTTTAAGTGAATAAAAATGTAGTAAAGTGACACCAAACACAAAGCAGTCTAACAACTAACCCGTGGTGTTTAGCTAGCTAACAGGCACAACACTAGCACGCTAACAAAGCGAGCTAACATGTAGATCAGGCCTATTCAACTGGCGGCCCGCGGGCCAGATGCGGCCCAGAACCAACTCCCGAGTGGCCCAGCCTCCCGTAGCCAAATTCCTACACTAGTACAGACCATGAACGCAACACTCCGCGTTGCATAGAAACCACCAAACCACAATGCAGTACTTTTTTTGAAAGTGCATCTAGTGGTGCTAGTAACGGTGGTCCTATGATAGCAACTCTAAAACATGTCTCTCTCAACTCTGAAGCGTAAACAGAGACAAAACGGTCATTGATCTTGTGGAGCAGATTCAAGTCAAGCTGGACCTTTTCGCGACCGACTTGAGCACGGCTCGGATGCTGCATTTTCCGACGCTCCCCAAACACATCACATCTCCGGCACAAATCACGGATGTGATGACAGATTTCATTGCGAGGTTGAAAGAGAACTTTGCCGGTCGATTGGATGGACTTGCTCTGCCCACAGAGGTGATGATGGGCTTTGCCAGAGACCCCTTCACTGTTGCAATAGAGGGGGACATTTCAACCGGAGCAAAGGAAGTGGTCCCCTGCATCGACAAGGGGAAATATACACTGGAACTTATTGACATGCAGCACACTAACGGGCCAGCGAAGTTTTGGAGTGATGTCAAAAAACAGCAGTTCCCTAACGTTCAGAAAGTAGCGATCTGTGTGCTCAGTATGTTTGGATCAACATATGTGAATCAAGCTTTTCACACATGAACTCAATCAAAAGTAGCACTCGCTGCTCCCCGACTGACAGCACTCTTCACCAATGTCTTAGGATTGCATTGACATCCTATGAGCCAAAAATCACTGCTCTTGTTCAAAACAAAAAATGTCCCTTCTCCCATTGAGAAAGTCAGCGATGACAAATCACAAATGAGGTGATAGTAAGCACCTAGTTTACTATAGTAGACGTGTAGTGTAGTATTCATTCATATAGTTTCCCGCAGTGCTTGAATTGGAATAAAAAAGGTGCCAGTACTCTAAATCGGCAACTGTTTCAAGTCAATTAATTTATACAGCCCAAAAACAAGTATTTGGCTCAAAGTCATATAGTATATTCTACAATGCTGGTGGGTTTGTCTCTTTACTGTATATTTTAGAAAAGCTCACTGGACGTAAACAAAATGACTCAGGGTGCATCTGAGATCAGAGGGGGCGCGGTGGTAAAGTGCTATTTTTATAAATGGGGAGTGGACCTGACACCCTAGGGGGGTCCGGGGGCATGCTCCCCCGGGAAGATTTTTTAAAAATATTGAAGTTAGATGCATCAATCTGTTGCACTTTGGGAGCAAAAGGAAGATATATATGGATACCTCTCAACATCTATATGAAACAACTGTAAACAGATTTACTTTGTCTTTATGGATATAAAAGAAAGTAAAGCCTGACTCCTACTGGCGGCTGGTTAAATGACTCGTCCCTGAGTACACTCACCATCTTTCAGCAGGAAAGGAGAGAGGGAGTCCTTGTCCGGCGACAACCGCTGTCTTTTCGCACTATTATTAAGCCACGCTAATATTTTCCAAATGCTAACGTTATGTGATGTCTTTTCTGCTCTAGTCTATCGCTGCGGTGCGTCATAGATGCGTCATGAAATGCCGCCGGCTGGGCATATTTGCCGGCCTTTTTACTGAGCACTGGCACCTTGCCGGTACTCAGTAAGAAGTGCCGGTACCACATGGGTAAAAATCAGAAGTGCCGGTACTGCGTACTGGTGAGTACCGGCCCAATTCAAGCACTGGTTACCCGTATCCCTTGTTATGGGTTTGTGCACTGAAGGGTTTGACAGTTCTTTCTGTATTCATTTAAATGCACTTTGTAATGTGTCTGGGTCAAATGTGACCAAAACGTATGATTTTTTTGTTATTACTTGAAAAGTGAAAAAATAGTATTGCTACAGTACTACCTCTTTGTGTTGCATTGGAGCTCTTTTGCTGTTTTTTTTGTATGTGAGGACATTTATTAAGACTGCTATTATTGTATTCAGTAAATGCACTTTGTGATGTGCCTGGTTCAAAAAAAAAATAACCTGAAAATTTGACTTCTAAAGCAAACAACTATAAAGTTTAATACAAATATTACCAAAAATGTACCCAATACCCATTAAAACATCCAAGTTGGATCATTATTTTAAAAAGCTTACCAACCTGAGGCCATGCATAGGAAATATCTCCCAGAGTAAAAACTCATCCACCAGTGGTAAACAAATTTAAATGTATTAAATCGATGTGTGTGGTTGTGGAAATACTGGAAGTGACGTTGTGCGATTGCGTTGCCATGCAACAGCTTTGGTTCATGTTAATTTACAAACTCTTCAACTACAACCCTAGTTATATTTAAAACATTTTTAGAAGGCCTCGCGAAATACTTTAATGTAAATTATGTTGTGAAGGAATGTGTGTATAACAAAATACATCCGTCATAAACACAATACCGAAAACATACGTAGTGATGTGACGTGTGATCCTCAGCTTGTTGGATGTTTTAGCCGCAAAGCATGTTGGGATATGGTGTTTATGCGATATGAAATCTGAAAACATGTTTTAAAAATAAAATAATACTTTATTCCGAGTGTGCTTGCTTTTCTCTTTGGAAGTCATCACATAAATGCATTATAATACACGGTTCGGCTGCATTAAATATTAGACATCTGCCGTTGTTCTCTCTTTATAGAGCCCTGATGAGAAGACTTCTGGACAAACTGAAGAACTGCCGCCGAAACATACGTGACGTGGATCATAAATATATCAGCAATTAAACAACATCTTCAATTTATTTTCACACAATGCGTCTCCTTGCAGTATCAACACTAATTCGGCTGACTTTTATATTTGATCCAATCGGTAGATAGGCTGTATTTACACCATAATGTTGCACAGCTGACAGACAAGGACTTGTATTTTTTTTTTTTTTTCTTTGAATATAAGAATGTAATTACTGAGTTGAGAGAATATTCAGGGATTTGGGTGATGGGATACACATCTATGGAATCAGAATTTCAATAGCTTACCGTTAAATGACGGATATACCTTTCTGTCTGCAAATCAGATATTAATGTGAAATATTATAGCAATATCCTGTAAAATTATGTGAAAACTTGAATAAAACTACACATATTCAGATGTTATACATGCATACGTGTCCTACACTAATAATACAAATTATGTTATTATGGCATTGTATGCTGTGTGTATTTATTTCACAATAAAGTTAATAGTAATATTATGTTTGATATTATGTTTTATTAACTAGACCACGTTCTGATTAATGATGTGAAATATAAACAACCCTTAAATCAGACTTCAGTTACACCTGAGTAAAATTCAGGGAAGGTGATTGTCAAGTGCCAACAATCAGGCGAGATATTTGATAGTTGGTGCTTGAAAAGACTAAACATTTATCTGCAGATCCCTATAAAGTATATTCATTACTTGTTATTCTCTACTAATAGTTAATTAAAGACTGTATATAATGGCTATTTTGCACATCCCTTTCAGGATTTTGGTTTATTGACATACTGTATCATATACACAACTACATAAAAAACGTTATGCAATGAATGAAAAGCTTGGGTTGCAGGTTCCCCAACAATAAACTGTCATATTCTGCACATTCATTATACTATCTACCTACATCTTATAAGAGTAAAATACATATAGTGCCTTATTAGTTTGTCTGTTTTGCACATCTTCCTATTAATATATGTGTACATCCGGCACTAAACAGTTTTATTGTAGAGATCACTTACAGCATCTTCTTGATTTTTTCTAATCTTTCTATATTTCTATCATTTCTACTTTCCCCCTAAAATATTCAATAGCGTGCTTTAACCACTAGGTGTCCTTTTCTATCTATCTAGCTGTGCACCATTATGGGGTAAATAAAGCCTATCAACCAAATATATATCAAATATAAAATTCAGCCGAATTAGTATTTATACTGCAAGGAGACATATTTTGTGAAAATAAATGTAAGACGTTGTTTAATTGTTGATATATTTATGATCCACGTCACGTATTCAGTTTCGGCGGCAGTTATTAAGTTTGTCCAGAAGTCTTCTCGTCAGGGCTCTATAAATAAAGAACTATGGCAGATTTGTAATATTTAATGCAGCCGAACCGTGTATTACAATGCATTTATGTGATTGTAATGGAAACCTCTGTAGCAATGGAGAGTCAGGACTCAGAGAGACATGAGGAGAGCAGGAGCTTTGATGTCAAACACTGATGGTTTATTTAGGAGTATCGTCCGGAGAATTCACATCACATGTCACAGCAGCTAGAGGTTCTGACTTCACGGTAGAGTTGCCACGTCAATTCTGAATAACTCTACCCTAGACCCATGTATTTAGCTAGTTCAGAGAGAATAATCAACATTGTGCATAACAAGATATAATCATAACTCCTCTATCAGCTGATCCAACAGGCAGGAACAGGGAGACAGAACACTGAGAGCACGGCAGCCAAGTTTACAGGTGCGTGTGTTCAGTCAGTTTGAACTGATAAACTGGAAAATATTTCCCCAACATTGATGACTTCCAAAGAAAAAAGTAAGCACACTGGGAATAAAGTATTATTTTATTTGCTTGGCACTTCCGGGTATTTCTCCACTGGTTCTCCATGTTCACAATACCGTGTAACGGTCACGTTTGAAGGGACGAAATCATGACATCTTCACGTCTCCCAGCATGGTAAATTGTCACATGTTCATGTCTTGCCCTGATACCGGGTTGAATACAGCAGTGTTATCTAATCCTGACCCTCAGTGTATATTTTTGTGTATTTTGTAGTTAAAAAAGGTATAAAGCCCACATCTGAAGGCATAACATGTTTGTATACCTTAAAGATCTCCTACCATCAAACAATCAATTATTCAAAATACTTGAGGCTGGAGTCCCAAATGGTCTCAGAATCTACACCTGAAAGAGGCTTCTGCCAGACAGGTGAGCAATAAACTTTGTCCTATAAGATCTGTCATTTTTGGAAAGTTCCTGACCCTGACCAGCTATGGTTATAAGTTAATTTCTTAATTGATATCAATAGCAATGAGGAAAAAAAACAGCCTACAAAGTCGGGTTGTTGTCTTCGGGTCAAATCTGACAGATTTACTAGTTTTATCAATCATAACTTGTATCAATCACGCCTGTATTGAACAATATGGTGAGTGCCTTGCTAAAACTGTAAATGATGAAAGAGATGTTTATAAACAAATACTTTTATTTTGATTTCAAATATATTTATATATGATTTATTTATGAGATTTTTTAAATGAACTAGTTCGTCAACAGAACTTCATAATTTACAACACAACAACGAACATTTAGGAAACTGTCATGTTTATATTCATGTGCGATTCCCAGGATGGTGGCCAGGTCTTTTTGCTGAAAGAAAAACAAGGCAAAAAAAAAACAGTTAGACATTTTTTTTCAATTTCTGAAATATGTTGAGTATACAAAATCCTTTCAAATGTCTTCTCAACCCTAAGAAGGGCCATACACATAACGGTCTGTTTTCAAATCCTGGATGCTAGGCCTGTCGGTCGAGCCTTTAGTGCCTACTCTTGTTCCGACTTTCCAAGGAAACTGAGGGTGATCCTTATGCTGCTAAGCTTCCAATCACCGAAACGTATTCAGTGTGTTTTGTTTTTAATGTTGTCTGTGGGACAGCAGTGTTTTAAACGTTGTTTACCCCAAACCATACTACATTATTTTAATTCTATGATAAGCAGCTCACCTGATTCCTTCAACAATAATGATGACCATAACTGCATATTGGACATTGTTGACATTCAAGCTGGTCACAATTTAGCATGTCATTTAAGTCTTCGTAACTATTATTAGTAAAAACACACTTAACAGTAGATTTAGGTGTTGACAAAGCTACATCTCTCTTTAGGCTATCACCAATGACACATATTAAAAAGGGCCCAATAGTGCTTTTGGGGGTTTTCCATTTCCAGTAGTGTGTTGCTTACGTAATTGTGAATGTAAAGGGACTGCAAAAGCTTAATAGAAAAAGTTCCCCCAGAGTTTCTCTCCAACACACCTGACTGAAACTAATTCCTAAATTAAACGTAATAGACTAAGGGGCGGGACGTATCCAAGCGGTTGGCTCTGGTTTCAGACAGAGGGTGAAAAGAGGTGCAGCAGCACAGGCAGTATGAGAACAATAAAGAGCTTTTTGAACATTTAAGCAGGAAAAACGTAATACTAATGAACCTGGAAATTAACAGACTATGTCCTCTTTAAGTTCTCTCAAGTCTATAATTACAAAGCAACCCTGATTTCTCGGATTTCTGAACTTAAAATGGTGCAGGTGCTTATTACATGAACTTAAATAACTCACAATTCATGGCAAAACTGACTTCTTAAATAGATAGATAGAGATTTATTGTCTCCCTTGGGAGAGATTTGCCTTGGGCAGTCGAGAGAATACACATAAACACAGGTATACATATAGAACAACCAGAGTCACAGATACACTACAAAGATCACATGGCATACATAAGGTATACAAACATACAGGTGTACCCGTTACACTCCATTATTAATTAGGCCAAACTGTCAATTTATTGACAATTGAGTTAAACAAGAAATCTGAATTTACCATGCAGGGCAGGGCAGCCAATGGACCAGCACTTCTTTACAGCCCTTTGAAACAGAAGAGAGGACAAAAACTAAATATTAATTATTTTAATTTATAATTCAATACTTCATTGCATTTCATCCCCCAGGATTTTAAAATGGTAAATGTTTGGATTAATGTAAGACCTCCCAGAGAACAGCTCAACATGTAATTGTTGAATTTCTGACAAAATTCAACAATTTGAAAACTATTATGTTTGTTGTGTTGAAGGTCCATACCTGTTGTGTACTTCATGCAAACAATATAGCTACTAACCTTACTTTCACATGTCTTTGACACAGATTGCACTGGAAACGCGTCCAGTTTGCTGTGATATTCACACACTGTAAAGAAACATGAAATTAAATTGTCCATAAATCCAAAACTTGATATCATGTATGGTCTTGCAAACTTTTAAGTTGGGTTTTCAAATTGAAAAACACCATTCGTAAGGCCTCAAACAAATGCATGTCATAATTTTCCCATACTTTATATGACATAATGCACCTCTTGGGTACCACAAATGACCACATAGTGAACCACAGATTATCTCCATGTGCCACAAAGCTTTTTTTAGGTATAAAAAGAACTACTATTATGTCAAAAGTTGTATATTTTTTTTATTACAGATCTGTAATGCCTGTATTTTTTTTTCATACCTTCCTCCTTGTTTTGTTTTTTCTTGCCTCGCTTCTTTTTTGTGGATATTTTAACAGCTCTCTTTCTATAAAGAGAAACAAAAAACAAGTGTTAATTGCAATAGTCATGTGGTGTGTGCTTTGCAAACCAGGGAAGTACTTGCGAGAACACTTACATTTTAAGAAAAAGTTGGAAAAGCAAAGAGTGAAAAATCTTCTGGCTTAGAGGCCAGTTGGTGGTGATACTTTTTTTTTTACACTGGCACTTTTTTATAACCGTTCTGTATCTCATATTGTATAGAGTCAAGATTTCCCTCATTGTTCTACATCATATATTCTATATTGATACCTACCTGTCGATTGCTTTTTTCTCTGCCTCAAACTCTTCTTTCTCCACTTCCACCACCTGTTCTTTCTCCTTGCCTGCCTCCATCTCTCCTGCCACCACCGGTCCAAACTCTTCCTCTGAGTCTTTCTGTCCCTCCAGCTCTCCTCTCTCCAGTCCTTCACTCGCTAATCTGTCTGTCTGTGTCTGTGTCTGTGTCTGTGTCTGTGTCTTCTGTCTCCATCTCCTGCATCTCAGTAGTTCCCTCAGTCTCATCCATTTCACCTCCCTCCCCCTGTTCTGTCTGGTCATCTTCTTCTCCAGTCCTTTCATGCTGATTGCTGCCACAGACCCTCTGTCTCAGGATCCCATGTTTTGAAGTTAAACAAAGCAGAAAAACAAGACATTAAAGATGTAGTGCAGGGTTGAAAATATGATTAACCAAAAAATATTAAAGTTTAACAAAGAAAAAGGAATAAATGAATTGCCCAAAACCAATTTAGGTTGTCTAAAATATTATCTGACTGACATTTCTATCTGATCCATCTGGATAGGTACACAATACAGGATTAAACTTAATAATGAATCATGAATGTGCTGTGAACTATGAAGGCAAACCATTTTTTCCAGGACCGCATGGGCTACCGGTGGCAGCTCGAAGGGGCACTGGAGCTGGGCCGTCCACTTCTTATTTTTATTGTGGTACTTCCCCCAGAAGAGGAGAGGAAAGTACCCAAGGGCCTTCAGTTTTTTGACCTTAAAAACAAATAAAAACATATAGACAAACATCACACAAATAGATACAGACAGATAGATTTTCCAGGCAGTGTTAAAAAGGCAAGACTTTAAAAAAAAGAGAGTTGGCAGTGCACTCTCTATAGTGTGTCTTAATCAGAGAGAATTATCAGAGCAAGACCACTACTGTTTTCTAAAGGGACAATTATGTTCCTGTTCTGTTTTGCCATTCATTAGCATCTGCCATGAAGTTATATTCACTCTACCACATTACAAGTGAACCAAAGGAGACACCTCTTAACCACACCGCATTGGCCGTCGGCCATGTTTTTGTGGTGTGTCCCGCATCATTGGCATTTTTTGCCATTCCCAACAACCTTTGCTGAAGATTCAACATGTTGAATTGGCAGCAGAGCTGTCTGCAAAATAAGCTAGCTTAAGGAAATCTGTGCACAAGAAGAAAAACGGACTTGAGGAAAACTAACTACTACAGTCCAAAGGCTCACACAAAGTCTTTTAATTTGTTATCTCATCTGGTCGTTCTATTACTCAGATATTCCCAACATGAAGCTGAGTGGAGAGTGTTGTGAAAATGTTTTAAAGAGTGTATCACAAACATTGCCTTTATTTCTAGAGCCTTATGTATTTTGTTGTCCCTTTTGAAATGAGGAAGACATGCTTCTGCCTACTGCTGTTATGGAGAGTAAAATCCTCTTATTCAGGTGCAGAGTGTAAGTGAGAGTTGGCAGTAGGTTTTAATCTGTGTGGTGTTTGACCTTCTGGCTTAAAAGTAGGCAACGTGAGGATACCATACGTCGCTACTAGTTCTTTGATGTTGGTTGGTGAGTCAGAACATTTAGTCTAAAATTGCTTTGGGGGGTGGGGATGAATGGCAAACAATGTTGACAGGGCTAAAGTCAATGTATCGTTTTTTATATTTATACTAGCTAATTATTGAAATATTGCAAATGCATTTGGGTTAATGAAATCTTGACACATAATTGAATGACATTTCAAAAGTTGTTCCTTCCCTGTACAATATAGATTCAATTAATATTTCTCTAATGTTGTGGGACAGTAACCTTCAATTGCTGACCAAAATAAAATAAAAAGTTTATTACCACCAGGGCAGAATTATTGAATATCTTCGATTGATTTCTCGACCGGTGTACTTTTTGGGCCCAGTCTTTTGCTTTCTGCCGGAAATCCTTCATACGGGCCGTGTGCCTTGATTTCAGCTCCAACATCTTCCCACACTGAGGAAGTGAGAGGGAAATACGGAGTAGGAAGGACATACTTACTTTTTCTGATAGAAAGACAGTTATAAACAGTTGGGAAACAAAGTATTGCTTATTTCTTTCTTTTAACCATATATATGATGATATAATATAATACTTCCCAAAAAAATGAATCGGAAAATCAATTAAATTCAACTGATTGTACAGACTGACAAAATATGCTACCGAGTAAATGTACCGGATCATTTATTCAGCAGGCTAACCAAGTTAGGATATCTAATTAACAGTATACAGAGGGGCCACATTCAATTTATCTAACTATTTGTAGCAATTCATATTTTAATTGACACTATGAATGTCCATTATATGGCCTCATATATAAACATAATAAAATATTATTCATTTTTTTAAATCAAAATATTGTTATTTAAAAGAACCAACAGTCAAACTTTTCAATGGAACAGGCACATGCAGTAAATGTAATGTTCTAAAAAACACCTATACTGTGATGCACATTTGTGGAGTGACAAAACTCTTTCCGGCTTTTGTTAGAAAAAAGTCACCACTTTGTTCGCCACTTTTATTGTATTGGGTTTTGCAGAAAACAATGAGATATTTATAGGCAAAACTAACTGCCATTTATGTATGAAAATGGCTTTGTCCGAGAGACAGTATAATATACTGTATTATGAATACTTTAGTAGACATATATATATATATATATATATAGTTATATTTACCTTTGTGCATCTACGATTTGCGCAGTTTGATTTTTCCAAACAATGGGGGCACTGTCTTTTTGTGGATCCACCTGGCATCGTTGCTACATTATGAACAAAACAAAAACATCACATGTATCACATATAGTTATTGGCATGACACAAAACAAAAATTCTTCCATATAACCATGTATGATTACTAAAGTCAAATGATATAATCCAAATGATGTTGATTGAATTCAACTTCAAAATAGTGTTAAGTGTGATATCAAAGTTCAATTAGTAGCACTTTAAAATTCACAAATTCCAGGGTAATATCATAAATAACTTTCAATTTCTGGTAATAGTCAGTACGTATTGTGTAATCTTTTTTTGGCATGATAAGATGTTTTCTATTAGCTATCATCATAAACCTCAAATCATGTTTGTTCATAAAATGTATCTGTTATTGCGTGATATAATGCATGTTTTTTGAGATAGAGACTCTACTGTAGTCAAACTAGTACTTAATATTAAATTGCTCTTATGTTCCTGAAGTAAATATAAATATATTCAGTTTTATTCATAATTTTCTTTTCGATTTTTATTATAGAGTAATACACATTTTTTTATATTTCTATTATTCAGATACTCTTTCGAGCTACTGTTGAAATGAATATATTTGATGTTTATGCCAATTATTTGTATTGTATTTTGTATTTTATATTCCTCCTACATATTTTTTATTAATTTGTAATGTCCAATAACACTGGGCTGCAACGAAATAATTTCCCAATTTGGGGTGAAAAAAGTATCTATCTATACACTATTCGTTTAGATTAAAAGCACGACATGTACATATGATTTAAATTATAAATTACATATCCATATAGGCCTACTCCTAAACTTACAGTTTATGTGGACCGGATCGTGTATCGGCTAGTAATGTCTGTTTAAATATCAATGGGACAAATATCTGAGCAGACCTCAGATTGGCTCGAAGCATGGGCGCGGGAAGGGGGGTGCTGAGGGCGCTGCAGCACCCCCTAGCGGCAGGCAGGGGGTGCGGAGCTCCCCTGTCTGAATTATTATTTTGACGGTTATTGCTGCTCCCGCTGTGCATAATCTGTGTAATATATGTAGCCAATAAATTCCACATTGTTGGTAAAATAATATTTTGGCCTGCCCCGAATGTTTTTTCTGTAGGCCCGGACAATTCTACCTCAATAATATAATACATTAACCGTGCTTTACGTGAACCTCATCAAGACACTAGAAAGGACGGCAGGACTGTAATTTCCCATGTTCAGTGAATGCAACAGAGGCAAGACACCAGACCAATCAGAGAGTTGCATGGAAATAAAAGTGCTTGTGTCATTCAAGCTCGCGGCTCTGTGTGTGTGCGGAAATAGCGCATTTAGTGTGTGTGAGAGAGGGGGAGAGAGAGGGACCGGTGCCAGCAGCAGGGACCGTGTTGTTAGCATCTGGTTAGCTAGCTGCACTAACGGACATACGGAGCTGTTTGTTCCACAACAAGCTGGAGGAGAGCTCTCCTGTCAGACTGAGAGACTCAGGTGAGCTAAAGGACTCTCTGAGTGTTTAGATAGTTAACTTTAGTCTAAGTTATCTCAGTGGGTCTCAAACGGTTTGGTCAAAAATTATTCAAAAGATTATTTCCGCGGCACACCTTCATATGATCATTATAGTTATAAAAAAAATAAGAGAATAAAGGAAAATCAGTTATGAAATACTATATGGCAGTAAAACAAGAATACAGTTTGAAAGGGGAGTGATTTGTAAAATATCCATAAAGAAAAATAACATCTGCTTACAGTTGTGTTTCATCTGGGTGTTGAGAGATGTATCCATAGATCTCTTAATGTTGCTCTCAAAGTGCACCAGATTGATGCTTTTAACTTCAATATTTAAAAAAAATCTTCCCGGGGGAACATCTCCCTGGACCCCCCTAGAGGAGGTGAGGTCCGCTACCCACTCGTAAAAAATAGCACTTTACCCCTGCCTATATGCCGTGAGCTGATTATCGAGCCTTCATTGTAACAGTCGCGGGTTTACTGTGTGTTTGCGTGTAGGGAGTTTTTTTGTGCGTGCTCTATAGTGCCCGTAATAGTGTTCACTGGAGTCCAGCACCTCAGCACCCCCACTCAAAATACCTTCCCGCGCCTCTGGCTCGAAGAGTGAATATAAGCTTAAAAACCAGAAATACTGATCTGGATTCAGTAAAGTATTGTGTACGATAATCACCTTAAACAGGGATACCAAGTGACATATAAGACTTACAGATGTATGCATTAACATGCCTTTTCCCCAAACATGATTAATAATAAGTAAATCGCCACTCATTTGGGATTAGATCAGGTTGACAAATGCGTTTAAAGCGGGTTCAGTCGGCTACCATTACTTAATAACACTAACGCAGTCTGTTCGTGTGTGGTGCGATCACAGGCTAAGTACAAAAAAACTGAAGAACCCTGTCATAACACGATCAACTATGTTACTATAGTTGATCTTGGTGGTCTTCCTCTTCGCTAGGAAGACCACCCAGACTGACAGCGGGCTAATAGCGTCATATAACATCTCCTTGCTGATAGCCAAATGTGGGCAGCCGTTCACAATCGGAGAGAAGTTGGTACTCCCTGCCATCAAAGAGGTCATATCTACTGTGATGGAGCGTGATTCCACACAGGTGCTGAAATCCATCCCACTCAGTAATGACACCGTAACACGCAGGATTGATGAAATGGGTGCTGATACAGAGGAGCAGCTGTGTGCCATCCTGCGGGAAACTCCATTCAGCCTTCAGCTGGATGAGACAACCACTTCTGACAACAATGTTCTGTTGATGGCCTATGTCCGCTATAGCACCTCCAACAGTCAGGAGATGGCTGAGGAATTTTTATTTTCCAAATATCTGGTCACAGACACCAAGGGCCAGACCATTTTTAATGCACTGGATGCTTATCTACAGAAGTCAATCCCGATCAACAACATCCTCGCATGTGCTACTGACGGTGCCCCTTCCATGGTTGGCAGGTACCGTGGCTTCACCATTCTGCTGAAGGAGCAGGTCCCGCATGTCCTCACAGTCCACTGTGTCTTGCACCGCCACAACCTTGTGGCCAAATCTAAAAGTCCACCTCTCCACGAGTCTCTCAATGTTGCAGTAAAGGCAATAAACAAAATAAAACCCCACGCCCTGAATAACAGATTGTTCCGACAGCTGTGTCAGGAAAATGATGAGACCTTTGAGCGTCTTCTTCTCCACACTCATGTCAGCTGGCTCTCAAAAGGAAACTGCCTTGCTCGTTTTTGTGAGCTGTTTGACAGCATCGTGGAGTTCCTGGAGGAGGTGGATGCAGCTCTCGGGGAACAGGTGTCATCCAGCCGCTGCGACATCATGTACCTCGCAGACTTCTTTGGCAAAATGAATGAAGTAACGCTGAAACTCCAAGGAAAAGGAGTTACTCTGATCCAGAGCAAGGCGGTCATCCACAGTCTCACCTCCAGGCTGGATCTATACCGGCAGAGCATAGGCAGGAGGCAGTTTGCTCATTTCCCGCTGTTGACCAAGGTGATCTAGCCTAGGCTACTAAATAATGATAATAATAAATAATACATGTAATAAATGTAGGCTACTCTATGCAACACTATTTGTGTTCCTGGTTAGTATAAATAACTTATGTTCTGATATCAGAATAAAGAAACATCAATTAGTAAACTAATTAGCAATAACATAACCAGTTTAAAATCGGATGGTAACATTCTGCACCGATAACAATTTCCTGGTTATACTCATTGCAGGTGTCTGAGGCTCTTACCGATGAGCGCCTTCTCATTTACACAGACCACCTGAGGATGGTGAATGCCGACTTGAAGATCCGCTTCAGAGATCTTTTGGACCTCGATGTTCCCACCTGGGTGGTGCAGCCCTTTCAGGCAGATGTGGCGGAATGCGAGCCAGCAATACAGGAGCATCCCATCGACATCCAGAGTGACGATGAGGCCCAGGCTATTTTCCGCACCTCTGGCTGGGGCAACATGTGGGTCAAATACTCTCAGCGTTAACCGGCTCTCTGGGAGAAAGCGAGGCTGCTTCTTCTGGCTTTCCCAACCACATACCTCGTGGAGCAGGGATTCAGCCAGGTCCTCCACATGCAGTCCAAGTACAGCAATCGCTTGAACTTGACGGCCTCAGGTGCACTGCGACTGAAACTAAGTTCTCTGCAACCCGCAGTGAAGAAACTGGCGGAGAACCACCAAGCGCAGGGCTCACACTAACCTTCCCCACCCCGCAATTTGGCGAAATGCAACACCTTTCCGACCTGTTAGTTCTGTTGGCCTAATGTACAGTTTTGTAGCCTACTGTTTGTTCTGCACTGGACATGTGTGAAATTGCTGCTGTTCCGTAGCAGTCTGTTTGTATTCTCTGCTCTTGACTGAGTTTGTTTAACACTCATAAATATCATTTTTATTCACATTCACATGGCTTTTCTGCTCTCTGGTAAACTAATGATAATGATATTCCAACTGCCCAGTTAAATCAAATCTATTATTTGGCATTCAGTGACATTCTTTTTAAATGATATAACACAGAATTTTAGTCAACATTAATATTCAGGGAAGAAAATAAGTCTACTTTTTTTGATGGGGGGTGGTAAGAGACCTGGATAATGGACAGGGGGGCGCTGGCCCAAAAAAAGGTTGAGAACCCCTGGCCTATAGGAAGAAACGGCCATGAACACATACATACAAAAAAAGATTCCTCAGGCCAGCAGGCCACTTAACAGGCCAGGCCATCGGGAAGCCTCCCGGTCCTCCCGGTGGCCAGTCCGGGCCTGACCTACACAACTAATGTAGAACACAGACTTATTGTCTTCCAGCCTGACAGTGTGTGTGTGTAACATAGACTATATATATATATATATATATATATATATATATTGTAGCATTTCCCTCCACATAATGGTCGTAGGCTTTACTGATGAACCAGAATTTATTCAAACTCCAGACCCAATGTAAGAGCTTGAGCCTCTTCGGGGGGTGCTAACATTTAAATATACAGTCCGTTCTTCTCTTTCTCCGCCGTTACATAGAAGATATTACTTTCTCCGTCACGTTGTTTTCAAAAGCTACAACCACTTCCTGTCAGCCTTGTTAACTCGCCTTCAAAATAAAAGCATAAAAATGAAACAGGAAGTTCACCTAAATTACATTATAAGATATATATAAAACTGCAACGAAAGCAACAAAAACAATGCAACATCCCCTTCAGTTTCAAATAACACAAATTGGGTTATCTACACTCCCACCAAAATTATGAATGTTTCATTTTCAAAACATGAACTATGAAGAATTTTCACATTTAAGAATGTCAATGTCTCTTTGCCATCATCAGCTTAAGAAGCTTCTAACAAAAGAACCAGCTTCTGCACTGGGCGCTCCAATATGGAAGGTTTACCAAGGCGCTCACCCTTCTTGTTCAGTCTCTTATCTCCAACTGAGATCTTCACTCTCCTCACAAGTCCATCCTTACCGCTGACAGTCTCTAAGACTCTTGCTAGTCTCCATTCACCTCTTGGTGACAGTTCATCCATGTCCTGCTGTAGTAGACTATGGCCATGGCTTCATAGAGTAGAATCCGTAGTGAAGCGTCATTGAGTCTATCATGGGAAAGTGACAGAGTAGTGTTCAAAACACTCCTGACAGTCTTTATCTGGTTGTGAGCTATTATCAGCTTCGTCACGTGGTGCTCTTTAGGGATGACCTTTGGGTGCTTGAATGAGTCAGCGAGGGATGAATGGCGGAGTCTTCCTCCCACCTTGAGGATACCATCTGTGTCCAGGAAAACATCAAGGTTGTTTAATTTGTTGCAACACTGTAATTGACTTCCTTTCTTTAACAGTCTTATTTCTTTCTTATATTTTTGACTTTGCAGATCTTGGATTATGACAGGTTCAGCAATTTCCAGTTCGCTCACTGCAACATGACCACCTGACTTGATGTTTTTAGCTTGTCGCAGAAGGCGGGCCACAGCTTTGATGGCTCGGGACCATGACGAAAACTTTGACAGACGGACGACAAGACTCATCGTTTCTGTGGTCTTTGTTTGCAGCGCCTGTGCCTTTTTAGGGTGGTAGATGCCATGATGGGGAATGTACCATTTTTCACCATGAGTTCCGTTTTCGTTTACTTCTTCGACATCATCTCTCTCAATGATTTCTTTCATGAATGTTGTGTAGTCTCTTTTGTATTTCTCATCTCTGCAGAACTTTTGTCGATGACAGAGCCTGATTTCAGCAAGTTTTTTGTTATCAGGTAATTGTGGCCATTGCTTGAAGGGCAGAGGCATCTCATAATGCCCCTTGTCATTTTTCCTTATGCCGTCTTTGAGTTTTCCAAGGAAAACAAGGTCCTCTTCTGAGACAGTTTTTGTCATCTCCTTTTGTGTCCTTAAAGTCTGACTCCAGGGCGCCTATCACATCCATCTGCGTAACTGGAGGGAGTTCCTTTACCGTAACTCTTTGACACAGGCTGGATTCAGATTTCTCGTGAGACGGTGTTGAGCAGCCCACACTGCTCCACCCCAAATCTGTCAGGATGGCAAAGGGCTCGTTGTCTTTTCCTGTTAACACCTGTCTGGATGTCAGTGCTCTGGGACAGTTGTACCCGATTAGGAGTCCGACATCCCAGCTGAGGAGAGGTGGCATGTTATCTGTGATTGCTGTTAAGTGAGACCATGGCTTTGCTGTGTCATGAGTGGGAATATGATCATGATTCGCAGGAATACAGTCTCTTGTGTAAGAATGAGGAAGGTCATGATTCACTCATCGTGATCATGTTCTTTCCAAGCATGGTGGTAAGTTACAGTTTCACAGGATAGGTGTCGGCTTGTAGTTCCTTGCTTACCTCTTGGTCTATGAAGGTACTGTCACTTTGAGTATCTAATAATGCATAGACAAGCTGTTCTTTGGAAGGGTTTTTAGCTGAGGACACCCACACAGGAACGATCATGGAAGTGCTGCCTGTCTGACCGCCTCCAGGGACGTTGAGTACCGTAGCTGCTTTGGTTTCATGTTCACTATTAAGAGCTGTGTTCACAGTGAAAACAGATCTTTCTTGATTTCCACGTCTTCTGAAGTTCTCATCGTGGAGACAGGTAGGGTGCCTTCCCTGACATACATCACAAGTGTGGCGGTGACGACATTCCTTTGCACCGTGACCTGACTTCATGCAGCCGTAACACAGCTTATTATCTTTTACATACTGTATGTTCGTCGATCCTCCAGGGACCTTTCCATGAAGGTTGTACACTTGGGCAGGTGATGATTATCATCTTTGCACCACATGCAGGGGGGCCTTGGGTTTTCACTGTTTATGGCAGTTTGTTTGCTGAAGACATTTGCTTTATTTCCCCTTGTTTCCTTAATGCCTCTTTTGTCATATGAGTTGGATGAGTAGAGAGCATGTAGAGAAGTTACTGGGTTGCATGCTATCTCTGACTCTAATGACACAAAGTGAGTGAAATCCTCAAAGGTGGGAAACTCTTTACCTTCCATGAGAGCGATTGTAACTTGGCGATTCCAACGTGCTGCTAGCCAATCAGGAATTTTCTGGATTAGCTTTTGGTTTTCTTCGCAGTCATTTAGAATATTTAGACCCTTCACATGGGGCATGCTTTGCAGGCAGGCATTTAGGAAGTCAGAGAATGTTCTTAACCCTTCAGCGTCTTTGGGTTCTTTTTTTTGCCATTTTGACAGCTTCTCCCTGAGAGCTCTTTGGATCACAAATGGCTGCCCAAAGCATTGATTGAGCTTATTCCATGCATCTATGTATGCCTGTTCATCGTTTCGATAGAATGTTCCTTCAAGGCATTTGTGAGCAGGGCCACGGACATGTTTCTTTTGATGGCAAAGTTTATAGGCTGAAGAAATGCCCTTTCGGTCCACTAGTGCAGTGGTTCCCAACCTTTTTTTTTTTTACCAAGGCACCCCTGAAAATATTTCTCGACCCCAAGGCACCCCAACTTTTTGTAGATTTAAAAACCACTTCAGAGCTTATACTAAAAACCATAAATACACCATAAATTGGTTTTCAAATGTGTATTTAATTGAATAGAACATTTTATAGAACAAATAATGTATTCACACATAATAACAAGAACCAGACTAAAAATGTCAACACCATTTCTATGAAGAATTCAATATTATAAACAGGCCTACTAAGTAGACTCTTTTGTTTTGGCTGAAAATAGTAGGCCTACCTGTGTAAAAACACAAATACATATCAATACAGTTATTATTTTACATTTGGATTTCAAAAGAGGCAGGCCTATGATCACTTAGATTAAATAATAACTTAATAGAATTGGAGGGATGAAACAATGCCCTCTGACCTGACTGTGGTCATGTGACTCATCAACCACATCCCAAATATGAAACATTGTGCATTTCGCTATCCAGATAATACTGTGACAAAATCATAAATCATACATTTATAAGAAAGGCACACAAATTAACATCCAAACATAAACATTTCTCAGACCGTTACACGGTGCTAGTGCGACACTTGTGCCTGCTTTTGTGAGCAGAGTCTCTTGATGCGTGGGGGGATAGTGGACAGCGCAACACGGAGGTCCTGCTCCACTGACAGCCGGGTCCGGGTCTTGTTTTTGACATATGCGAGTGAGGAAAACGCCAGCTCGCACAAGTAGGAGGTTGGAAACTGTAAAAGCACCTTGATGGCACTCTGAGAGGGATGGATACTCGTGTCCCACCAGCAGCCAAAATATATCCAGACGTAGTTCCCGGTACTTCAGTTTCAGGGAGCGGTCCATAGATAGCTCTGCGAGTTCATCCTGAGCTCTGCTGTTTAAACTTGTGGCTGATATTAATGTTATTTTAGACTTCTTTTGCACTGCTGTTCCATCATGTTCTGTCATCCCTGCCTGTGTTGTTGAGGGCTGGGGTGCTTCTTTATTTATTGTCACTACATAACGATCCATCTTGAAATTATTTGTCGCGAGGATAAAAAGCTGCTCTGCACACCGTAAACAATGACGGCTGACGTAAATCATGAGAATTTAAGCTGTTTAATATTTCTAAATCTGAGCAATATATGTTTTATTAGCTTATGAACTCCATTGTACATGTAATAAAATAAAGTGTATATGAAGTGAAGTTTATTAAGTGAGAAAAAAATGTGGAACATAAAAATACGTTTTTTTGCGGCACACTTGGACAGTGCTCGCGGCACACCGGTTGGGAACCACTGCACTAGTGACATGAATGACATTCTCTATTCAATGAAAAGGAGTGGGTCTCCACTAAAGACTGTGGGCATTGGCATTGGGAGTCTGTTTATGGCTATGCTGTCTTGTATTGCTTGGGCCAAACAGGACACATCAGTAGTGGGTGTTGGTGCCGTAATGTGAGGGTTTTGACAATTTACATAAGGGCTAAAAGGGATGTGTCTCATGTTCTGCTGTGTAGACTGTCTATCAGTTTCCTGTCTGATTTCTCTGTCGTAGATCTCCAGCCTGGCACGAGCAGCCTCCATTTCCCTTTCTGCTTGTAGACTCTCTAATTTAGACTTCTGCATGTTTAGTTTCTCCTCCATCATTCTTATTTCTTCCTTTTGCTTTCTTTCTTTTTCCATTACTTTATATTGAGCCTCCTTGGCAGCAAGCTCTGCGGCTGCATCAGCTCTTTTTGCAGTTAGGACCGAGGTTTCAGAATGGTGACTGGCGCTTGAATGAGAGGCAATGCCATAAATGGAGTATGCGTAGTCATGGGCTGATAGCTGGCGAAGACAGTGCCTTTCACGCTCTGCATCAAAATCGCCATCTATTTCCGTTAAGCGGTCGTTGATCATTTTCATAATGTCTTTCGTTACAGCCTCACATGTGTCAATTATGCGTCTTAGTTCAGTGGATGGTGTGATCCGGTGATCCATCTTCAATTGCGTCTGCCATTTCAGCCAATTCCCATTTTGATATGTCAGTCTTTAATATTTCTTTGGCTTTTCTGACTTGGTATTTCCACTGATCATACAGGCTAAGCAGTCTTTTTTCCTTTTTACAAATGTCCTCCTGTTGGTAGGCAAGCATTTTCTGTCTGCACAGTGGGGCGTTCTGAACGACGTGGTAATGCTAACCCATCAGTTTTCTCCATTTTGAGTTGAAGCTCAGCTAGTTGTTTTTCTTTATATTCAATTTCCTCCTTTAATTCCTGCCTTGACATGCCTTCACAATCTTCCTGATGTAATCAGTGTTGGGTGTAACGCGTTACAAAAGTAACGGAGTTACAGTAATATATTACTTTTTGCTGTAACGAAGTAATGTAACGCATTACTAATGAAATTTGGGTAATATATTACCCGTTACAATGCTCAGTAACGCAGTTACAACACATTTTAACCCGAAATTAAATGGTGTTTTGTTTTTTAAGAATGTACTAACATAGCGAGACATTCCGACACCGGACAAATTGTGCGGGTAGATTAGTAAACCTGGTGTGTTTACCCTTCAGGCTTCGCGTCGGGGTCTTCGGGGCAGTTGAATGTTATGCACCCTCTATTCAAAAAAGAGAACAGAGCGAAAAATACAAACAACAAATGGTGTCAGGTGCGCGTGACCTGCTCCACTGCGCGTGCATCATTTCAAGAGTGCTTCCACAGCAGTGACACACATCTGTGGATAATCAAATACGAAAATGGTTAAAGCAACCATCAGTAAACGCCAGCAACACTGCATCTACTGCAGACAGTAGCAACAGGTCAGATGGGGACATCACGTTACCCTCCGTTGTGGACACTAGCTTACTCCCGCCTGACTCGCCCCCGGAGCAGCAGTCTTCGTCGCTCGAAACTACGCCGCCCCTCTGCGGCCCGCAGGTGCCAGGATACCACGGCAAAACAAAGCCTGCCCAGGTATGTCTAAACAAGTACCCGCCTGTACAGTGGGGTTAGGCGGTCATTTTGCAGCTTGTGCTATACAAATAGACAATGGAATATTCACGTGAAAATAGTGCCATATTCTGCCATGCCTGTATAAATGTTGGGTCAAAAATAATGCATACAATAGCACAGATGCCTTCACCACGAATGGCTACAAAAATATCTCATATCCCAAGCTTATTAACGAGCTGATGTTGCAGCTGAAATGTGCTCCAGGTCACAAAGTCAACCTCACATGATGATGTGATACCAGTTTTTAAGCACAGTAAATATTCTCTTCCCAGAGATGGGACCAAGGTGATGATGTAGTACATGGTTTTATTAATACTTTTGCTTTTCAATGTTTGCCATTTCAAACCATTAGCTGGTTCAAATAATATTTGCCTTGATTTACAATATGTTCTCATTTGTTTTATCAGTACAGTTTTGAAGCTTTTGTGCTTTTCTTTGCCATAGCCCACTTTGGACTATATGAAATATTTCAGAATTGCACTTTTAAAATCACTTTAAATGTTCTCACTTGCTTGGTTTCAAAACATAACAAATGCCATAATCTGTTCATTGGGGACCATCAATGCTATTTTTCATTGCTGTTGCCGGCCACTATTGCTCATGTAAACCTACTACTGCTGCGCCCCCTGTAATCTCAGATGCACCCGGAGTCATTTTGTTCTGGAACCGGGCCTGTACATGGCCATATACTAAACAAACTACAGAGCCCATTCCGTGTCCTGTTATGGTTTACTTCCTCTCTGCCTTCTTCTGGTGATTTATCTGACGTCCAGCGCTCCGTCTTTTAACCTCTTTTCCTTTCTCTTTCTTGATCCTCCTTAGAAATCTTCATTATAGTCCTTGACAGTGGCCTGCACTGCTATATTAACAACGTGTCACATGTTAAGAATTTACAATCCGAATCGAGTATTCAACTAAGCCGTGTAATAAAAGTTGTTAGTAGCCTTAAGGACCTACAGTTGTTATGCTATACCACATTGCCCTTCACTGGATGTACAATAACTACATTTTAGCATTTAAAATACCTAGCCATTCTTTTGCGGCTATTTTGGTGAAAGTAACTAAAAAGTAACTAAAGTAGTGTAACTCATTACATTTCAGAGACAGTAATATTGTAATGTAACTTATTACTTTCAAAAGAGAGTAATAAGTAATATGTAATATATTACATTTTGGAAGTAACTTGCCCAACACTGGATGTAATAAACCTATCTTTTCCTTTATTTCCATTTGTAGCTTATTTATCTGTTCCTTTATGTCATCCATTTTGAGCTTAGCCGTATTCTTTACCTTCTCAGTTCACGCTAGATGCTGCAGCTCGCTGATCTGTGTGCCGTGCCGTTCCTTCAATCCACAGGCAGCGTGGTGTAGCTTGTAGCTTGTAGCTGGTGAAGGTGAAGCTCTTACTGAAGCATTTCCCTCCGAATAATGGTCGTAGGCTTTACTGATGAACCAGAATTTATTCAAACTCCAGACCCAACGTAAGAGCTTGAGCCTCTTCGGGGGGTGCTAACATTTAAATATACAGTCCGTTCTTCTCTTTCTCCGCCGTTACATAGAAGATATTACTTTCTCCGTCACGTTGTTTTCAAAAGCTACAACCACTTCCTGTCAGCCTTGTTAACTCGCCTTCAAAATAAAAGCATACAAATGAAACAGGAAGTTCACCTAAATTAAATTTTAAGATATATATAAAACTGCAACGAAAGCAACAAAAACAATGCAACATCCCCTTCAGTTTCAAATAACACAAATTGGGTTATCTACATATATATATATTTATAAAATGGACAAGTCAAATCAAGCAATCTGATTGGTTCTTAGCCGTGATATACTGAGCGTATACCACGGGTAGAATTGTAAGTTACTTTTCACAACAAGTCAGTATCCCTCCGCGTCTGAGAAAAACAGTATACCGTTGTTCTGAAATCTTTCTGGAACAAGAAAGCAGCGGAGATGTAACGGGGCAGAAACCCTCCTTTTTATGCAGCGGTCCAGACATAGACATCAAACGGCAAAACATATTCAGTGTGCAGTTCCTTCGGCATTAGGGCAGGGATATCTAAACACTTTCCAAGGTTTGACATAATGAATGAATACAGTTACTGTATGTTTAATCATTAAATATTGATTTTAATTTCTAACACCTGCCGATGGTCCATTAAGGAGGCTATACGGTAGAAATGGCCGGGATTTGCATTTTTACGTTTTAATGTCTGACCAATTGTTGAACAGCATTTCCGTGCACATGACTTGTGTTTAAAGTTTATAGTCCGTTTGAGTTTTGCCCGTGTGAACGCAAAACGAACCTTCTGAAAAATGAAACAATGCAACAAACTGTCGTCTGGTGCACAACAGAGAAGTGGACTATTAGGTGTGAATAAGTTATCTCAGTGGGTCTCAAACGTTTTGATCACAATTGATGTAAGGCAAGGCAAGTTTATTTATATAGCACCTTTCAACACAAGGCAATTTAAAGTGCATTACAAAAAAAATTAAAGACATTAAGAAAATGGCAATTAAAAACAGTCATTAAAAAAGTAAAGGTAATAAAAGAAACATTAAAAGAAAAAATACATGAATAAAAGTTACAGTGCACTAAGATGTGAATAGTTCAATTAAAAGCAGCGGCAAAAAGAAAAGTCTTCAGCCTGGATTTAAAAGTAGTAAGAGTTGTAGGTTTCTGGTAGTTTGTTCCAGATATTTGGAGCATAATAACTGAACGCTGCTTCTCCATGTTTAGTTCTGACTCTGGGGACAGAAAGCTGACCAGTCCCAGAAGAACTGAGAGTTCTGGAGGGTTCATAATTTAGCAGTAGGTCAGACATTTATTTTGGGCCTAAACCATTCAATGCTTTATAAACCAGCAGCAGTATTTTTGACACACAGGAAGCCAATGTAAAGACTTCAGAACAGGAGTGATTCGATCCACTTTCTTAGTGTCAGTGACAACTCGAGCAGCAGCGTTCTGAATTAGCTGCAGCTTTCTAATATATTTTTTAGTGAGACCTGTAAAGCCACCATTACAGTAGTCGAGTCTACTGAAGATAAAAGCAGTCTTTTAATCCTAGATATATTCTTAAGGTGATAGTAGGCTGATTTAGTAATTGTTTTAATGTGACTTTTGAAACTCAGTAAACAAATATTTCCAAGGCACACATTTATAATTATTGGGATAAACAGGTTTTAAATCATTTTAATGTATACTATAGGACAGTAAACCAAAAATATCATTTAAAACTGGAGAGATAAAAAAATATGCATAAATACATTTTAACTAGGTAAAATAAGATATGAATGAACAACAAAAATAAAATAAGTTACATTTATGTGTTATTGGCTATGGTAGGTTATTGGTTATGTTCACATACTTATTTGATTATTAAAATGTAAACCGATCATTTCATATGGGTGTTTTAGAGTTGTACCCCCTATCTAATCTCTAGTAATTGTGTGCTCAAAGTGCACCCAATTGAAGCATTTTACGAAAATGTTCAAACATTTCTTCCCGGGGGGGACCCCCTAGAGCAGTGGTTCCCAACCTGGGGGTCGCGACCCCCTTGGGGGGTCGCCAAAGATCGCAGGGGGGGCGCCAGACCTCAGATGATTTGAGGCCTAATATCATATTTAGAATTTAAAAAAAAATGTACATATCATTTTTTTTTTACATATCATTTTTTTAAAATATTGTAACGCAATACATGATTGGCGCTAAAAGCCTTGTCTACATTACAATAAAATATAGAAATTAATTGATTAACTAAAATTAAAATTCAAAAAATTAATCTGATACTCCTCCGATTGGCGCCAACATTGACGTTACTGTGTCAGCTTTCATAATAATAACAGTTTGCTGCGCTTGCTAGCTAGCGACCGACTTCATAAGGTGAATATTTTTGTCTAAAAATGTCTGAAAAACGTAAAGGAGATAACAGCTGATCTGCAGTCAAAAAGAAAATGAGGACCTACCTAGAGAGCTATCTTAACTTCGGTTTCATGGAGGGAACGGACAAAACCCGCCCAGAGTGTGTGATATGCAGAGAGAAGCTAGCCAACGAAAGCATGAAACCCAGCAAAATGAAGAGACACCAACAGACCATGCACCCAGAAACAGTCGGGCGTGATCGGGACTTTTTCATAAAGAAACAACACCTTGCAAAGGCAAACAAGCCAATGGATATTAGAACAGCGTTTGTTAGGGCTGGCAGCGAGGCCTCTTTTGAATGTGCACTTTTAATAGCAAAGGCAAAGAAACCGCACAACATTGGCGAGCAGCTCATTAAGCCAGCTTGCATTAAGATGGCTGAGAAACTGTGCGGCCCGCAGGTCGCGGAGAAGCTAAAAATTGTACCACTGTCAAACAATACGGTGAAAGATAGAATTGAGAAGATGGCAAGTAACTGCGAGCTGCAACTGCTCGAAAAGCTTGGAAAGGGGCCATTTGCCATACAACTTGATGAAACCACAACTGTAGCAGACGAGGCTGTGCTGATCGTTTATGTGCAATATATCGATGGGGAAGATTTGAAGCAGGACATTCTTATGTCAGTCAACCTTACCAATACCACCCGGGGTGAGGACATTTTTACTGCAGTGGATTCTTACCTCTCATCCCACAAGCTTTCCTATGAGAATTTAGTTGCATGTTGCACAGACGGAGCTGTCTTTATGATGGGGGAAAACAAGGGATTTAACAGTCGCTTGAAAGAAAAGGCCCCACACTGCACAATATTTCACTGTGTGATACATCGCCAGGCCCTGAAACTGTCAGAAGACCTCAGCGAAACACTCTCAACTGTTATTAAAATAGTCAATTTCATCAAAGGTTGCCACCCCAACAAGCGTCTATTCGCAGACTTGTGCGAGGATGAAGCGCACCAAACCCTCCTCCTGCACACCGAGGTGCACTGGCTCTCACGCGGCCGAGTGCTGGCACGCTTTGTAGAACTGAAGGAAAAAATTGAAGAGTTTCTACAAACTCGTAACCGCGCACTGTCAGAGCAAGTGACTGAGTCATTCTGGATTAAAACAGCATACCTGGCCGACATCTTCAGTCTCTACAATGAAACAAACAAGCGTCTGCAAGGCGTGGAGTCCAACATTCTCCAATGTAAAGAGGCGCTCGATGCATTTGTGCGCAAACTGGAGTACAGGGTCGGGAAAATGGAGAGGGGGGAGCTGCAACAGTTTCCACTACTGCTGAAACAATCCCAAAACAATCCTGAAACGGTGCCTGTGTCTGTACGTCGCGAGTTCATCCGCCATATGAACGCACTGCAAACGGAAATGAAATCAGGGTTCGCTGACATAGACGAGTATGTCTCCAAGGAATTGTGGGTTTTAGATCCCTTTATTGCCAAAGTTGAGGATGTGGAATACCTGGATTGCGAAGATGAGCTCACCTAAATCCAAGCTGACTCGCTGTCAAAGAAATACTTCCAGGAAAAAGGATTTAAAAAGTTTTGGATTCTCAAAGGACCAAGCCTCGCTCCAAAGATCACACTGCATGCCAAGACCAGGATTATACTCCCATTCAGTACGACATATCTATCAGAAACAGCCTTCAGTGCACTTGTTGCCATCAAAACAAAAGCACGCAACACACTGGACGTTCACAACGACTTTAGACTGGCTGTCACTCACATTACACCGGACATTCCATCCCTGGCTGCGGGCGTGCAAGCCCAAGGTTCACATTAATGAACCTACTTGAACCTCGTCTTCTCTCTGCTACCTTTTCCATGGCAAACAAGCATTTGATTTACCTGCTTAATATGCCAGTTTTTCATTTTTGTTTTATACAGGCCTATGCAACCATATTACCATTTATTTATTAGACATAGTATATTCTTTTGAAGTGTCCTGTTCTTCGACATTTGAAATAAATATGATGCATACATTTGCAAGTTAGTAGCTAATAAAAGCATACAAAGACAGAAATGTATCATTTTTTCTTTAATATAAATGTTTCTTCTGCGCGTAAAGTGTCGGTTTCAGTTGGATTATTTGTCACAGTTGCTCCGATCAGATCGGTCTCCTCCATTTTGCAGATTATTTACGATTTTTTAATCCACATAAACACATCGCCAAAATCCGGTTTACTTTGAGCATGTGTTTTAAACAGTTGAATCCCTTTGTGAATTATTTCCACTTGCACCGTCCTTTAATTTCTTGATACAGCGGGCATCCAAATTCATTAATCCTGAGTCCAATAACCAACAAAGTCACTCCAATAGTGCTCCTTAATTACGCTTTCATTCTCCTTTAATGAAATACTTCACATTCATCCAGTTTGTGACAGTAGTTTTAGCATTTTTGAGACTTTTAAACTTTAATTACCGCTGTTGCCGTGTGTGTGTGTGTGTGTGTGTGTGTGTGTGTGGGGGGGGGGGGGGGGGGGGGTAACCGCTGTTACCAGGCACGGCTGTCACTACCCGATCTGCCCCCCTGCCCGATCTGTACTGCGCATGTGCGAGATGGTCCGCCATACTGGACAACTACATACGGCAACTGTAATAGGACACTTCACACAGTGGCGTTTGGCAAAGCAGAAAAAGAACACAAAAAAACCGGGAGAGATGAGTTATTGTTATGACAACGTGACTTCACTATTATTTAACAACTCTTTTTATTGGGTTCTTTTATTTGGGGTTAAGTACATTGTCAGAATAAGTGAGACATAGATTTAACTTCTGTTAGACAGCTATATGCCATACATTTTTGCATACATTCACAGTAAATATTTATTCAGTATGATAACTGCCAAACAGAAGTTAAATCCATTTTCTTTTTGTGCTTTGCCAAACGCCACTGTGTCAAGTGTCCTAGTTGGGTTGCCGTACGGAGTTGTCCAGTATGGCAGACCATCTCGCACATGCACAGTACAGATCGGGCAGGGGGGCAGATCGGCAACAGCGATAATTAAAGTTTCAAAGTTTTGGGGGGTCGCAAATTCCAACAGGAGTCATTTGGGGGGGCCCTGGGTGAAAAAGGTTGGGAACCCCTGCCCTAGAGGACGTGATGTCCACCCCCCAATTAAAACATGTTCTTACAATTCTGAATACATTTGAAGCCTTTTTGATGTATATTACCTATGTCAATAAGTTTCTGTTTTTGTAGTGTATTGGTCTTTTGTAGAGATTTATACATTTATTTTGTATACATTCTATTGTGTATTTCTTGGATACTCTATTGATCGTTATCTTTTCTACTGTACGATTCTCTGGCTGGGGTTGGACGGGCCGCCAGATAAAATCTCACCTAGGGCAACAAATTGGTTTGAAAAGGCCCTGGTGAAAGATTTCTTAGCCCTCTCTCGGTTTCCATATTTCTCCCGCATTTCTCCCGATTTCTGACAAAATCAGATTTACTCACAACTGTTTCCACTCTGACTTTATTACAGCTACACCATTGTTTGATTTCCATGGTTGCACGTCTCTTTAGTAGTGCGCACAACTAAATAGTCACAGAAAAACAGAGCAAGTATCGACAACTCCGACCCTCTGCTCACTCCTTTCCTGGTCCAGCCCACACATTGCACTCAGAACTAATTAATGTTAATATAACAGCTCCCCCCCCCGTGGTGGTTTTGAAATGCTCCCGATTTCTGAGGTCTCAAGGTTGGCAAGTATGGTTACGCTTTGATCCGAAATGAGAGTTGACCGAAGTCTTTCAAGATCTGCAGGCATTTTTGGGCCGGAGTCAGCCCGGTCTTCTGTCATGGAGACGCTCGCGTCCACAGCAGTGTGGTCCGCCGTACTAACTGTCGGCTTCTTTCGTAGATCGTAAGCCATTAGTGCGAAGACAAGTACAGTTACAAGTCCCAGGTTAGTAAACGACGTGGATTAGTAGTTGGAAAGTGGTATTCCTGCAAGTATAAACAGATACGTTTTGAAAAAGATCAAGAGCCATCCGTTTAGCGTGCGTTCCCCTCACATGCTAAAACCGGGAGTCCCGTTATCTCTTATTCTTACAACAGTATAGCTTTTAGGAAATGAGAGCCAGGGAGGATGCATTTAAATTTGAATGTACACATTTGTATCTGTATAAAACAATAAACCTGAACTTGATAATGGCACAAAGAGGCCTTTTATTCAGATTTGTTTATTTATTAGGTATGCAGAAATGTTACCAGTTTTACCGTAAATTAAGCAAACATAGAATTTCACATGAATTAATTTATAATTAGTTTATTTAGATGTCACTTGATTTAAATATACAGTATAAAGAGGTTATGAAGAGTCGTGGATCCTTAGTCGTGGCCGATCGTGAACTAATTAGACTGAAGACAAAACAAAGCAAAACGTAAGAATTAAGGGTTCTAATACTTTGAAAAAAGCTAACAACCCTGAAGTCGGGAATAAAAAAAAAAACATGACATTTTTTTGCTAAAATAATGCATTGTTGTCGTAAAGTTTGCACTTGCTCCGGGCCTTGCCATAAAAAAGGAGGTATATGGAACTGGGCCCTTGTAGACTGCTGTGACGTCGTCATGACGACAGAACTGACAGAAAATATCAAAGTAGAATTTGATGATGCAACAAAGCTCTGATGACATCACGGAATGTGATGTCATCAAACCTATGAGTGCAGAAGCCTGACTGGCAGTATTGCAACATTTGCAGCAGACAGGTTGCACCTAAAAAACAGACACAGTAGTTAACAACATTCAGTTGTTTATTAGGCAACATGACAGACCAATTTGAGAGAGTATTTGTTGAAACAGCAGGTGCAGAACAGCTGAGAAGCCTGGTTAAGCACTTAATAAAAACAACGCAAGAAACTGAAACAGTTTCAAGAGACAATTGTGTACTGAGTAGACAAGTAGAAGTGCTCCAGATCAAAGAAAAAGAATACAAGTTGGTTTTAATTGAGCTGCGAGATGTGAAGATACAGCTTAAAAAAAGACTAGATATTTCCAAAGCATTGAAAGCAAAGCAGGAAGATTTCTTACAACAAGCGGCGCAACTGGACATGGTGACCAAAGAAAGAAACTCCTTGATTAAGATCTTGCCATACAAGGAAGAATGCCTTCTATTGAGACAACAAAAAAGGGACCTGGAAGTGACAATAAAAAATAAGGAGAAAGACCAACGGGAGGAAATCCATGTTTACATTCAGGAGGTGGAAAAGCTTAGGAACCAGACTAGGAGAATGAAGGAGAAGGGAAGCCGACTTCAGGAGGAAAAAACTGGACTTCTGGATGAAAGAACCAGACATCAGGAGGAGAAAAACAATCTTCATAAGGAGATAGAATACAACCAGAGACGGGAAGAGGACCAATCACTCAATTTACAAAACAGGTGTTCATTGCTAGAGGAAAGAGCGTATTGGGCCAGAGATAAGGTAATGGAAATACATCCGGGACGTACGTTTGCAGCTCTAGGCATGCCTGGGACACACATAAAGATAACGCCTGAGGAAACCGAGGCGGACCTGAAGAACCGAGAGTTAAGTCAAATGTTGAAGGCCCATTGCGATCAGCTGGATAAAAACAAAGAAATAATTCATGAAAAGGAGAGGCAGTATGAAGAGCTTAAGGACCGCACAGCAAGACTGCTGCCTCCAGAGAGGTTCGATATGATCCCAAAATACCAGTGTGTTATTAGAGAGCAAAGTCAACAAATCAAGGCATTAATGGGACAAGTTAACTTTCACCAAACAAAAGCCGAAGAGTACAAGGGGGATCAGGAGAAAATAGTGGAGAAGGCAACAGCTTACCAAAAGCTGTACCTGAAAGAGAAAATGGAGAATAACAATTTGAGGGAATTGTTAAAGGAGGGTGTCACAAAGCCTGACAACAAATATAGCGCTATCCAGGTCCCAGCTGGCACTAAGGTGTTGCAAAAGCAGTCCAGAGAAAAACATGTTCCCACCAAGATGCCTAGCCTCAAATCAAGTCTTGCCTGCCTGCCACCAATCACAAAAAAGTCCCAGCAGGTGCCTGAGGTTAAATTAGATCACATCTGGTCAACTGCTATCCCAAAAAAGGCAGTTCTCAAATCTGATGAGAAACCAGACCTACCCCTAACCAGGAAAAGATACTCTACTTATAGCCTTCTCCCACCCATCAAGCCTCTGAAGGGGCAGTCATCAGCATGTCAAAGGAAAACGTTCATGACTGAACCAGACTGTGACCCCACGTTAAGTGTTTAAAAAACAAAATGAATTTAATTTAAAGTTTAGTTTACTTTAAAATAGTAAAATCGGTAATATATATTTGACATAACTATGTATTTATATTTAATTTATATTTATTAATAATAATTGAGCAGAATTCAAATGAATTTATGCCAAAATAATGTTTAGATAGTCGTGGATGTGGCTGTGGCTGGGGTCCTGAGTCGTTGATCTTGAGTTGTGGCTGTGCCTGTCACTGTGGTCCTGAGTTGTTGATCTTGAGTTGTGGCTGTGCCTGTTGCTGTGGTCCTGAGTCTTGGATCCAGAGTTGTGGCTGTGCCTGTGGCTGGGGTCCTGAGTCGTGGATCCTGAGTCTTGGCTGTGCCTGTCGCTGGGGTCCTGAGTTGTGGCTGTGCCTGTTGCTGTGGTCTTGAGTTGTGGCTCTGCCTGTGGTCCTGAGTTCTGGCTGTGGCTGGGGTCCTGAGTCGTGGATCCTGAGTCTTGGCTGTGCCTGTCGCTGGGGTCCTGAGTTGTGGCTGTGCCTGTTGCTGTGGTCCTGAGTTGTTGTTGTGCCTGTCGCTGGGGTCCTGAGTTGTGGCTGTGCCTGTTGTTGTGGTGGTCCTGAGTCTTGGATCCAGAGTTGTGGCTGTGCCTGTGGCTAGGGTCCTGAGTCGTGGCTGTGGCTGTGGCTGGGGTCCTGAGTCGTGGATCCTGAGTCTTGGCGGTGCCTGTCGCTGGGGTCCTGAGTTGTGGCTGTGCTTGTTGCTGTGGTCCTGAGTTGTGGCTGTGCCTGTCGCTGGGGTCCTGAGTTGTGGCTGTGCCTGTTGCTTTGTTCCTGAGTCATGGATCCTTAGTTGTGGCTGTGCCTGTTGCTGGGGTCCTGAGTCGGGGATCCTGAGTCGTGGCTGTGCCTGTTGCTTTGTTCCTGAGTGATGGATCCTGAGTTGTGGCTGTGCCTGTTGCAGTGGTCCTGAGTTGTGCCTGTTGCTGTGGTCCTGAGTCTTGGATCCTGAGTTGTGGCTGTGCCTGTCGCTGTGGTCCTGAGTTGTGGCTGTGCCTGTCGCTGGGGTCCTGAGCTGTGGCTGTGCCTGTCGCTGGGGTCCTGAGTTGTGGCTGTGCCTGTCGCTGGGGTCCTGAGCTGTGGCTGTGCCTGTCGCTGGGGTCCTGAGTTGTGGCTGTGCCTGTTGCTGTGGTGCTGAGTTGTGGCTGTGCCTGTCGCTGGGGTCCTGAGTTGTGGCTGTGCCTGTTGCTGTGGTGCTGAGTTGTGGCTGTGCCTGTTGCTGGGGTCCTGAGTTGTGGCTGTGCCTGTCGCTGGGGTCCTGAGTCGTGGATCCTGAGTCGTGGCTGTGCCTGTTGCTGGGGTCCTGAGTTGTGGCTGTGCCTGTCGCTGGGGTCCTGAGTCGTGGATCCTGAGTCGTGGCTGTGCCTGTCACTGTAGTCCTGACTTGTGCCCGCTTCTGTGGAATCAGCTTCCAGTTTGTGTTCAGGAGGGAGACACCCTAACCGTTTTTCAATTGCGCTTTAGACCTTCCTTTTTCTTAAAGCTTATTGTTAGGGCTGCCTAGAATCAGCCCGTGGTTTTGCGGTTATAGGCTTAGACTTTCGGGGGACACCTTACTAATTTATTCTCTTTCTCTGTATACTCTCATGTCTTAAATGGACTTTAAAATAGTAAAATTGGTAATATATATTTAACATAACTATGTATTTATATTTAATTTGTATTTATTAATAATAATTAAGCAGGATTCAAATGAGTTTAGGCCAAAATAGTGTTTAGATAGTCATGGATGTGCCTGTCGCTATGATCCTGAGTCGTGGATCCTTTGTTGTGGCTGTGCCTGTTGCTGTGATCATGAGTCATTGATCTTGAGTTGTTGCTGTGCCTGTGGCTGGGGTCCTGAGTTGTGGATCCTGAGTCATGGCTGTGCCTGTTGCTTTGTTCCTGAGTCATGGATCCTGAGTTGTGCCTGTGGCTGGGGTTCTGAGTCGTGGATCCTGAGTTGTGGCTGTGCCTTTCGCTGGGGTCCTGAGTTGTGGCTGTGCCTGTTACTTTGTTCCTGAGTCATGGATCCCGAGTTATGGCTTTGCCTGTTGCAGTGGTCCTGAGTTGTGCCTGTCGCTGTGGTTCTGAGTTGTAGTTCCTGAGTCGTGGGTGTGGCTGTCACTGAATTGTGGCTCCGGCTGTCACTGTGTTCCTGAGCTGTGCCTTATTCTATGGAATCAGCTTCCAGTTTGTGTTCAGGAGGGAGACACCCTAACCATTTTTAATCGCGCTTAAGAACTTCCTTTTTCTTAAAGCTTACCGTTACGGCTGCCAATAATCAGCCCCTTGTTTTGCTGTTATAGATTTAGATTGTCACCTTATGTATTCATTATTTTTCTCCGTCTCTGTATACTCTTATGTCTCCAATATGTATGGTACTAACCCAGCTTCCCAAAAGTTTTTTTGTGTCTGTCACCTGGCAGGTTATCAACATTGAAGGCTAGTCGACGCTCACCTTACTACTTCTTTGCCGACACCTAGATGATCCATCTTCATCTTCTCCTTATATATATATATATATACAAATGCATTTTTTTCAAGCATTTGGACTATCTATGTTGTTGTGATAATGTGTGATATTGTGCTGTATGAATAAACTTTGATTGATTAATAATACACAGATATACTGGTCTTCCCTACACAGGCCGACGCAGGAGATTTTAGGGGTTGACCAAAGAGAGCATATTCAGCCAGAAAATCAGTAATTTTAACATAACTTATTGGAAATTAAATGGATGTTATAAGCACTTCCTTTCTTGACCCTTCACCAGTACTGCTTTAAAATGTATCTACATATGTATTTTTGATATAAAAACATGTACTTTACTGAGCTCAAGTTAGGAAATGATTGGGTTACAGCAGCAGCAGACTAATGAAAAAATAATTTTAAAAAAGGAAATATATCTAGTGTTATTGTGCTGTGAGGCATTTTTCTTAACTATCAACAGTATTAGAACCAAATATTGTTCCAGGCTCACTAAGCACTAATGTGTGTGAGAATGCATTCAAGCTGAGACATGCAGGATTTCAAGATGGCGCCTGTGTCTGCATGCCGCTCCCTCAGCTCTCTGCCTTTAGGTATCCTGTTTTTGTTTTATGTTTGTCAGAATGTGTCTGCTCTGCTTGTCGATCGCCAAGCTCTCCTCCACCTAAGACCCTCACTGGAGTTTATACTGCTGCCCAAACCTATATCTGGCAACCGTAAATCAACTCCCCCCCCCTCTACTGCAGATATTCCCACCTACCTGCGCCGGTTGCCCTGCATCCTGCCCAGGCCCGCCGCTCCGCATACGCAGAGCACGCAGAGCGCGTAGGGCCTCAAGTACCTGGCGGGGGCCCCCAAAATTAAGGTTAAAAAAATGTCATGATAGTTATTATATTATTACATTAAATAAATTATATAAATTAGTTATGAACAGGCCCACCGTTTTTTTTCTTAATTGTGTGCCTTTTATTACTCAATTTGGGCAAATTAGATGTGTTACCTTATCTATACACCCCCCCCTTCCTGAAATGGTACAGTCTTCATCGGAGATATGTGGTTTGGTGTGATGCGCCAGCGCCATCACGGGTGGTGGACACAGGTGGTGGAGCACCCTCCTGCCTGACGTTTTCCAAGTTAGACCTGATAATTGCTGGATTTTAACAGTGAAGAGAAGAAGAATGGCAAGTAAAAGGCCATATGAATCTGGCGCTGAGAAGAGAAAGAAAAAAAAACAGAGAGATGACGCTCGTTCATCCCTTGCTGGTAAGTTCGTGTTTTTGGTCTAATTGTTTTGCTAACCTGACTTTCAGTGATATTGCTGCTAGCTAACGTCAGCAACCTAATCTAGCGATCATGCCGCCACCAGCCGGAATATTTTGGAAAGGTTTAATCCGCCGGCGCACCCGGTCGCGGGTCCGAGTCAGCAGCAGCCGATGCTGTGTCGGAGGAGGAGGAGGTGGTGGAGGAGGGTGAAAGTGAGGCTCCTGCTGCCATGGCGGAGGAGCGCCACTGGCGCGAGGAGCGCTCCTCGCGCCAGTGGCGGCAAATACGGCGGCCCCCTTGCAGGGTTTATCCGCTCCACTCAGTGTCATTAGTTAGACAGGAGCAATGAACTGTCAGCGCATATAATTAATCATACCTTACAGAATACCACTGATATTCACGCGCTTTTTTTTTCATACGTGTAGCTATGATAAAGGACATGTTTTGGCGTGTTTTATTATTCACAGTTGGCTTGACAGTCATATAATATTTTGATATGCTATAAGTGACCAGACGTCCCCGATCAAAACAGGGAAATAATCCCCGAGGAGGGAAAAGAAAGGGTCAGCTATTTTTAAATAGAAGAAACAATATATGATTAGGTAGGGTTATATATACATATACAGTATATCCTACATAAACAATGTATGAATACATTAGATATCTATATATGTTAGGAACAGAGGTGGGTAGTAATGATAAATTGTACTTTTAAGAGTAATTTTAATGACTTTTTTTATTTTTACTTCAGTAATTGTTCTAAAATAACAATACTCTTACTTAAGTAAAATTGTTAGCTACTCAGCCCACCTCTGAGTATTATGTATGTATATATATTTATATATATATATATATATATATGTGTATATATATACATATATGTATATATATATACATATATGTATACATACATACATACATATATGTGTATATATATATATGTATACATATATACATATATGTATACATATACATGTATGTATGTGTATATATATATAATACTACTCTGAGTATTATATATATATATATATATATATACATATATGTGTAGGCCTATATAATACTCAGAGGTGGGCTGAGTAGCTAACAATTTTACTCAAGTAAGAGTATATAATCATAAATAATAAATAAAAAAAAGTGTGCTACCTCAACGCACAATGGTTCATATTCCAAGTCTGTCAAGCAAAATCGCTAAGCTAAGAATAATTAAATATATATATATTGCAAAAAACGGACATATTCATGTTTGTTTATTTCACCTCTCCTTTTTCAAATATGTGTTCTTAAGTGCTGTCATGTACCACCTGGCATTCCTCTATCATACATTTGATAGTGTGTGACTTGCAGAAGCATTTTAGCTTGTAGAACAGTGCCATATTCATAAAAAATGCTATTGATTTGTGCTATGGTAGCCCATCTCGACAACGTAGCATAACTCAACAGATAGGCTATAAATAGAATCCCGCCCATAATTTGAGAATTTACATACACAGGCTACTAGATAGCTATGAAATAATGAAGTGGTTCACTGATTAACAGCAGACTTAAGATGGTGCATATGATGATGTTTTGAGTCACTTTTTATTCTAATATATATTCAAATTTCTTTATTAGGATAAACCCCTTGAGGTGAATCACCTCGTTTTCAAGGGGGTCCCAAGAAAACAAATAACAAACAAGTACAACATACAAACAACATTCACACACATACATCGGAAGAAATAACCAAGAAATTACAAACATTCAGCCTAAGCATACAGCACATGGTAATACATTATAGACGGTTACATTGAATGCATATCATTGGGTAGAGTAAAGTAGAGTAGCTGTACTATATATACAAAATCATAACAATAAAGACTTAGAAATAAAGACTTAGAAATGGGCAATAGGTGGGTCATCTCATGAGGAGATGGTGAAATAAGATGGAGCCTCAACAACCCTTAAACAATAAATAAAGTACTTCAGGTCATACAAAAACATTCAACCTTGAGGTGAGACGACAATGCACGCTTGAACAAAGTCAGAGTAGGGAGAGATCTGATGGTAGCAGGTAAGTTATTCCAATCAGCAGGAGCTTTAAATTTGAAGGCTCTTTTGCCAATGTCCTTTTTAACTAGAGGAACGGTGAAGAAGAGCTGAGAGGTATGTCTAACTTGGTGGGTTGATGTAAAACGAAAGAGATACTGTTTCAAATATGGGGGATAATTAAAGTTGAAACTTTTATAAATGAACTCAAGCCAGTGCAAATGTCTTCTCAAATCAGGAGAAGGGAGATTGAGGTTTAGGTACAGTGCACAGTGGTGTGTATGGAAATCACAACCAAGAATAAATCTACACATTCTATTGTAAGCAATGTTTAGCGGGGCTAGAACAGATTTCGGAGCATTGAGATAAACAACGTCACAATAGTCTAATAAGGGAAATAGCAGTTGGGTAGCAAGTTTTTTCCTAACTTTTAAGGTAAAACAGTGCCGAGAGCGGTAAAGAGTACCGAGACCAAAGTTTACTTTATGCAGTATATGATCAATATGAGGTTTGAATGAAAGGTTAGAGTCAAGCCATACCCCTAAATATTTAAAACTGTCAACTCTATGCAGAATTGTACCATCATTGCAAGAAATATCACATGAGCCAGTCAAAGATTTGAGTTTGTGTCGGGTACCAAAGATCATAGAGAAGGATTTAGTTTTGTTCAAAAGTAACTTGTTCTGGAATAGCCAGTCTTGCAGGAGGGTGAAATCTGACTGGAGTGAAACTTGAATTTGAGAGAGATTTGGTTTTGATGTGTAAATAACGGTATCATCTGCATATAGATGAACATTACAGTTTTGAAAAATGGAGGGCAAATTGTTTATATAAATGGTGAAAAGTAGTGGTCCAAGTGTAGAGCCCTGAGGTACTCCACTATGCTGTATAAGGAGATCAGAACTTTTCCCATTCAAAATAACACACTGTTTTCGATTATGTAAATATGAGCTAAACCAAAGTAATGCACTTCTAGAAAGTCCAATAGCATATAATTTATCAAGTAGTAAATAGCGATCAACAACATCAAAAGCTTTGGTAAGATCAATAAAGATGGCACCAGTTAACTCCCCTCTATCAGCTGCAGAGAACACATCATTTGTGAATTTAAGTAGGGCAGTAGCTGTAGAATGATTTGATCTAAAACCAGATTGAAGGGGTGTGAGAATGTTGTTAATACTAAGGTATAGTGAAAGTTGGTTAAAGATTATTTTTTCAAATATTTTGGCAACAGAGCATAGGATGGAGATAGGCCTGTAATTATTGCAATCAAGCTGATCACCACTTTTATGAAGAGGAATAATACGTGCATATTTCCAGATAAGTGGTAGTTCGCTGGAGACAAGTGAAAGGTTGAATAAATCAGTAAGAGGGTACATAATAATATTGGCGGCTAGCTTGAGAAAACGATTTTCAACCCCATCAAGTCCAGCACCACTGCTTACCTTTAATTCACAAATTACTTTCTGCACTTCAGTTGGTCGTATTTTCCGAAAGGAAAAAGAACTGGTACAAGGTGGCATATTACCAGGAGAACTGGTAGTCGGTTGACTGTCAGGGAGAAGCGAGGAGCAGACAGACGAGAAATGATTGTTGAAGACCTGGGAAATAGATAGTGGATCATGTAGAATATTGCCATCAAGCTTAATTTGATTAATTTGATTAATTGAATGTTTTTCAGAGATGTTAGTAATTGTTTTAATTTTTCTCCAGAATTCTTTGGGATTTTTAAAGTCACCAGTCAGGCATTCTCTGTAGTAAATAGCTTTGGCATTAGAAGTTTTAGTTTTGCTTAGATTTCTCAGTTTTCTATATATTTCCCAGTCAGCATTGTCTCTTGTCAGATGGTATGTTGTCCATGCTTTGTCCCTTTTCCTAAAGAGGTCAATAAGTTCAGGACTGATCCAGGGGAGATGTCTACCCTTTACCTTAATAGTTTTCCATGGTGCATGTTTATCTACTACTTTTGTGAACTCGGAGAGAAAAAAATCCCATGCATCTTGAACATAAGGTATTAACTGAAATCTGTCCCAGTTAATAGCAAGTAAATCATTCAAAAATAAGTCAAGATTCAGTTTTTTATATTGTCTGATACTAATCAACTTAGGGGGCACTTTCGGAATTTTAATTTTCCACACACAGTAAACAACAAAATGGTCACTAAAACTGTCTGACATGATACCAGACTTGGAAAATCTGTCAGGATGAGAAGCCAGTATCCAGTCAAGAAGAGTTTGAGACCGGGGTGTAATACGAGTAGGCTCTTTAATAAGTTGAGTTAGGTTTAGATTATTTAGTAGATTTTTTTCTTTAGAGCATGATTTATCAAGCCAATTTTTGTTAAAGTCACCAAGTATTATTAGTTCGCCTTTCTGAGAAATAGAATTGATGGAATTGATGGTGGAGATTATATTATTAAAGGAATCAGCAGGGGATGATGGTGGTCTATATACACTTCCAATGATCAGTCGCTTGTTTTCATGCAGTGTGATTTTAACAAAAATACATTCAAAAAGATAAGCTTCAACAGGGGGAGTAATCAATTCAGAAGCGAGCTCTGCTAACACAAAAATGGCCACACCTCCACCCAATGAGACTCTGTCAGATCTGTATAAATTGTAATTTGTCAAATTAATTTCATTATTTGATATATGACTACCTAGCCAGGTCTCCGAAAGTGTGATAATGTGTGGCTTATGCATAATGACCCATACACGAAGCTGGTTAATTTTTGACACCAAACTCCTGATATTAAGATGAATAATTTTTAATCCTTTTGCCTCATTCATAAGGTTTCAGTAACATAGGAAATAGCAGTGTTTTGTGAGTACAGCATTTGTAGGCTAAGGTCAAACTAGATGCAAGGCTGAAGTCTATTTTCGAATTAATTAATAGGCAGAAATCAAAATCCCGATCATACAAGCACACACAGCCGCAACAAAAACAACAACAACAACAAAAACAAACAAACATTCCCCACAAGAGGCCCATCAGGCCCAGGGGCTGATCCCCAGGCAGTCCCATGAGTGAACAAACTAGCCAGAGATAAAGTTTACAAAAGAAATACAATAAAAACAGATAAAGTAAATAAACAAACAAACTTAGGAGAAACTCGAAACTCGAGTCTGCATTCAGTTAAATAAATGTGTAGCTTAGAGAGGAGTATCACCTGCCACTACTGACAGCACAAGTCACGTGAGGCAGTTTAGCCAACGGCAAGACCACATTATTCTGACGTCAGATAGAAACAAGGAAGTAAACAAAGACAAGCATGGACTAATATGACATACCAGCAGCTGGTGAGTTCGGTTCGGACATGAAAGCCGCTTCAGCGCGCTTATGACAGGTGAAACTCTGCATTTTGCCATCCACGGTGACACACAGTGTAGCAGGATACTTCATGAAGTATTTCATCCGGCCACGGAGGTTGCGTTTGACTGGGTCAAAGAGACGGCGCTTGTTCATCACCTCGACACTGAAATCAGGGTAGATGGAAATGATCGAGTCATGGAATTTAAGTGTCCCTTTCTCCCTGGCGACACGGAGGATCGTCTTCTTGTCCTGAAAATCCAGAAGTTTAATCAGGATGCTCCTTGGTTTAACGCGGGGATCTGGCCGCCTCGGGAGAGTGGTGGGAGTCCGGTGAGCCCTTTCAATCTTCAGCGGCGATGGGAAGTTCTCCTGCCCCAGGACTTGGTGGATCAGCTGGGTCATAAAACGGACCATGTCTCCTGATTCTGCAGACTCAGGTACTCCAACAAAGTGAAGGTTGTTACGTCGGCTGCGGCTTTCTAGATCCTCAACTTTGTTTTTAAGTGTAGTATTGACCGACTCCATTCGTTCAATGCGGGTCGTGAGATCAGTTATGTTGTCCTCGTTAGCTGAAACACGTTGCTCAAGCAGATCGACTTGCTCAGACAGGATGGATAGTGAGCTCTGAATTGTATCCAGAGAGGTTTGTATAGGGTCGATCTTTGTGTCCAGGTGAGACAGCATATCAGCTCTCACCTGATGAATGGCGGTCAGCAATGTTTGTAGCGACATTTCGCCTCCAGCTCCAGCCATTGTATCAAATAAAGTAAATAAATGTCCTGTTAGGCGACGGCTAACTTGTAAGATAGTTTGGATGAGTTAGAGAGGCGATCAGCAATCAGTAAGCTACTATGGAAGCAGTTTGGCGGACTCAAGCTTCAGACGTGTCACTCACGACGCGGCCATCTTGAATGCAACATTGATCCAATATGAGTAGTGTGACATGATATTTTTGTAATCAGAAAACCCTAATGTTTTGGTATTTTTATTTAGCTTTTGCTAATCACATTTTTTTTGTATTTCAAAAATATTCACAGGGTCAATGCTAAAATATGTTCAAGGACCAACGCGTAGCCAGGAGGAAGATTCAGATGATGAGCAACCATCCACAAGCAGTGCAAGCAGCCAACAACCCCAGCACCCTGAACAACTTCAGCAACTGTCCAATGTGTCTGAAAGCTCCAGCTCAGTACCATCCACAAGTTCAGGTACACAACACACAACTGTCACCTCAGAAGGTGTTCTATCCACACCCATCACCCATCTTCAAGCAGATGACGAAGAGATGAATGTGGCATCTCCAACAGACCCCGCCCTTTGGCCCAAAAATATTTCAGACACAGACAGGGTAGAGATAATAAGAAGAGGACCATTCAAAGTTCCAGCAGATTTCTCTTTTCCAAAGGGCCCAGATGGAAGGGCATTTCACACAAACCTCCAATTTAAATCCCTTCCCAATAGAGAAAAAATGAAAAGAAGCTGGCTTGTCTACTCCCCAAAGACCAATGCTGTGTTCTGTTTTGCATGCAAGCTGTTTGGGTCAAAAACCATAAAGCTGACACAAACAGGCTATGGCGACTGGTCTAACATCAACATTCGCTTGAGGGGCCATGAAGGTAGCCCAGACCATACCAAGTGCATGTTAAAATGGAAGGAACTGGATATGCGTCTGAGGAAGAATTTAGCCATAGACCAGCAGGAGCTGGCCTTAATGGAGGCAGAGAAGAAAAGATGGCAAGATGTCATGAAACGGCTGTTTTCAATAACTCTGTCTCTAGCCACCAGAAATGTGGCTTTTAGGGGCTCTTCTCAAACTCTTTATGAAAAAGACAGTGGGAATTTTTTGAAAGAGGTGGAGCTGCTGGCTGAATTTGATTCAGTTACAGAAAGACATGTGGCCAAAATTAAAGATGAGGCTTCCAGAACGCACTATCTTGGACAACAGACTCAAAACGAAATAATAGAGATTGTCTCCTCCCAAACAGTTCGAACCATTGTGAAAAAAATCCAGGAAGTCAAATATTATGCCATCATCCTTGACTGCACCCCGGACATCAGCCACAAGGAACAGATGTCCCTGGTGTTCCGCATTGTTGAATTGGTACCCAAGCCAGACATCAAGGAGTACTTCCTTGGGTTTTTGAATGTGGTCGAAACGACAGGTCTCAATCTGTCAAATGTTGTTCTGGAAAAGTTGAGGGAACTTGGCATTTCCTTCGATGATTGCAGAGGACAGTCCTACGATAATGGAGCCAATATGAAGGGAAAGAGGCAAGGAGTGCAGGCCAGACTGCTACAACTGAATTCAAGGGCAGCGTTTGTCCCTTGTGCTGCACATACAATGAATCTGGTCATATCAGATGCTGCGAAGTCATCTACGGATGCAATTGGCTATTTTGGATACCTTCAGAGGCTGTTTTGTTTTTTCTCAGCAGCCATACAGCGGTGGGACATCTTACTCAAACATGTGAAGTTGACACTGAAATCATGGAGTGATGTCAGATGGGAAAGTAGGCTGCAGAGTGTCATAGCTGTACGAAGTCAAGTAAAAGAAGTCCGAGAAGCTCTCTTGGAAGCAAGACAAGCTGTCACTGAACCTATTGCAAGGTCAGAGGCTCAAAGCCTGGCAGAAGAGGTTGGCTCATTCAGATTTCTGATCTGCACCATTGTTTGGGCTGAAGTTCTTTCAGTCACCAACCAAGTGAACAAGCTGCTGCAGTCATCATCAATGCAGCTTGATGTTGCAGCCAGACTCATTGAGACTGCAAATGCCTCCCTGACAAAGTACAGGCAGTCTGGGTTTTCAGAGGCCATAGCAACTACCAAGGAGCTGTTTGAGGCTCTAAACATTGACCCTGAGCTCAAACAGAAGAGGTTGAGAAGCACAAAAAGGCAGTTTGGCTATGAAGCTTCAGACGAGCCCTTCAGTGATGCAGAGAAGAGGCTTGAAGTTGAATTTTTCAACCGAGTTGTAGACTCCGCTCTGATGGCGCTGCAGGAGCGGTTCGAGACCCTGAGCCAGGTGAGAGACACATTTGGACTGTTACTTGATTTTCAGAAAGTACAAGGGATATCCAAGGAGGACCTGCACAAACACTGTATCAATGTGGAGAAAACTCTCACAGATAAAGGTGAAGCTGATGTTGATGGACTGGAGATGATGCAGGAGATAATCAACCTCCCTCAACTGCCACCACAGACAACTGCCATGGAGATGCTGACCTTTCTGCATGACAGTAACCTGCAAGAAGTGTATCCAAATCTTTGGATTGCTCTAAGAATTTCTTTGACCCTTCCAGTTACAGTTGCCTCAGCTGAGCGCAGTTTTTCCAAACTGAAACTCATTAAAACCTATCTACGGTCAACAATGGGACAAGAACGCCTAAGTGGCCTTGCTGTCATTAGCATCAATGCTGACGTGGCACATGGTGTGTCTTATGATGACTTGATCAGTGATTTTGCTGCCAGGAAAAGTCGCCGTGCACCTTTGTAAAACCTCCTGCAGGAGCGGTTCGAGACCCTGAGCCAGGTGAGAGACACATTTGGACTGTTACTCGAATTTTCAAAAAGTACAAGGGATATCCAAGGAGGACCTGCACAAACATTGTATCGATGTGGAGAAAACTCTCACAGATAAAGGTGAAGCTGACGTTGATGACTTGATTAGTGATTTTGCTGCCAGGAAAAGTCGCCGTGCACCTTTTGTAAAGCCTCCTGCAGCTGTGGAGAATTTAGTATTTGCACACTATAAATATTTTGATCAGGACAATACTGCACTTTAAGGTAGTTTTTGGGTGTGTGAAAAATAGTTGCATGTGTGTGTTTGTTTCTTTTTATGATGCTGGCTTTCTTTTATACGTTATTTATGTGCATAATTACTTTCGTTCATCTTTTTAGCCTGCAGTTGTTATTATATTATATTGTAATGCTGCTGTTAAGAAAGTTTTGTATATATTACTTATATTTATATTACTTTGTATATATTTATACTGATGGTTCTGCTGTTGTAGCTGTAACTTATTTTTGTATTTGACATTTTGTTTATATGTTTATATTTCATGTCAATTTTAAAATAAAAGGCGAATGTTTGAGTGGGAACTTAGTAGATTTTGTGTGTGTTTGGCGGGGGGGGGGGGGGGGGGGGGCCTCCCTGACTATTTATGCTTAGGGCCCCCAAAAGCTTAGCAGCGGCCCTGATCCTGCCCCACCGAAAGCGCTTTAGACGACAGGGAAAGCCTGGTGGCGCGCTTGTTCATCAAAAAGCACACCTGACGGCTTCTTCCACGCATCAGATGTCATGACCCTCCCGCTGCACGCCATCCAAGGGTTCGGTGGATTCCCCCTGTCTTTCCGGAGCTGTGGCCTCTGCTGGGCCCGCTGGCAGCTCCTCCTGCCCGACTGACTGCTACCGGTCCGTGCGGCGTTAAACACGCACATCTTCGTCAGCTGAGACGCACTACACCTTCGGCCAGCCCGGAGAGAAAACTCTGCATGGCTTTGCTAAATGCTAGGTCAATAGCAAACAAGACGTTCCTGTTAAACGACTTCTTCACCTCTCATGATCTGGATTTAATGTTCCTGACGGAGACCTGGGTCCACACCGGCGAGTATGTACCGTTTTCTGAACTTCTTCTTCCCTACTGTACTTTCTTCAGCTCCCCGTGTACCACCGGTGTTCCGGATTAACTTGTTTCCCGATCAACTTGTTTCCCGATCAACTCGTTTCAGTGGGGTGCGTGGCTTTCGACTGAAATACACGTTTCGATCGCTTTCTTCTGTCGTTTACATACATCTTTTGGTATATTTGGCTTCTTAGGAACACGTTGATGCACATCCAGTACCAGTGTGTGAGGTTGTGATTACGATGGCGATATCCGGACGCGAACAGCGAGGACTACAACAAGACAAACGAGTTGCTCGAATAAATCATTTAAACCAGCTATTGTTGCCAGACTTATTACGGAATATCGTTGTTAATGTCCAAGTCCACATACCTTCAGACAGCCTCCAAGTGAAGCACACGGTGTTTACTCACAGTTTGAAAGCAGCGTGGAGAAGTCTTCATCTGTGTTAAACTGTGATCCTCCCAGGGAACTGGGACCCGCCCACGTTAAAATGTGACCCGCCCAGGTTAAATTGTGTTACGATTTTTGTGGCTATCTACCAGCGATCATGTTTAATATGAAATACTAACCACACATGTATCCCTTATAAAAACGGTATTGTGCAGCACTCATCCAGATAACATGTGACTGTTACCTGGTTTTGCAAAGATAGCAGCAGAAATTTCATTGGTGATATTTAGACTTTAAAATGCTGCTTGGTCATGAGAGTTGGTGTCGGCAAACAATATTACGAATCCTCTATTCAAACATAATATTCAATGTGCATCGATATGAAAATAACAAAAAAGTTCATGCTGGACTCAAACCCGAGTCCCAACAGTAAAAATTAATCATGCCCTGCGCGTTACGAGTGCGCCACAAATTATCACATCTTAATAAATCACCACAGCTCATCTTGTTACATTAACATTGTCAACAAGTTCTAGAAAAATGCAACCCGACATCATATTGATAATAATATATGATACAAATGTAAGACTGACAACAATAATAGTTAGTAAAGGATTTATTGATGTGAATGTTTCGAACAGTGAATACTTATTGTAGATCGCTTTGGATAAAAGCGTCAGCTAAATGCAATGTAATGTAATGTGATGTAACAGGCATCAACACAGCGACTGGATTTATTGTTCTCTGGTGATCTGTTAGGACGTGTTGAATGGAGAAGTCTTCATCTGTGTTAAACCGATCCTCCCAGGGAACTGGGACTCGCCCAGGTTAAAATGTGACCCGCCCAGGTTAAACTGTTATGATTTCTGTGTTAAGTGTTCACTGTTCAAAACATTCACATCAATAAATCCTTTACTAACTATTATTGTTGTCAGTCTTACATTTGTATCATATATTATTATCAATATGATGTCGGGTTACATTTTTCTAGAACTTGTTGACAATGTTAATGTAACAAGCTGAGCTGTGGTGATTTATTAAGACGTGATAATTTGTGGCGCACTCGTAACGCGCAGGGCATGATTAATTTTTACTGTTGGGACTCGGGTTTGAGTCCAGCATGAACTTTTTTGTTATTTTCATATCGATGCACATTAAATATTATGTTTGAATAGAGGATTCGTAATATTGTTTGCCGACACCAACATTCATGACCAAGCAGCATTTTAAAGTCTAAATATCACCAATGAAATTTCTGCTGCTATCTTTGCAAAACCAGGTAACAGTCACATGTTATCTGGATTAGTGCTGCACAATACCGTTTTTATAATGGATACATGTGTGGTTAGTCTTTCATATTAAACATGATCGCTGGTAGATAGCCACAAAAATCGTAACACAATTTAACCTGGGCGGGTCACATTTTAACGTGGGCGGGTCCCAGTTCCCTGGGAGGATCACAGTTTAACACAGATGAAGACTTCTCCACGCTGCTTTCAAACTGTGAGTAAACACCGTGTGCTTCACTTGGAGGCTGTCTGAAGGTATACACAGATGGACTTGGACATTAACAACGATATTCCGTAATAAGTCTGGCAACAATAGCTGGTTTAAATGATTTATTCGAGCAACTCGTTTGTCTTGTTGTAGTCCTCGCTGTTCGCGTCCGGATATCGCCATCGTAATCACAACCTCACACACTGGTACTGGATGTGCATCACCGTGTTCCTAAGAAGCCAAATATACCAAAAGATGTATGTAAACGACAGAAGAAAGCGATCGAAATGTGTATTTCAGTCGAAAGCCACGCACCCCACTGAAACGAGTTGATCGGGAAACAAGTTGATCGGGAAACAAGTTAATCCGGAACACCGGCCGTGGTGGGGGTATAGCTTCAGTGTTTAGAGCTAATCTGCAATGCCGTTTGCTTCACCCAGTAAGTAGCTATGCTAGCTTCGATTTGCAGCTTTTTGAATTGAACTCAGCCTCGCCTATACTCTGCGCAGTCGTGTATCGTCCGCCAAAGTACAATAATGATTTCGTAACTGACTTTTGCAAGAGCAAGTCTAAACCTCTGGTTAGGGATTTTTTAAACCTCCTCTACTCTTTCGGTCTTATTCAGTCTGTGGCTGGCCCAACACACGATAAAGGACACACCTTAGATTTAGTATTATCGTTTTGGATTGCCCCTGCGCGTTGTCTGCGCTCAATTAACCCCTTGACTGCCTCACAGTTTTCAGATGCTTTTAATACTTATCCGGTTTGTAAATTAGAGGTGAACTGTGCTTTTAGTGCGGATGAGCTTATCTCTTTGTTTGATTCGACATGCACACTAATACTGGATTCCGTTGCTCCTTTTACTCTTAGACGCAATAAAGTTCTCTCAGAGCCGTGGCTAAATGATTGTACTCGCGCTTTTAGACGCGCTTGCAGGCGTGCAGAGAGAAAATGGAAAAAGGATAAACTCCATGTCTCCTTAGAAATTCTTCGTGCTTGCCTTTCCGATTATCAGACGGCAGTCAAAGCAGCCAAAACAGAGTATATTTCTCTGTTAATCTCCAAAAACAGCCATAAACTTCAAGTTCTTTTTAATGTCCTCAACTCGATCATTAATCCTTGTGATGCTTCTCCAATTGTGCCATCAACTACTCTGCGATACATTTCTTAAATGTTTTATCGAAAAAGTATCTGCTCTTAGGCTAGCCTATACTAGTGCTACCCCAGATCCTGCTCCCTTTTTGTACCCAGCTGTCCTCGACCCATTTTGAGCCTGTATCCCTCTCTTCTCTCTCGGATGTAGTCAATCACCTGCGGCCGACAAACTGCACCTTAGACAGCATTCCCTCTCGCTTCCTTAAAGATGTTTTTGAATCAGTTGGAGCAAGTGTTTTATTGCTTGTAAACACCTCTCTTAGCTCAGGATGTGTCCCAGCTGCCTTCAAACATGCCGTGATTAAGCCACTACTTAAAAAGAAAAATCTCGATCCCTCCATTCTCGCAAATTTCAGGCCCATCTCTCAGCTACCCTTTTTATCTAAAGCCCTGGAGCGAGTAGTCTACGCCCAGCTGCAGTCATTTTTAACCACACATGGCATCCATGAACAATTTCAGTCTGGCTTTAAACCTATGCATAGCACTGAAACAGCCCTTTTAAGAGTTTTTAATGATCTGCTCTTATCCGCCGACTCAGGTAGCCCAGCTGTCTTGGTGCTGTTAGATTTAACTGCTGCCTTTGACACTGTGGATCATAATATCCTGTTGTCACGGCTTGAACAGTCCGCAGGCATTACAGGCTCTGCCCTTGTATGGTTCAGGTCTTATCTGACGGACCGTAGCTTCTCAGTGCAGCTAGGTGCCTTCTCCTCTGCCAAACCCCCCCTTACCTGTGGGGTTCCCCAAGGCTCGATTATGGGCCCTATCCTTTTTCTATTGTATATACTGCCCCTAGGTTCAATTCTCACAAAACATAATATCCCCTTCCATTGTTATGCTGATGATGTACAGATCTATCTGCCTCTCAATAAAAAAGGCCAACTCACTACAGCAGTTGAAGGACTGCTTAACAGAGATTAAATCCTGGCTGAGCCAAAACTTCCTCACCCTCAATGAGAGCAAGACCGAGGCCATCTTTTTTGGACCCCAACCAACAGTCTCCCCGGTTGATATTCTGGGCTCTCTCAATAAAAATATCCTCCCCTCTGTCATGAACCTTGGAGTGACTTTCAACAGCGCCTTTAAATTTGATAAGCAGGTTGGCACTGTAGTCAAGACCTGCTTTTTCAAAATACGACCAATGGCTAAGACCAAGTCGTTTTTATCTTTTAAAGACCTAGAAAGGGTTATTAACGCCTTTGTTACCTCGAGACTGGATTACTGCAATGCTCTGTATGTGGGTATGGACCAGGCCTCAATTAGACGCCTTCAGCTAGTTCAGAATGCAGCTGCACGTCTTCTTACTGGCCATAAAAAGCGTGACCATATCACCCCAATTCTGGCTTCATTGCACTGGCTTCCAGTTCGGTTCAGTATAGATTTTAAACTCCTTTTATTTGTTTTCAAAGCCCTAAATGGGCTAGCTCCTGCTTATATAGCCGAACTCCTCCATCGCTACCACCCAGGCAGAGCCTTAAGGTCGGCTGATCAGCTGCTGTTGATAGTGCCTAAGACCAGGCTTAAAACCCGAGGGCATCGAGCTTTCGCAGCGGCTGGCCCTAGGCTCTGGAATACTTTGCCCCTCCATGTGAGGTCGGCCCAGACCCTGGGGTTTTTTAAATCAACACTTAAAACTCACTTTTTCTCTCTGGCTTTTGTTTAATTATTTTTTTATTCATTTATTTATTTAGTTAGTTATTTATTCATTTAGTTCTTTATTTTAATATTTATAACATAACATAGGATTTCATAAAGTATTTTAAAAATAGTTTATACATTATTCGAATATAGGAATAGTACATAGGATTACTTAAAATACAGTACCTTATATTTCATTTTTTTTTTCCTTTAGACCCTTGCGGTTTATTCTTAAAAACCCTTACCCTTAACCATCCCCCATTTTCCCTCTGCTGGTCTATGGCCTTGTAGAGGGTAACGGGGTACAGAGTCGCTTAGATAAGCGCGGGAGTGCATCTGACGAAGAGATAGGTTGTTGTGCTCACTGTAAAAATATTCACCGTGAAAAAATGCACATAGGCTATTGTACAATTAAAAACAACACCCCAAATGCACAAATGAGGTAAAATCAATGGAAGCCCACTTGCATATTTATTGACAAAATTAAACCTGAATAAACAAACAGGTTGAAAACATCATGAACAGCGTGGTGAAAAAAGGAACTAATTCATGCACGCACTCAAAAGAAAAAAAGAGGCGCAGGGACAACAGGATCATGTCAGTTGTCTATGCAGACCATTCAAAGTCTATCAGCTTCCGGTGAAGGGTGCTCACGTGAGGGTTAATGGAGCTTCGCTTCTTTGCCTTGGAGCCTTTCTCCGGGTTGATGCCCAAGAAGCACCTGTTAATAAGCAAAGATAAGTTTCAGTTTTAAATAGACTCATGTATTTCAGGCAGCATTTATCAGGCGGACAGTCGGAGCCAGGATTCGAACCACCAACCCTACGGTCGATGAACGACCAGCTCTACCAACTGAGCTTCAGTTGCCCCTAATGTAATCACTCATTTAGCATTTTAAATAACGTACATCAACTTTGAGCATCAGTTTCTCCGTAGGCTCCTTGAAGTACACCATAAGGAGCAGGAGGATCCAGGCAGCCTTCTCCGAAGCCTCTGGATCTTATCTGGCCAGAACTTCCCTGATCTTTGGGTTGTCCATTTTCTGGCAGAACTGCAGAATGGTCTGTCCTCTCTGACCCAGGGCCTCTTGCAGCTTTTGAAGGATGTTGACGTCTGTCAAGATGCCAAAGTGGGAGAAAAGCCCTCTCTGAGAAAAGAGAAAAGGCTATTCCTCTTTGACCTCCAACATCGCTGGGGCAGGCATTCTGTTGAGGTACCTCCGCAGGATGACGTAGGTCCTCTCCATCAGAGGTTCTGCTCTCTCTGCCCCACCCATCCCTTCCTCTGTGTACAGACATACAAATACATGTTTGAGAGTACCCAAGTAACATCAATTCAATTCAATGTCCCCACCTCTGGGAAATTTTGAGTGTCAAAATGTCATGCTCTCATCATTACTCATTCTGAATATTAAGGTGGCCTTTTTGCTTAATGTGGGATGTTTATTCAGGTGTCAATTCACCAAAAATAAAAGTAGATTGCATGCCTGAGTAGATGTTCCGCAGATCCCTTTTCAAATCCTCCAACGTTGCCTCGGTCTCCCCCTCTGGTAAGTCTGCTCGGCACCACCTCACACACCTAGGAATAGGAATCATAGGTTAACTCAATACTATTGGGAGCGGTTGTAGCTCAGAAATTAGAGCCGGTCGTCTCATGACCAAAGGGTCGGCGGTTCGAATCCCGGTTCTGACTGTCTACATGTCAAAGTGTCCTTAAAGGGGCAGATTCATGCACATGCATGTTTACTGCATTATAATCTACAATGTATGTTTCATATTTTAGGAAAGAATCCTAAAAAATGGATTTGTGTTTTATGTTTGAGAGAACTTCCAGCATTATTTACTACATTTCCCATGTCTCCTTGCGGGAGGTTTGATTGCACTGCACCTGGTTCACCCTGGAGGAGCCTGACAAGGTTGGAGTTTTTCACAGGCTAGAAAACCAGTCCAGATGACATCATCTGGACCGGTTTTGGAGTGGGAACATTTCAATTATCATGGACACGGTTACAATGACAGCGATTATACAAAATCTACACAAAAGGTTTAAACATTCAATCCAAATAATCTAAGTTAGTCCAGCATGGCAGTGCCCCTTTAACTGGGTGTCCTGAAAAGAGCTATGTAAATGCAAGGAATTATTATTATCATTACTGTAACCTTCAAAACCTTCAACGAAGAATAATTGCAATATCTATATTTTGTCCACCCCTACACATACCCGTATTGGTCGACAGGACCTCTCACCAGTCTAGACTCTCCGGCCACTCCAGTGTGCCGTCTTCCCTCTCGGCCTCGGCGGCGTCGAGCCAGAGTGTTGTTCCTATAAACATTGCGAAGAGGCAAGAGAGAGAGTTTTGTAATCCTTTATCATCCAGAGTGGCGTTGACGAAAGTCTTGAGTGATTGAAACTTTGCTTGCTAGGCAAGGCTTAAAACTCTAGGTAAGCCACAGGTTGCAATGAGGCTAAAAACAGAGTTCAACTTTGTATGTCTGAGCATGCTGCTCTCAAAACATGGCGCTCATCATTCACTGTACTTGACTTGTAAGCGCGAACTTTGCGCTGTCTGATGGTGGGTGTTCTCTGACGAATTCATTAAGTACATTGTAAGAGCAGCAACTAACGTTACTTGGCCAACTTTGACACTGATTTAGATTAGGCCAAATTTGATTAAACCATTATATAATGAAACCACCAAGCATCTAGCGCAAGAAACATTCATTAGCTAGCTAGCATCAGCTAGCCTACAAGTTAGTTAGCCCATGGCTTTAGAATACAACGCTAGCAGCAATGCTAAGCTAACTAGCTTATACCAGAGCCCTATAATATAACTGTGGTTTATATACCAATGGCGACTATGCGAGTCTATCCTGTTAAAGTATTCACTTTTTCACTCGAATACAGTATAAGCCTTCTGCCAACATTTGGAAACGTTACTGACGTTAGTCTACATAGAATGGAACAGTCGGCTCAGCGGCTGGCTAGCACCAGCTAGGCTAACGTTACAGTCACCGGCTTGAAGATGGACATGGCTGCTATCAAGCTAACGTTACTAGCTAACGCTAGCTAGCTATCTATTCGCTACCATGTACAAACCAACACGACACTACTCCAATGGCGTTTGCAATCGAAAGCACATAATATCCACCACTAATCCACATTATGGGCAGTACTTACTTGCTGTTTACCGATGGTAACCGCCTTGGAGAACCTCACAGATGTTCACGTTGCCTCTTGCCTGCATGCAAATTTTCAAATCTCTGGTAGGGTTCCACAAACCGCGATATGATTGGCCATTCTAGCGATGACGCTCGCTGCCTGCGTCTTTGTCGCATACAGCGCGCAAAAATGCACAAAAAGCATCTAACCCGTGAGTCCAGATGGGTCAAATCAAATAGGCTATAGAATGTCTCCGTTCAAATCTTCCAGACGGTTTGAGAAGGCTATGCTGCAGGACACACGCCGGTTAGAATATTCTATTCTGCACATGTGCAATGCTGCACAATTCAAATTTTACAGTAATGGGTTGTGCTATTACAGATGATTTTGAGTACAGTGCTTTACTGTGAAATAATAGTTAAATAATGTTAAATCCAATTTTACTGTAGTTTTATAGATATGTTGTTGTGATATTACAGGGGCTTTTGATTACAATATTTCTCTGTAATATGATACTCTTAAACGCTGTGAAATCCTTGCAATGTTTGCAATATTGTTGTGATATAACAACATTTGATGTGATATTACAGAGGACTTTGATCGCAGTATTTTATTGTGAAATAATAGTTAAATGCTGTGAAATAAATCCAAGGATACAGTCCTTTTTACATGTATTTGTTGGTATATTACAGGGGGCCTTGATTACAATATGTCACTGTAAAATAAGACTGTTAAATGTTGTGAAATGCTGGTAAGTGTTTACAGTCGTGGATGTTTCAAATGTGAACGACAGGCGCGGACAGTTCTCATTGGCAGGTTTCTTCGATGACATTTACATTAACCAATCAGGAGTGTTGTGGACTCATTCCAAACATGCCTGACTTGTCTGCCGTGTTTTGGCTGAATTCTATTTCAAGTGCCGTAGCTCTGGCTGTCGGCTAGAATCCGAAAACCATACATTATACTGCATGTAAGACTATAACTAACCCTTATTACTGTATATTGACCAATGGAAAAAACCCACAGCAACATAACACATAAATAAAACAAGGATAACTGTGACTTATTGTTGAGTAAATTACAGTGTGTTTTAAACCTTGGTCCTCCCTGCAGAGATTTCTCCTCTTTCTATGATTTTTCTTATTCTTAATGATATTGTCAACTGTAGATGTTTAAAATATAGTAAGTTAGGAATTTCATGAAAACATATTTATTTACTTTTGTTTCATCATTGGATATTTTGTGTTTGTGGTGGATTCAATCGAATATTGCGAAAATTATTTATTTAAAAAAAATGTACTTACATTTTACGTTTTTTTTATTTGACACTTTTGTTTTACAGTTTTATGTTTACCTTAAAATTACAAAGAAATATCTTAAAGTCTTATAATAGTAATACACTTTTATATTACGAGTTAAATATTAAATTACAGATAACAATTTTTATTTTACGTACATCTGCATGTATTTTCTGAAAGTTCAAAAATACTGTAAATATTATATAGTACATTTAGAGAGGCTATGCTGCAGGACAAACGCCGGTTTGAATAGTCTATTCTGCACATGTGCAATGCTGCACAATTGATATGTTACATTAATGGGCTGTGCTATATTTACAGATGATTTTGAGTAAATGCTTTACTGTGAAATAATAGTTAAATAATGTGAAATCCAATTTTATTGTATTTTTATAGATATGTTGTTGTGATATTACAGGGGCTTTTGATTACAATATTTCTCTGTAATATGATACTCTTAAATGCTGTAAAATCCTTGCAATGTTTAAAATGTTGTTGTGATATTACAACATTTGATGTGATATTACAGAGGATTTTGATTGCAGTATTTTATTGTGGAATAATAGTTAAATGCTGTGAAATCCAAGGATACAGTCCTTTTTACATGTATTTGTTGGGATATTACAGGGGGCCTTGATTACAATATGTCACTGTAAAATAATACTGTTAAATGTTGTGAAATGTTGGTACATTTTTACCGTGCTCCCTATCTCTGTTTCTTATCCTATATCTAATAGAACTGCTCGTGTCTTGATAGATTGAGTGGGGAAGTTCATGAGATCTTTCTAGAGGGTTATCAAGAATAACTTTTATCCAATTACCTTTTCCCTCTCTATCTGTGTCTGTGTATTCTCTTGTTCCGATTAACCCAGACAAATCTTTTTTCTTGTTTTGTATCTATATCTACGCCGGGATCCGGAGTCGAGGCTGATCCTTTTGCTGTAGTCCTGTGTCTTGGATCCTCTATCCTGAGTTCTGGATTAAGTCGTGGACTTCGGGTCGTGGCTGAACCTGTCTCTGCGGTCCTGCCTTGAGTCTTGTCAGGCTGCTTCCCTGATGGATTCCACAGGATTGTAGCTGACATCCTTGTGGATTCATCTTCTTATTACAGACACATGCATTTCCTAACATTCGGTCTATATGCTGTATAATGTATTATCTCTTCGATTTACACACGGCATATATTGCATGTCTGTCCGTCCTGGGAGATGGATCCCTCCTCTGTTGCTCTCCCTGAGGTTTCTCCCATGTTTTCCCCTTTAAAATTGTGGGTTTTCTCTGGAAGTTTTTCCTTGTATGATATGAGGTTCTAAGGATAGAGGGTTTCGTTTTTCTCATACTGATATTCTGAACAATCTGTGCTGTTGTATTTTCTGTAAAGTGTCTCTACTGTAGGCTATTTTTATTATATGTACAGCACTTTGGCTCAACCAAAAATCGTTTTTAAATGTGCTATATAAATAAAACTTGATTTGATTTGATTTGATATCCTACAGACCCGGTGTCAGAACTAATCTACAGAGGTGGGCATATGATTTTCATGGGAGGGCACACAAAAGAGATTTTCTTTTGGGGGTGCTGTGGGGTAGCTTAACGTTTGATATACCCCTTTCACACCAAGGCTTTTCCCGTTCTAGCTCCGTGCTAGAGCTTTTCTGGTTCAGAACCGGTTCTTCGGTTCAGCTCCCGCTCTGTTCACACCGCTCAGAGCCCGACTGGTGCTGCCGCTGCTGCGTCATGACGTCACCGTTTACGTCGCTGATTTGCTCCCTAATGGCGCTTACTACAACAACAATGGGGGACTGTGTCGGGTCGATGATTGTGTTGCTTTTAATCATACGAAGCCAGATTAAATAAAATAAAGGAGACATGTCATGCTTTTCCGGTTATTACCCGTCCCCTTGTGTGTTATGAAGGTTTTTATGCATGTAAACGGTATCCAGAGTGCAGTGGTTCATTGTTTATTAATGTGTTACAGCGGGATTCACCGACTGCTACAGTGCTGCTCTTCCACAGGATTTTATTTTCCCATTAACTCACAGCAGCGGCCACTGTAAAGTATTCACTGTCCGACTGTCGCACAAGCAGCTGATACATATCCCCAATTCCCCTTAAGTGAATGTGTGTCAGTCTGAATTGACGCTGTTTGGCATCACAACGCTGTTATGAAAGTTTCTCTGGTATAAAATGGGTGATGTTAGCAGAGCAAGCAAAGCTAAACTGACTATAACTTGACGACTTGTTGCTATCCTATTGTGGCATAAGCCGTTTTCTACAGGCACATTTTACCGGCGTATTTTTCATTATGCGTTCTAGTCACTTTGCTCAGCGCTACTGCTTTTTACAACTTTTATTTGCCGTACTCGCCTTTAACTGTTAGCTCAGGTTAATCTCGCCGCCCCCCGTAAGCGTGACGTATGCGGTGCTTGCTTTCTAGACGGACAACTTTTTACGACGCTGAAGTTGGCTTCCGATTCAGAGCATCCGATTCGGCAGTTAAGGGGAAAGTTAAGGGACATTTAATTTACAGCGCTGAGCGAACAATCCTCCGTGTTTGAACCTCTTAAATCGCTGCATAGCCCATTTATTTGGACTGGATTATCCCAGAGAGTCTAAAGACTATTTATAACCCAGTTTGAGATTTGTGAAACCTTTATTCCAGGGCCGGCCCTAGACTTTTGGGGGCCCTAAGCAAGCTTTGGCTTGGGGGCCCCCTCACTCTAGCGCGTTCTCACTACACACAACACGGAACTAACTTTTGTCTTATGATGTTAGCATAAGCTCACATATTGTATAAATAAGCATGTAAACACCGTGGACCTAACATCGTCTAAGGGGGTCCTCACCTCCTCTAGGGGGGTCGGGGGGCATGCTCCCCCGGGAAGATTTTTTTTAAATATTGAATTTAAAAGCATCAATCTGGTGCACTTTGAGAGAAACATTAAGAGATCTATGGATACATATCTCAACACCCATATGAAACAGAACTGTAAACAGATTTTTCTTTATGGATATCTTACAAATCACTATCACTTGTCATATAGTATTTCATAACTCTTTTTCATTTATTCTCTCTGGCTGTCCATCATATAATGTTCACATAGAAACTAGCTGTCAATAGGAATATCATTCAGAAGAATTATAATTTCTTGCAAAAATCTGTCACAAAAAGAGGTTGCACATTTAAATTCCAGTGTTGTTATGGCAACGTCAGTGGCCAAACAGCCACATTTACTGCTGCAAATACATTCAAACATGCTGTTGACATGTAAAGCAGTGGCAACTATGCCACCATTTCAGCTGACTTTTTCTCAGAAATACTGTCACATAACATCCATATATTTCAGTGCTAGGTTGATGCTTAGCTAAGCTAACTGTGAAACACTTTAACTGACAGGACTCCGGATCAAATGTGTACTGTAAGGTAGCTTCTAGCTTCATGTCGAACAGTAAGTCAACATTTCCCAGAGAGCTTTCTTTGAAATCACCAGATAACGCTAAAAAACATTACATTTAGATTATATGACAAAGTGTTTATTTAATATATCTGGCTAGCTATAGCTGCTTGCTAACGGTTTAGCTTACCCCCGCGATTCAAAGTAACGTCAACGTAGCTGTAATTTATGCTTTGCTTACATGTTCGCATTACTTGGAAGTTTACTGACATTTACATACCTTGTTTACCTGGCTCAAGTGATTGCTCTGGGGTTGTTGTGTGAGCCACCACTTTAAAATTGTCGTATTTTTTAAGAAAATGTTTTCTTATGTCCATCTTCAAAAACTCTGAGTCCGACTGACAGTTTATTTTAAACATTGTCACAGCTCACATGATAGGTACCTGTCAGCCAATAAGACAGATGTTTACTTCCATTCAACTCTCTGGCTGGTCTGGTGTCTTGCCTCTGTTGCATTCACTGAACACGGGAAATTACAATCCTGCCGTCCTCTCTTGTGTCATGATGAGGTTCAGGTAAAGCACGGTTAATGTATTATATTATTGACTCGATAATATAATACATTACTTTGAGAGTAGGCAATCTAGGCATATTAACACAATTAATTAAACATACTTATCACGGCGACGGTGTACTGAGATTTATTTATTTTTTAAATTTAAAATTTAAAATTTTTTTTTTTTTTTGCTAGGGGGCCCCTTAGTGGCTGCGGGGCCCTAAGCGGCCGCTTATGTCGCTTAATGGGTCGGGCCGGCTCTGCTTTATTCTATTTGTGAAAATACAAAAAAGGGAGATTTCAGTGCTTTTTTCACATGTAGACCACATTAGACCAGGCCCTGGTCTAAAACCACTAGACCTAGACTCATCAAATCTGGACTGGATTATCCCACAGAGGCTAAAAATTCTTTATAACACAGTTTCAGATTTGTGAAACCTTTATTCTATTTGTGAAAATACAAAAAAGGGAGATTTCAGTGCTTTTTTCACATGTAGACCACATTAGACCAGATCCTGATCTGAAACCACTAGACCTACACTCAGCAAATCTGGACTGGATTATCCCAGAGAGGCTAAAAATTCTTTATAACACAGTTTCAGATTTGTGAAACCTTTATTCTATTTGTGAAAATACAAAAAAGGGAGATTTCAGTGCTTTTTTTTACATGTAGACCACATTAGACCAGGTCCTGATCTGAAACCACTATACCTAGACTCATCAAATCTAGACTGGATTACCCCAGAGAGTCTACTGATTCTTTATAACACAGTTTTAGATTTGTGAAACCTTAATTCTATTTGTGAAAATACAAACAAGGGAGATTTTGCTGCTTTTTTTTAATCTAGACCACATTAGACCAGGTCCTGATCTGAAACCACTTGACCTAGACTCATCAAATCTGGACTGGATTATCCCAGAGGGTCTAAAGATTCTTTATAACACAGTTTCAGATTTGTGACACCATAATTCTATTTGTGAAAATACAAACAAGGGAGATTTTGCTGCTTTTCTTTTTAATCTAGACCACATTAGACCAGGTCCTGATCTAAAACCACTAGACTCAGACTCATCAAATCTGGACTGGATTATCCCACAGAAGCTAAAGATTCTTTATAACACAGTTTCAGATTTGTGAAACCTTAATTCTATTTGTGAAAATACAAACACAGGTGGAAGGCTGAGGTTGCTGCAGCAGGACAGGATCAGAATCAGAGAAAGAACCTCCCAGCTGGGCTAGCCTTTATGCGTTCTTGAGGCCCCGCCTCTAGATGGACGGGCACAAACAGGACGACACTCCCAGTACCTGCCAGAGGAAAGCAAGGCCGGGAGCACAGACAGGCAGAAGGGGGGAGGGGTCGTCACAACAGGTTCTTTTGTTTTGTTTTATTGTTCTGTCTTTTTATTTCCAACGTTAAGCTTACAGCCTATGGTACAAACCGAGCAGCACAGCTGCAGTCTCTTCGTAAGAAAATACACAAGCATAAAATGTCAGACTATCACCAAGCAGCTGAGAAAACCATGGAAAAAGCAAAAGAAAAGACATTGGAAACATTGACTTCTGAAATGCAAAGGGATCACTTCTTAACTACTGATAGGGTATTTCGTACAGTTTACAAGATTGTGAAATCTGGAAGGCCTTTCACAGATCTACCGTCCGATATTGATCTGCAAGTCTTGAATGGACTAGACATGGGAAGAACTTTACATTCAGACTATTCCTGTGCAACAATCAGCCAACACATAGCAAATGAAATGCGAAAGAGAGTAGTTGGAAAGGTCCTTCAAAGTGGAACAAAACTTTCTGTTATGATAGATGAAGCTACAACTGACAGTAAAAAATCAGTATTGATCATTTATATTAGAGCGAGCTTAGGGATGAGTGAAGAGCCCCTAACATTCTTCTTGGATCTAGTTGAGCTTTCTGCTACCAATGCAGGTGAAATCTATCAAGCTCTAATGAAAAATCTGTCACATCATGGCTTCTCTGAAGCTATTCTGAGTGAACGCTTTGTTTGCTTTGCATCAGATGGAGCTTCTGTAATGCTTGGAAGTAAAGCAGGTGTTGCAACCAAAATCGTAGAAAAGTTTCCAAACGTAATGGTGTGGCACTGCATGAACCACCGTCTTGAGCTGAGTGTTGGAGATGCTGTTGAAGAAACTGTAGGGATGAATGACTTCCAGTTTTTCTTTGACAAAGTGTACAGTCTCTATCATGCATCGGCCAAAAACCGCCGTGAGCTCACTGAATGTTGTGAGGAACTTGCTTTACAGTGTCTGAACATAGGGAGAATTCTCAGCACTAGATGGGTGGCATCCAGTTACAGGACCATTAAAGCTGTATGGCAGCAGTACCCTGCAATCCACAAGCACTTTTCCAATGCCTCAGTTGATCCTAAAAGAAGTTCAACAGAGAAATGCATGTTCAGTGGTTTAATAGATGGCCTTTCTAATGTCACCTTTGTGCACAATCTTGGAATCATGTATGATGCTTTAGAAGAGTTGTCTGAATTCTCTCTCTCTCTTCAAGACAGAAACATGACGCTCCCCAAGGCTGTAGCAATACTCAGTCGGCAGGTCCATGTGTTGAAGTCCATGGCAGAGCAGCCTGGACCAGCGGCAGAAGTGGCTCAGACTGCAATCGGTTTGAAGCTATTCCAAGGGGTGCCACTAACAAATAATTTAAGACACAGCAGAGAAATAAACCACCAACATTTTTTTCATGCTTTGGCTGCTAAAATTGAGACAAGAATGGGATCACTGCCTGGAAAACAGAGAAGCAAAGAAGAGTACCAGAGCTTTCTTGACAATGTCAAAGTGCTGCAGCCATCAAACTGGCCAGATGTGTGTGGTGTTCGTTATGCCGAAAAGGAAATACAGGAACTCTGCTCCTTTTTCAAGCTTGATGATGGCAGACAAATTCAGAGAGGAATGAGGGAATATGTTGATATGGTGAAACTCAAAACTGTTGAATGAATGAAATGACACCACAAGCACCAGAAGAGCTAAAACCCCTCCTTCAAGCAGTGAACACACTGGTCATCTCCACAGCTGAGTGTGAGCGTGGGTTCAGTCAGATGAACATTTTAACCACAACTAGAAGCACGCTAGAGGTAAAAAGTATGTCAGCCTTGCTTTTCATCAAGTGTGTTGGCCCTCCACTACAAATGTTCAAACCAGAAGTTTATGTCAAGTCTTGGCTTCAAAGTCATAGCTTGGCTAATGATCTGAGAGCAAGAGCCCGGAAAGTTGTCATTAAAAAACATGATTATGAAACTCTTTGGAAGATCCTATGAGATACTACAGTATAGGGGAGAATTGGGTTGGTAGCCATTGAATAAAACTGTTTATTTGTATTTGTATATCATATTATATGTATTATTTTCAGATTTTGTAAATAGTATATTTGTTTAATCCATGTTCTTGCACTTCAATTAAAATGGACTTGACTAGAGAGGATTCATGTTCAATGTTTTGTGAGGTTTTGTTTCAACATTTAATGGATGAATTCCCAGTAGATTTATAGGTATTGTGAGTGTGAAGTTGAAGTTGAAGTTGCACTTGCACCCAGTGGGAAAATGTGTCCTCTGCATTTACCCTAACTATGTGGGAGCAGTGGTAGCCATGGGACCAACTCTAATTCTGAGGTGCCTTGGTCAAGATCAATGACAGGAGTATCTGACACGTAATATATCCATAGCATGCAAGTTGTTTTACAGTAATAGAATATAATAATTATCTTTGTGCTTAAACACTAATCAAAAGGGTACAACGTTGGTCTCCCACCAAATGCGCTGTCATCAGATCAAATTAAGGGCCCTTAAGGCAGTCAGCACCAAACATATATCCAGTCTACTCAACTACCCTGAATTGCAGGTTAGTTTTTGTTTTTAATCTCCGGGGGGGGGGGGGCATGCAGATCCACCATCCCCCCTGGCTTTTTTTTACAACTTGACCACTGGTCACGCGCCTCAACCCTGCATTACAATAGGCAGGGACACTCTGCTGTCGCCCATCAGCTGAAAATAGTTAACTAATTAGAGGGGCGTGGCCCCACAGCTGTGAGAACTCAGCAATCAGGTGTCCATCTTAGGTAGCTCTTTCCTGGAGCTTCAGCGTCAGACAGACGAAGACTGACAAAGACATTGGAGTCCTGCGGGAGTCAAGAGGGAGGCAAAGAGGAGGCAAATCCTACTTTGATTGAGCTAAGTATCGCTGGTGTTTTATTTTATTTGGTTTTCTAGCCCCTCATGCTATAATCATGTGTATTTTCTCCATTCCTGTTCATGTGTCTTCTCGCAATCATCACTGGCCCTGTGTATCTCCTAATCGATATAACCGGCCCGCTCTCGTCTATCCCACATGCTCCACTGAGATCCAACATCTAGTTTCAGGTGGCCTGTGGAACTGCCAGTCAGCTGTTCCTAAGGCTGACTTCATCTCTGGCTAAGCTTCCCTGCAGTCTCTGGATTTCCTTGCTCTCACTGAGACCTGGATTACTCCTTCCAACACATCCACCCCAGCAGCTCTCTCCACAGCATATTCCTTCACCCACACACCCAGACCCTCTGGCAGAGGAGGTGGCACTGGTCTCCTGCTCTCTCCCAACTGGAGCTTTTCCCTCTTCAAGCTACCTAACTTCACTCCTTCCACCTTTGAATTCCATGCCGTCACAGTAACCCATCCTATACAATTAACCATTGTTGTTCTCTACCGTCCACCAGACGCCTTGGGGGACTTCTTGGAGGAATTAGATAATCTCCTCTCACACATCCCTGAAACTGGCCCTCCCGCTGTACCTCTCGGAGACTTCAACCTCCAGACAGGGAAGATAGACGAACTAACATCTCTGTTAACCACCTTTGCTTTCTCACTGTCTCCATCCCCACCAACTCATAACACTGGCAATGTCCTTGATCTCATATTCTCAAGGAACTGCACTACTTCTAACCTCTCTGTAAACCCGCTCCACACCTCTGATCACTTCTTCATTTCATTCTCTCTACCCCTTTCCAAACATAACAAACTAATCTCTTCTAATTCTGCACCTGTCCCCCGTAACCTCCGTTCCCTCTCCCCCTCTACCTTTGCCTCATCGGTGCTCTCAGCCCTCCCTTCCTCTGACTCGTTCCAAGTCCTGCATCCAAACTCTGCTGCAGAAACTCTCCTCTCTACTCTCTCATCTTCTCTGGACTCTCTCTGTCCTCTCACATCTCGGCAGGCTCATCAGTCCCCTCCTGCTCCCTGGCTAAATGACGCACTGCGTGCTAATAGAACCATCCTTAGGGCAGCAGAGCAGAAATTGTGGAAATCTAAACACCATGACGACCTCCTAACCTATCAGGCTCTCCTCTCCTCTTTCTCTGCTTCGATCTCTCAGGCAAAAAGCACTTTATTTCAAGATAAGATCCAATCTTCCTATTCCAACCCCAAAAAACTATTTTCTATCTTCTCCACCCTCTTGGACCCCCCCAAAGCCCCTTACCCCTCTACCCTTCTGTCAAGCGACTTTGTTAACTACTTTGAAAAAAAGGTTGATGATATTCGCTCTTCATTTCCTGACTCACCTTTACTCACCGCTGGGTCACCAGACCCTCACTTCACCCACACACTGACCTCCTTCTCCCCTCTCTCTCCAAGTGAGGTTCTTACCCTCATTACCTCTGCCCGTCCTACCACCTGTCCTCTGGACCCTATCCCCTCAAACCTCCTTCAGACTATCGCTCCTGATATTCTACCGTTTCTCACCCATTTCATCAACACTTCTCTAACTTCTGGTCACTTTCCAAACACTCTCAAGGAGGCAAGAGTAAACCCTCTCCTAAAGAAACCCACTCTCAACCCGTCTGATGTTACAAACTACAGGCCTGTCTCTCTCCTCCCGTTCCTTTCTAAAACAGTTGAACGCGCTGTCTTTAAACAACTCTCCTGTTATCTACATCAGAACAACCTTCTGGATCCGCACCAGTCTGGTTTCAAGGCAGGTCACTCAACAGAAACTGCTCTCCTTGCTGTCACTGAGGAACTGCACACGGCTAAAGCAGCCTCCCTCTCCTCTGTCATCATCCTTTTGAACCTGTCTGCTGCATTCGACACGGTGAATCATCAGATCCTCCATAGCACTCTCCAAGAACTTGGAGTTTCAGGCTCTGCACTTTCCCTCCTCACCTCATACCTCAAAGACTGCACCTACAGGGTAACTTGGACAGGGTCCGAGTCCGACCCTTGTCAATTAACTACAGGGGTCCCTCAGGGCTCTGTTCTTGGTCCCCTCCTCTTCTCCTTGTACACAAACTCGCTCGGATCAGTCATTAGCCCCCATGGTTATTCATACCACTGCTACGCTGACGACACCCAATTAATTCTGTCCTTTCCCCGCTCAGAGACCCAGGTCGTCGAACGCATCTCTGCTTGTCTAGCTGACATCTCTCAGTGGATGTCGGCTCCTCACCTCAAGCTCAACATTGACAAGACTGAACTGCTTTTCCTTCCGGGAAAAGATTGTCCCACTCTTGACCTAACAATCAACATCGGCACCTTTGTTGTTTTCCCGACTCAGACTGCAAGGAATCTGGGTGTGACCCTAGATAACAAACTGTCCTTCACTGCAAACATCGCTGCTACAACCCGCTGCTGCAGATACACGCTTTACAACATCAGGAGAATACGTCCCCAGCTTACCCAGAAAACCGCAGGTTCTGGTCCAGGCTCTCGTCATCTCATGCCTAGACTACTGCAACTCCCTCCTGGCTGGTCAACCTTCCAAAATTCTCCCACACCACGCCGCTCCTCTGCTCCCTTCACTGGCTTCCAGTAACTGCTAGAATCCACTTCAAGACACTGGTACTTGCGTACCATGTTGTGAATGGATCTGGCCCTTCCTACATCCAGGACATGGTTACACTGTACACCCCAGCACGTGCACTCCGCTCTGCATCAGCCAAACAGCTCGCTGCACCCGCACTGCGAGGGGGACCCAAGTTCCCATCAGCAAAAACACGTGGGTTTGCTATCCTGGCTCCAAAATGGTGGAATGAGCTCCCCATTGAAATCAGGACAGCAGATAGCTTGCACATCTTCCGGCGCAGACTGAAAACTCATCTCTTTCGACTCCACTTCGAGCGATAGAACTACTAACAAAGCACTTATATACTAATAAAGGACTGACTTATCTATATCCAGTTGAGTAGCACTTGAAATGTTTGGCTCTATGAAACCTGATGTACTTATATGATTCTTTTTTCTTCAAGGTTGTATCTTCCGGGTCGAATGTACTTATTGTAAGTCGCTTTGGATAAAAGTGTCAGCTAAATGTAATATAATGTCTCCTTTTTATTGCGAGATGCAGGGTGTACAGGAGGTTGTCCACTGTGCAAGTGTTTGTCATTGACATAGTTTGTTGTCCAATTGTTCCCTCTCCTCCCCAATGTGGACAGTATCCCTTTTGCTTTTCCCTTGCATCTGTTTCTGACAGTTTATACTTTTTTCTCTGAGCAGTTGGAGTAGGGTGGCTGAAGTACTTCAACTTTATTTTCTGCGTTTTACTTCGCTTCCTCCATGTCTCCTCTTGTGACAGAGGAAGTGTCTCTGGTCCCTCAGATTGTCTTTTGTCTTCAGCGTATGTTTTTGAAGGATGCACCTGTTGGAGTCTTCCAACCACAAACTCTTGCTGTCTCCTGCTCTTCTGTGCAATTTTGATGAAAGGATCCATTTTTGTTGTTGTGCGGAACCAGTTCTCTACAACAGCATTACTGTCACAGGTTTTGCCAAGATGTTTAAGCATCAGACCTGTCCAAAGAGGCACAGTACCAGCGTAATGGAGAATTATTTCCACAAGTGTCTCACAATAATGAGGATTTGGCTGGCATGCTCCGTTTGCGTCATTCTCCTTCTCTGCTTCCTCCTGTGCTTGTGTGACCACCTCTTTGATAGGAGCAAAGAAAGGGGATGATTTTGTGAGAGATCTGTGCATGTCTTCAAAATGAGCAGGTATGTGGTTTTCATCTTCATTTTTTAAATTGATATTTTCTGACTTTTGTGTCCGTCTGGCCCCCTGCAGTGCTGAGAGATGTTTCTTGCACCCATTAGTTTCAGTCTTTGATGAAAAAACATGTACCATACACCTTGAAATTGACAATACCTGGCCAAATACAGTAGCATTTTGAAGGAGGGCAAAACACTACAAAAAAAAAGTTTTTGTCTCCTTTCTGCACTGAACCATGGACAACTTCATACTGATCAACTTCAGCATGTGAGCAGCACAGAGGTGTATTACTGTCAGCTGCACTATTGCTGCCCTTGGAATTAAGATAAGGTTTTAAGGTATAAGTTTTTATAGAATAAAGGTTTCACAAATCTGAAACTGTGTTATAAAGAATCTTTAGCCTCCGTGGGATAATCCAGTCTAATGTGGTCTAGATTTAAAAAAAAAAAGCATCAACATCTCCCTTTTTGCATTTTCACAAATAGAATTAAGGTTTCACAAATCTGAAACTGTGTTATAAAGAATCTTTAGCCTCCGTGGGATAATCCAGTCTAATGTGGTCTAGATTTAAAAAAAAAAAAGCATCAACATCTCCCTTTTTGCATTTTCACAAATAGAATTAAGGTTTCACAAATCTGAAACTGTGTTATAAAGAATCTTTAGCCTCCGTGGGATAATCCAGTCTAATGTGGTCTAGATTTAAAAAAAAAAAGCATCAACATCTCCCTTTTTGCATTTTCACAAATAGAATTAAGGTTTCACAAATCTGAAACTGTGTTATAAAGAATCTTTAGCCTCCGTGGGATAATCCAGTCTAATGTGGTCTAGATTTAAAAAAAAAAAAAGCATCAACATCTCCCTTTTTGCATTTTCACAAATAGAATTAAGGTTTCACAAATCTGAAACTGTGTTATAAAGAATCTTTAGCCTCCGTGGGATAATCCAGTCTAATGTGGTCTAGATTTAAAAAAAAAAAAGCATCAACATCTCCCTTTTTGCATTTTCACAAATAGAATTAAGGTTTCACAAATCTGAAACTGTGTTATAAAGAATCTTTAGCCTCCGTGGGATAATCCAGTCTAATGTGGTCTAGATTTAAAAAAAAAAAAGCATCAACATCTCCCTTTTTGCATTTTCACAAATAGAATTAAGGTTTCACAAATCTGAAACTGTGTTATAAAGAATCTTTAGACCCTCTGGGATAATCCAGTCCAGATTTGATGAGTCTTGGTCTAGTGGTTTCAGATCAGGACCTGGTCTAATGTGGTCAGGATGCGAAAAAAGCACTGAAATCTCCCTTGTTTGTATTTTCACAAATAGAATTAAGGTTTCACAAATCTGAAACTGTGTTATAAACAATCTTTAGACTCTCTGGGATAATCCAGTCCTGATTTGATGAGTCTAGGTCTAGTGGTTTTAGATCAGGACCTGGTCTAATGTGGTCTAGATTTAAAAAAAAGCATCAAAATCTCCCTTGTTTGTATTTTCACAAATAGAATGAAGGTTTCACAAATCTGAAACTGTGTTATAAAGAATCTTTAGCCTCTCTGGGATAATCCAGTCGAGATTTGATGAGTCTAGGTCTAGTGGTTTTAGATCAGGACCTGGTCTAATGTGGTCAGGATGCGAAAAAAGCACTGAAATCTCCCTTGTTTGTATTTTTACAAATAGAATAAAGGTTTCACAAATCTGAAACTGTGTTATAAAGAATCTTTAGCCTCTCTGGGATAATCCAATCGAGATTTGATGAGTCTAGGTCTAGTGGTTTTAGATCAGGACCTGGTCTAATGTGGTCTACATGTAAAAAAAAGCACTGAAATCTCCCTTGTTTGTATTTTCACAAATAGAATAAAGGTTTCACAAATCTCAAACTGGGTTATAAATAGTCTTTAGACTCTCTGGGATAATCCAGTCCAAATAAATCGGCTATGCAGCGATTTAAGAGGTTAAAACACGGAGGATTGTTCGCTCAGCGCTGTAAATTAAATGTCCCTTAACTTTCCCCTTAACTGCCGAATCGGATGCTCTGAATCGGAAGCCAACTTCAACGTCGTCAACTTTTTGGTGCTCGAAACAAACCGGATTCCGGAGCTTAGAGGCGGCTCCTCTGCGGTGTGAACAGGAAAAACCGGTGCTTTTCAATCTCCAGCTCCGAACCGGCCCTGGAACCGCGTTGGTATGAAAGGGGTAAGAGGGGGTGATCAAACATGTAGGGTTTCCCATTGACGTACCGGGCGCTACAGTAGAATTTCCTACTGCAACAATCCCCACACACATACACCCGCGACTATTACAATGAAGGCTCGATAATCAGCTCACGGCATATAGGTGTAAGCAGGGGTAAAGTGCTATTGTTTTTGGGATGGGGGGTGGACCTAACCTCATCTAGGGGGGTCCGGGGGCATGCTCCCCCGGGATTTTTTTTTTTTTTTATATTGAAGTTAAAAGCATCAATCTGTTGCTTTTTGAGAGCAACAAGAGATCCATGGATACATCTCTCAACACCCATATGAAACAGAACTGCAAACAGATTTTCTATTTCTTTATACAGTAGATGTTTTACAAATCACTCCCCTTTCAAAATGTATTCTTGTTTTACTGTCATATAGTATTTCATAACTGTTTTTCATTTATTACTCTTATTACTATCTGACATCACATACATCATAGCATTAAAGTTCACAGTTTATTTATAATTAAAATAATAAAAAACATGTTTTTGGGGGAGGGCAGGAATTCCAAGTATGCTGGACATCGCAGGGCCGTTTCTACCTATAGGCGGACTATGCAGATGCAGCTGAAAGTAATTTTTTTTTTTTTTTTTTTATTCATCCAAAAAACAAAAAAAAGTATCATTCATACACACAAAGATGAACAAAATGAGTAGAAGCGGGTGGGCCGAAGCATAGCTTATGGAAAGTAACCCTCCCGTGCATCATCCTAATACAACATCGGCATTATTGCGTCAAAAACTTATAAAAATGAAGGAGTACAAAGAAATAAAGAAAACAGGAGAAATAATTTAATAAAAGTTAGGGCAGGAAAACAATAAATATATATACAAAAACTAGATATAGGGACATTTTCTGCACATTTTCTGTCAATAGCAGTTTCAACTATCTTTTTTTGGAAAGGAAAATACTATATATAAATATATACATATGTACACATGTACTTGGCAAATAAATAATAATAATAATAATATATGCATAATTGCATATAAACATTGTGAACACTTATTTTCAAGTGACTTTTTTTACATTCATATGTTCACGCTGTGGTTTGGAACTGCTTTTGAATGTTATTAGGCATTTTTTTATGGAAAATGTTGTGCATAATCAGTACTGTTTTAAGCTGTACTATGTCAACACATTTTTAATATATTGAGTTTTTTTAAATATGGGAGTTTTGTGTTCATATTTACCAACGTAATACTTTTTTTTGGGATGTTATTATTATTTGTTGAGTACGTGTTTCCCCATATTTCGGAGCAGTAGTAAAGGTAAGGGAGAAATAGACTGTTATAAAGAGTATTTTTCTTCAAGAATGTTCTAGTATGATAAAAAATACCTATTGTTTTTGACAGTTTAGTCTGTACATAATTGATATAGTGCTTCCAATTGAGTTTTTCGTCAACAAGCAGTCCTAAAAATGTACATGCATAAACCTTTTCTATCTCGGTATTGCAAATCCGTATAATGCAGTCATTTCTACTCTCAGACTTTGTATTGAATAATATGTAATTTGTTTTGGCCACATTAAGGGATGATTTATTAACTGCAAACCAGTTACATAGTATTTCTAATTCTGCATTCACAATTTTAACATGATCGCCAAGATTATGATGGGAGCAGAGGATTCAAAGTTCAGGTTCAGCCTCAATATATTTGGGGAGAATTAAAATGAGCCGTCTTTATTTGTAGACAGCCAAGCCCCCTCCTTTGTTTAGTGAAGCATTATATGCTTAAAAATCCAATGTAGGATATAAACACGACTAAATTGCAATGATAGCAAAGCTGTGGCTTGTGTTTTTGGGGTAATAAAGGCCAAATCATCGTTGGGCTGTCACCCAATGAGTGATGTCTGAGGAAGATGAAAAATGTAAATTAAACATTGTTGAGAAAATGCTGCATCTCTTGCATTTATTGACATAGAGGAGCCTTATTGTTTACCTATCGTTTTTTGTAATTTTTCAATTGCTTGGTTTTCGTGAAATTAGCCTGTTTTCCTATTAAAGTGTAACAGATTGATGCATCTCCACAGATCATCTTAAAGAGCAACTTGCAGGTAGACACACCAGTGAATAAATGTTTAGGAAAATGATGAATACACTAGATTTTCAAAAAAATATACAGAAATATACTAGGGCTGTCAAACGATTAAACATTTTAATCAGATTAATCACAGCTTAAAATGAATTAATCATGATTAATCAGCATTTGAACTATGTCCAAAATATGCCATTTCTTTATGTATATTGTTGTGGGAATGGAAAGATAAATGAAAGAAGGCGGATATATCCATTTAACATACACGTATGTTTATTATAACATTGTTCTGTGTGTCAAAATGAAAGACAGCCCAAACACCTATCAATCATCAAACCGTGGGGTCTTATTTCATTACGTGTTGATTTCTATCAACACGTAATGTTGTATTGATGTATATAGAGATGCATTACCGCAAAAGTATTCTCCGTCAGGACTTCCTGCAACAACACCATGCCGTTATCTTGATTCTAATTGACCAGAAGACATTATCAAAGATGGTCTATTGAGAAGACGAAAAGTGACAAAAGTTTTCAAAACAGTTTCTAGTCTTCGGTATTTCCAGACAAGTGGCTACTGAAATCAATCTTACTAACTGCTGTCTGTGCAATTTACTCGGCGCGAGTTGGCAGACTTTATTTTGCTTACTTTAACATCATTTTTCATGGTGGGGCTAAGGTGGGGCTAAGCCATTTCTTGGTATGGCTGTAGCCCACCCCAGCGTTGCCACGTGTGGGATGTATGGGGCGGGCCATTCTGCACATGCGTTAAATGCGTTAAATATTTTTAACGCAATTAATTACAAAAATGTATTACCGCCGTTAACGCAATAATTTTGACAGCATTAAAATATACACTACAGTGACATCTGGCGTCGTGTTTTGTAGGACATTTTTACTTCCGCATAAAAAAATCCTCCCCACGTGACCTCCCATGTGTGACGTAACATGGGGGAGAGCGGCCGGTCTAACGTATGAATAAGTGCTAGTTTTGACACAGAAGAGGTTGAAAATATATATTCGAATGCATATGATTATAATTATGAGCCTGCTATGAGTCCAAGAGACCAGGAGCAGCCAAGGATTAGAAGAAATAACGGCCATCGGAGAGAAATGGAGCTGTGGTGTGTGGAGAAACAGTGGAGAACAGGGCAGCTGTCTTGGTGAGTGACCGGCGTTAGCAACAGTTAATGTTAGCTAATGTCGGTCACATCGCAACATTGTAACGTTAGCTATCATATATCAGGCTATAACTAAAGTAGTATTGATCATATAGTAATGTTACTGGCAGGACTGTTGATACTGATCCATAACAGAAACTAATGCACAAGTATCAGCCGTATCTCGCGTTACCTAATGCAACTCCACACTACGTCTTACGGTGCTGTGTAACAGAGGTGAGAGAGAGAGAGAGGAGTGAAGGGGGGGAGAGAGATGTAATACGGTTTACTGATAAATGTTTTGTTTGATAGGCTTCAGCTGTGGAGAGTATGTGCTGCAGGGAGGTGGATGCACAACGCACCCAGGAACGAACGCTAGCTCCGGTCCTTTTCCTGTTAGGGGAAACTGTGGACTCGATGTCATGACACTGACAGGCTCGAGTTTGTGCAACCTGCACAAACACAAGCTCACCATGATTAAAAATCGTGAAATGCAATGTAAAATTACCGAAAAAATACCAGCTCACTAAATCACAACCGCTCAAACCAACTACAAACTATTTGGGCAGAGAAGGAGTCCGAGAAAGTTGCTCCCCCATGTGACGTAATATGACGCATTTGACGTATGATGTTAAAAAAAAGCAGAGCTCAAAACGGCTCCTTTCCCTATGAATTCCTGCCCTTATGTCTTGTAAAACATATCAAGTCCTGCATTAACTTTTTTAATTGTAATTTTCAGGCAAGTTGAAGCATAAATATAGTAAAAAAAAAAAACCCTGCAAGTTGCTCTTTAAAGGCTTCGGAATGGGGGACATTGTAGTTAAAAAAAACTGTAAAAACTAGGGCATAGGGCCCCCAAAAAGCTAGAAACGGCCCTGAGTGTTGGAACAGTACTTCGGCGGCACTCGATGACGTAGTATGCTTGAAATAGTGGCTCTGGAGCAGCTTTACTCGAGATTGAGAAACACCCAGTGACTTCTCCCACTTCAAAAGGGGGAGAGAAAGAGAGAGGGTGATGCTAAAACTGTTAGGGTGTGTTAGAAATTAAAATCAATGTTGTATGGCATAATTTAGTTCGAACATACCGTCAGTTTAAATGCCATTTTATTCTGAAAAAAACTGGAAGTTCTCGCACAATCTTAATACCAAGCTTTTATTCTGAAAATCCTTCATGATGACATCCGGGACTTCCGTCCAGTAGTAACATTAAAGTGGCTATTGACGCCGTTAACATGTATTACATGAAAAGTCATGACAGAGATAAGGAGGAGAAAAGGCGTGTTTAGTTATGTATTGAATGTACAATTTCAAAATCCTCTGTTATGTGTAATATCGGACACAGAAGACCGAGGGGGGAAGTATCCTACATCACCACAGCCCCCAGAGAGGAGGAGCGAACAGCCAGCAAGCGGGAAAGACGAATGCTTGCCGAGTCTCTTCTGCTCGGCCGGAACTGCGAGAGGGAGCTTTTCTCTCCCTATTTTATTATTTTGTGTGTGTGTGTGTGTGTGTGTGTGTGTGTGTGTGTGTGTGTGTGTGTGTGTGTGTGTGTGTGTGTGTGTGTGTGTGTGTGTGTGTGTGTGTGTGTGTGTGTGTGTGTGTGTGTGTGTGTGTGTGTGTGTGTGTGTGTGTGTGTGTGTGTGTGTGTGTGTGTGTGTGTGTGTGTGTGTGTGTGTGTGTGTGTGTGTGTGTGTGTGTGTTGTTATTTTTTCAATTCAGTAACTCAGTTACCGTTGCTACATGGTGCGTTACTCCGTTATTTTTTTTATATAGTCTCGGCTCCCAGACGTTGATGAGCGGCGCCAACAGCGAGGCGAACAGAGATGAGAACTGTACTTAAGTACAGTACTTGAGTAAATGTACTTAGATACTTCCTGTGTCACATGCGGAGAAGCGCTGTGGGCGTGTTTGTGTGTTTACTAACAAGACTATCATGGCGGCGGAGGAGCTCAAGTCGAGTTCCTCCGCCTGGAGATATTCTCACTATTTCACTTTTGTCGAGCACAAAGAAAAGAACGTTTTAGTTAAATGTAAGTTGTGTCTTTGCGGGTCAAAGATCCTATCTACTGCCCAAAACAGCAATTCAAATATGTTGAAACATCGAAACAACATGCTGGGACGAAGCTAGTAGCTAAGACCACAGACCCAGACTCATCCGACGCCACTCCACCTCCACCTAAGCAACAGCGGCTGGATTTTAACCTAGGGACTGCTAGCCAGGGAGAAGTTGATAAAGCCATTGCAGAACACATGCAGGCTATTTCTACTATTTCTATTGCTATTTCTTGATCAACAGATTGTATTATTCTCCAATGCAATAACAGCACTGAAATGAAGGCTATAAGGGCATTAATGGGAGCCCTTTTTTTAAGTTACTGTACTGTTCACAATAACGTGTTACTTTTGGGTGTAAGTAATCAGTAAAGTAACTGAGTTACTTTTGAAATGAAGTAACTAGTAATGGTAACTAGTTACTGGTTTTCAGTAACTAGCACAACACTGATTATGAATTGGTAAAAATGTGAAATAAAGTCAACAAAATAGAAGTAAAGGAAAACTCAAGATTCTGTTTCTATATCTTAGTATTGAGCACTTTATTTTAGGATGTACACGATTTAAAAGCTCCCTTTTACTTTAATTGAGGAAAGAACATTTATCTTGTAGGCTACATGATGTATAATCCCTCAAGTTCCATTTGAAAACTGACAAAACATATTGTTTAATTGAATTGATTTGAACTTTATTTGAATTAATGTCAAATGTAAAATGCACATTTTGATGTCTTTTACACATAAATATGTGTCCCCGGTGTGTCAGGTAGTGTTAATTTTGTCAGCTATTTTTTTATTTAGTCTTAGTCCTGGGTCAAATGTCCTTGTTAGTTTTAGTCATATTTATTCACCTTCATCCTGTTTTTATTTTCAAGTTTTAGTCGACTAAAGGTCTGAGCATTTTAGTCTTATTTTAGTCAAAGAAAACTAACTATTTTAGTCTACTTTTTGTCAATGAAAAGTTGACATTTTAGTCTTTTTTAGTCATCAGACAAAGTCAAACTAGTCTAGGCAAAACCATCATTAGTCATTTTGGTCGAACTTATTTTACAATAAGATTATATCTTATCCTTATTTGATGAAAAACACAGGTTGAATGATTAAGAATGCAGCTTTGCAGAGTATCTGGTCGAGTGGTTTGATGGTATGAATTTAAGGAATACATCCAGACATGGAACATGTTCTGATTTGCATATTTATTTTTGAACCAACACGATTCAACAATACAAGCTACTGTAGTGCACACACACACACACACACACACACACACACACACACACACACACACACACACACACACACACACACCAATTGCAAAATAAAATAAATAGATGAGGTCTGTTTTAACCATAGACTATATAAATGAACGTAGTGTCCGTGATGTCACCAATAGAGAGCCGCAGTGACGCGTCCTTAAACCCGGAAGTAAACTTCTTCCGGTTCCTTCGTCTAAAACGCAATGCAATTTCTCCATAGGATTTTGGAAAATAGCTCGAAATAAGGTCTGTGGTTGACACATATTTAAGAGATGGATCACGTTTTGTTCAGCCGGATAATATCCACATGTCAACCCTACTTTTATAATTTTTGAATAATAAATCTAGTCGGCGGAAGCAAAATGCTAACGTTATGCTATAAACGAACTACAAGCCAGTACAGCAGCAGGGTCGCACGACTTCAACGTCACGCCAACTTAAGATCGTTTCAACTGACTTTCGCGCACTTGCATATTTTAACAAAGCTTTTCATTTGAACCACACTGAATTTCACTAGAAGTCATGGCTGTGTCAATTACCAGTCTGATATCATTTTACAAAGATGACAAGAAGAGTGTAGATAGAGGAGAGAACCACTACAAGTCAGGACACGTACAACAGTGCAGCCTAGATGAAGGTGTGCTTACCGGTGTTGTCAGAGCTAGCATGAGGGACAAGGTTTATAGAGTGTCGGTGAGTAGTGATAGCGAGAGTACCATTAAGCTAGAGTTAATTTATTCACATTAATTCCCATCAACAAATCCATTTTATGTGTCACATGAAATCTTTATTACAAATATTACACACCAGACAACACAGAAATATCCATGAAATAAACATACAGTAGGCTATAAACAATTAAAGGGATAATTGGGAAGGCATTACAAATGTAAATATATTTTAAATAATAAAACAATCCCACCACCACAGGTATCTACAGGAGAAGAGGGAATTCTCTCCACAAAATGTGAATGCCCACGTGGAGAATGGAAATGCAGTCATGCGGCTGCATTATCCATCTTTGCCATCCACAATTTTTGCTGCACTGACACCCCGTCAGTGGAAGAAACCAAAGGCAGCTAAACGTACACATTCAGTGGAGGAGCTATTTCCTCCAACCAATAACTCATTCAACCCGCTGACAAGAGAGCCCAGCTCCGAAGATCGTGACTGGCTGAGGGACAGACTCGGGGGCAGGTTCTCAGGAATTTCTTGGCTTCTCTCCCCCGAGCCAGAAGAGGAACACTACAGCTTGGAAAAACTTACTGTTCCTGAAATTCTCAAATCTGTTGGGCATCAAGGACCTGAGGCAATTGTGGCAAGCATGGCATTGTCTGAGGAGCAACAGAGGGCAATTCAGGTGGCTACCACTGGTCAGCGAACCAACCCAAACTGGCATTTGTTCAGGAAAGGAAGGTTGACTGCCAGCAACTTTGGAGCTGTCCTGAGGTCAAAGCGTGTGACTGCTTCCCTTATTGCCAGGATGCTAGGGCAACAACAGGCCCTTGATGGTGTTTTGTCTGTACAGTGGGGGACTATGAATGAATGTGAGGGCGTCAGGGCATTCACCACTGCAACCCAGATGCAGGTCCATGAGTCAGGTTTGTGGCTCTTCCAATCAGGAGTGTTGGAGGCATCTCCAGATGGTCTGGTAGGGTCTTCCGCTGTGCTGGAGGTAAAGTGTCCCTACGGAGCCAGGGAAATGAAAATTAGTGAAGCATTGCAAATCAAGGGCTTCTGTGTCAGTAAGGAAGGAGAAACATTCAGCCTGCGTGAGGAACATCCTTACTGGCACCAAGTGCAAGGTCAGCTTCACCTCACTGCAAGAGAGACTTGCTACTTTGTGGTCTGGACTACGAAAGACAGTGTCATCATTCGATAGCCCGAGATGACAATTGGCAGCCTAACCTGTTGGCTCTTGAGGACTTTTTCAAGGCCCACATGCTTCCAAAGCTGGCACTGCCGGAATAATCACCTTTGTCACTGTTGTGGTTATTTTCTGAAAAAGACAGAAAAACAAAAAGGCATATTAATTTACTTGTTCTGAGTTCAGAGAGCACTGCTGTTAAAATTAAAAAAAATCTTTTAGAGAAAACTCAGCTTCAGGATGTTATGGTTCCCCTTTGAAGATCTTTCTTGTAGTTGCTGCGATCCTTGTTTGAGTCGTTCATATGTTCGATGAAAAAGATCATAAATCTATCATTTTCAAATATAGTAATTTTAAGAAATTGTGAATATTTTTTAAATGTAATTTACTCACCTTTGCAATGTTGTGGTTGTTAGAGTGTTAGGTTTCTGACTACAGAGAATAACATATTTACAAAATAATATTTCTTAATAAAAAAAGGCAGTCCATGCAGAAAACTATTGTGGTTTCTTGATTCAAGCCTGCCTCTGAATCCCAAATCAGAAACCATTCTTTGGAGTAACGTTTTTGATAGAGAAAGACAGAAAAACATACATGAGCCTACCCCGAGAGGCCAGACTTTTCAAGGTAAAAAGACAGTTTAAAGATTTATATTTGCAGATATTATCAGCACGTCTGAGTCAAATTAATATGTGTATTAAACAGAGCCTAAATAAAAGAAATACAATGCACCCAGTTTAAAGACATTGTTTGAGTTTAATGATGAACTCAAAATGTAAAACAAAGTATGAAACATGTTTCTGGATTGATTAAAAAGCAGAATCTAAATAAAAGAAATAAAATGCACCCAATGAAAAGACAGTTTGAGTGTAATGATGAACTCAAAATGTAAAACAAAGTATAATAATAATACATTTTATTTATATAGCGCTTTTCTACAACTCAAAGACGCTTTACAGTATGAGGGAGGGCAGACAAACAAGGACAGGCAAACAAATAAATATAGTAAAATAAAATAAACAGAAAAGTCAGTCAAGAGGAAGTTGATTGAGAGGGGGGGAGGGGGGCTTACAGATTTGAAAAGATGTGTATGAAACATATGTGTTTACATGTGAAAAGACACTATTTTTCTCCCACCTCTTTTATGAGAGGACGTTGGAAGTTCACTAGTGCGCAACATACCTGCACCAGTTTATCTGCGAAGGGCCTCAGGTGAGATGGAATGAACTTTAGGATCCTAAATTCTTTCAAACGAGCATTTGCTCTCTCGACGTGAATCCTATTTTGTGCGATAAGCTTTGTAGCCTGTGCTTCGCTGTGTGTCAGTTGGCCGTGACAGAGGAATGGGGGAATGTTGACAGTGACTCCTTCAGGAAGAATGTTCTGGATTAAGAATCCCTTGTCAGCCAATATCAGATCTCCAGGTTTGAAATGCTGAAGAACACCAGAATCCCGTACTATCTCTTTGTCACTTGTTGATCCTGGGTATAGTTTGCTGCGGTATGTGATCACAGCATTTGGTGCTACCCCGAGTAGTAGTTTGAAGGAGTGCATGCCACGGTAAGCAGAGTAGGTCTCTTTCTGGATATCCATTTGCTTGGGGATAGCAATTTTGATGTCCGTACAATCCACTATCATTCTGCAGTTTTGGATGTGCCGAAATGAAGAAGGCAAGCTGGTTTTATTTTTCTCCCGGCTGGGAACAGTACTCATTATGTCCTTAAAAAGTAATTTGTGGAGAACCTCTATAAATGTTACAATCACATTTCTGACAGTGCTTTCACCACAGTGAAAGAGTGCAGCCAGATGAAGGTGTGTGTAATTATGACGCAGTTTCATGAGGGTCATGAAAACTTGGTCTTCAAGACTCAGTGCTTTGGGGAACCCACCTTCTGGGTATGTAATGGAACCCTCAAAACGAGCAACATACTCACACACAGCACTGAATGTGTCTCTATCTGGCGATCCTGTCTCCATCCGAAGAACCTTTTCACTCAGCTGAGAGGCAGAATACTTGTCACGGCAGTAACTCTGCTTTGCCTTGGACTCCTCTAGCTGGATCTCTAGCTGCAATATGTGTCTTTGCTGAGATTGAAGTTTTTCTTCTACCGTGGTTGCTTGCTCCTCGGCATTCTCAGATAGTGGTTGAGGATCTTCATTAGCAGCCGCCTGTGTTGATGGACCTGCTTCCTCCTCAGTCATTAGACACGCAGCTTCTTCCTCCATTCCATCAATTATCCCTCTCAGACAGTAGGAATGCTCTTCTACATTCTGTGCTTCAAATGAAACAGGCCTTTTTCTCTTTTGTAAAAGAAAAAGACAGCTGCAGATGCGGGAAAAGGCATTGGGCTTCCTGTCAGCTCGTCTGTTGGGAAGATATAAAATATTAGTTTCAAGGAAGTCACACCGTCACATATAAGAGCATTAAGACATACAGTACATAGGCTAAAGCAAAACACCTAAATATATAACCTTGCACTTTGAAGTCTCGTGAACATTTTCACTATTTTGACATTTTTATAGATCAAAATTGAACTAAAGAAATAAATGGGAGATTAATCCATACTGAAAATATGTGTCAGCTGCTACACTAATTATAATAGTTATATTTCTTAATTAAGATAATATATTACTTTATTGATCCCAATTTGGGAAATGTTTGTGTTGCAGCAGCATAAAAAGAAAAAGAAAATATAAGTTATTATATATACAAAAGTATGTGAGGGATGGGATATTAAATTGAATATAAATGTAAAATGTACATGTGATTTTACATCCAAGAGAAGCTATGGAGCAGAGAGTTCTCTGCCAGCCAGAGGTGATTTATTATTAGTTCAATATGTCAAACTGATTTCCCTGACTACAATCTTTTGTTACATGGTGAAACGTTATGCTGCTTGTACTAATAAGACTTATCATATAAGCCACACAGGTTTTAATAGGATGTATTCATTATCTTTACTTATGTTGCGGTCTTTTCAGCAGCGCCATCTCTATAACGGCGATACAGTCACTACCCATCATTTACATTTCACCGTGACATGGACAAAAATGTAACGTCAGCTTACCTCATGGTCCAGACTCTCCTTTGGAAAACATTGGCCGGGAAACGATAGAACAAGCACGTTTCATGCGAAGACCTGTGGCTGCAACCCGGAGCAAAGCAACAAACCATTGCGTAGCTAACTAGTAGCGCTAGCTTTAGCTAACGTTAGCCAACGAAACGAACTGCCGAGTAAAATTGGAAAACACTGGTAATTAATTATTCTATAATTTGTAAAACTACGGTGTTAAAAACGACAATTTCAAAAATACAGATTCTAATGGTCAGATATAGATATACAGATACTAAAGATAGGCAGGTACTTGCTTTTATGCAGAACACAGGGGAAAACAAACTTAGCGGGAGTGTTTACGTGTTCGGCGTAATGACGTACAACGGCCTCGACAATTTCTGTAGTCCTATTCAGCCACTCGGTAACAACCATCGTTTTTCAGACACGTAAACTCTTCAAAAATCCCCAGTGGGGTCACTGCTGATGTATTTAATGTCGTAGAACAAAACGTCAATTACCTCTTAAATTTGTGTCAACCACAGACCTTATTTCGAGCTATTTTCCAAAACCCTATGGAAAAAATGCATTGCTTTTTGAGGAAGGAACCGGAAGTGCTAAAAATGCTAACTTACTTCCGGGTTTTACGACGCGTCACTGCGGCTCTCTATAGAATTCTGCAGAGTTGCTGAGAAGCCTAAAGTAGGCGGAGTCGGCCACTGCCGTTGTGAGTACCATATGTGTTCGGGGTACCATATGTGTTCGGGGGCCGTCTCTTACCAATGACGTCACGCATTGTACGCATTGTGATTGGCTGTACGGTAATTTACCCAGGGGTGCTCGGGGGCAAATCACATCTACAGATCATGACGAACCGAATTGAAGTATTCCTATACTCCTATAGCGTGTGAAAATGTTTGTGAAAAACATGTAAAAAAAACATGAAAACGGAATCAATGGCTGTACGCCATTGGCTGTACGGCAACTCAAGAGGACCATCATACACGGCCAAATTCCGAACATTTATACATAGCCCAGACTTCACTCTTTACTTTGTACATTTAAGACACTGCAACGTACAAAAGTAACAAAAACAATATAAATTTGGGGGGAAAAACGTGTGCAAAACGGAGCAGTGGCTGCGATGCTAGCTATGCGGCTAGTGGTTAGCATTTTCAATGGAAATATACATCGAAGCATCATGTTTCAGTAAAAACAAGGCCCCACTGATCATCTACTCTCTGAGACAATTCCAGGGATGCCTGACTTGAGTTTCTAACACCAGGGAAAGTGGACAAAAGTGCCCCAGATCAGCCTCTTAATTTACCCAGGGCCTAGTGCTTAGCTTTGGGCATGAAAATTCAGGAAACTCCCCTGAGTATTTTATTACATATCTCAACTTTGGAGAGGAGTTGGGGGACAAACGACACATCAAATCACATCTCCACATCAAGCCGAAGCTAATTAGAATATTATTGACTGCCTAGTCTGCGGGGAAATTGGTGTTCGTGACGTCATTGACGTCATTGGTAAGAGACGGACACCGAACACATATGGTACCCCGAACACATATGGTACCGACCATATATATCTATGGTACCGACACCGTCTTCACAGTGGCGTCAGAGTCTAACTCCCGCCTGCTCCAGCCTGATCCAAATAAGGGCAAAGAGGCGGAGCCGAGGCGGGACCTCCTGCCACGGAGCTTGAAGGATTATTTGAATTATTTGAAGGATTAAAGTAACGTGTTATGGCAGGAAAGTTCAATCTGGTATATTCCTTTTAATGTCACCTTATATATATTCATGTGTGGGTACTAAATGGCTACAAACATTGTGGAGAAATTAGCTTAAACATCTTTTATTACTCTATATGAAATGGAAGCAGTTTTTTATGACAGGGACGAGAGAGTTGGGGGAGGGGACACATTCCGAAGAGTTTCAGCATGTCAATTATCAGGGAAATCGACTTGTTTTCAATAGATGTGTGTGGTTAGTTACTTTGTATTAATAATAACAGTATGTGTAAAGGAAGCTGGAAATATGCAATGTGAAACCTTTTATTTGAAGTAAAGATGTGAACAATAGCTCAAACAAATGGAAAGGCTGTAAGACAAATGAGTGTGTTCTCTATATTAGGCCTGTGTGAAGTTTGACTATTTGAAAAGCATCTCTAATACTGCTTAAGAGCATAGGTAATGTGTTCCTCGTTGTTATTGATATGAAAGTAATTAACATGTATTACGTATATTTAGCCAACTATAACAACTATATCTTAAAACATACTTTTAACTTGTGTGTGGCAGCCTGAGGCGGGAAGATGGACTCAGGGACAAAGGGCCATAAAGGGGATGTGTGTGTGCTGGCTACAAGATGTGAAATAAGATAAGGAAACTTGTTGTTGAGAGCCGGTTCGTACCAGACACCAAAAGGTGTCTGGTCTTCGTCAAACTGAAAGAGACTTTTTGTTTCCGGGTTTCTTCTGCTGTGTCGCACTGATTGGGTGCGACAGGCCATGTGTTGGTCTCTCCCAATAAGATGACCTCTGGGGGAAAGCAGGCACACACCTCCTCCTGTGTTTTAGTATGAAAGCCTGTGTTTTCCTTTGGTTCGCGCTCTTGTTTTTGACTGGCCGTTCCTGAGACCTGACTCACACGTGGTAGAACCTGAGCCCGGAGTACTCTGCAGAGTGCTTCGTGATTCCTTTGTATTTGTATTGTTACCTTGTATCATTAAAACAAGATTATTGTTTCACTTGCATTCTGGTGTTTCTTAATCCCTTCCTTTTTACGAATTTACACAGCTTATCAAACGACACGCGGAGACGAGGTTGGTTTTAAACATCCTCAAAATCTCCAACAAGTGGTGAACCCGACGTTTCTGAGTGGGGTGTTTTCGGGGAAGAGACCACCAGCAGCAAGCGGACAGAATAGTCCAGGGCTAAACATCTCGGCTTCTTCTGACAACTAACAACAGAGCTCTGACAATAACAGGTAAACAGATGCCAGTTTAATTCGAAATCTGTGATTTGACCATATTCCAAATTTTAGGGTTGTCAGACGAAGTTTACAGTGTTTTTTATAGTAACAATGCAAATGCGTGTTTTAGTTGTTAAAATCGGATATTGAGTTCCGACAGGCCAGAAGGGTATTGAAGTCCCGGGCTTGAAAGTGGAGGTATTGAGTCCCCACAGTTAAAATCGGATATTGAGTTCCGGCAGGCCAGAAGGGTATTAAAGTCCCTGGCTTGAGAAGTGGAGGTATTGAGTCCCCACAGTTAGACTGTCTGGAGTAGTCAAATGGTTGTATTAAGTCTCCATATAAGACTGACTCAAAATAACGAATCCACAGCTCGACGGGGCTGGAGATGAGTTATTTTTTATAAGTGATCCAAAGGAGAGTAACGCAAACTTCAGAAAGTCATTCTGAAGTGACCGGGCCTCACTATATCCTTTGGTGTGTTGTGAATATTTACTAGTAACAAGGACAGTAAGTCAGATCAATAGATATGAAGTCTGTGAATATTTACTGGTAACAGAAACAGCCTAAGTCAGATGAATAGATACGAAGTCATAATGAAGGGAGAATTTTAACGAGAGGAGCGTGAGTTAAGAGCTTACGAGGACAGTGGGTTCAAGCAAAAAAAATTGAATAAAAGGATAGCAGAAGTGTTAATTGTTGAAAGAAGCCCCCTTTTCCAAAGGAGAGGCTGTGAGCTACAGCAGGGGAGAGAAAAGGGGGTGTCAGTATTTGTCTGTGAGAGTTCCCCCCACCCTTTTTCCTCTCGAGAGCAGCAGCAGCAGCCCGGAGTGTGTCTGCTTGCTTTTTTCTCTAGTGATCTGAAGTTGGAGTGAAATACATAGAAAATTAACAGATCAAGGTGTGATTTGAAGTGGTAGATATATTGAAATAAATAAGAAACAATGATTTGCTGCTATTTAAATATAGTCTTTGAGAACTGATTGATACCGTTGCATTGCGTTGTGAATTTCATGGTATTTGTCATTAACTAAGGATTGTACTTAATTATATTCCAAGGGGAAAATTATATTAAATACAGGAACAAAAGAGTAGAAAGTAAAGAGAAGGTTTTTGTAAGTTTGTCAGAGGGAATCTGTTAATGTTTAAGCATGACAGAGGTCCTGCACGAGGTTTTGCTCCAGCCATCTCACACGGTTACACAAAGGGGTGATTTATGAGAAACTTGTGGTCAGGAGAAATTAGATGTTTTGGGAAGTAGACAGAGAGAGAGAGAAAAGTAAGGTTGTTGCTAAAATATAGAGAGTAAAAGTTATATAAAGTTAACTACTATTCGGGAGAATGTCATATTGTTGAATGAGTAACCTAAAATAAGTGAAGATGGTGAAATAGTTTGATTAAGGATACAACCGGTAACTACTGATTAAATACACAGTGATGGTGTACATGAACATTGAGAGTAGATTCAGTTGTTTTGTTCTTCATGCTTTTCACCAGAAGTCATTTGAATTGTTATTATTTTTAAGTAGTGTTGTTTTGTGTTATATTTCTAAACTATAATGTACCCACATGCATGTGGTTTCTTTGTCCCAGTTCATTTTAAAGTCAGCCGCCTCATGGCTAAATCTATTTGACCCCATGAGGTCAAGAGTCATTCTGTTAGACCACCATCTTCTGAAAGACAAATCATTGTTCTTTTGTCACATTTTGAATTAGAAAAGAGTTCATTTTGCTAGATCAATTTATCTATAAATGTTGTAGTGGGAGTTTTGTGTTTGCTAACATTTTTATGAACGACAACACCAGGAGATGAGTAAACTCAAGAATCCGTGGAGTGTAAATACATTGACAAAAACACATTTTTATACTCTAACTTTTTGCACATCATAGACAAGGTATTTAGACAATATAAATAAATATTCACCAAAAGTAATAAGTAAAATGGAAAGTGTACATAGGCCTACACTTGAGTCAAATTATATTACTGTGATCTGATCAGTGTGCTCTGCAAGTTTACTATTGTTCTAAGTAACAGTGGGATTTAAAATATTGGAGAAAGTATGGAGATGTTCTTTCGTAGTGTGTGAAATATGTGATGCTTGAAACAGGTATTTCAATTTATGGAAGAAAATGGTTTCCTGAAAGAGTCAGGTTGGGTAGATATGTAACAATGGATGAAACAATTTATAGAGGGAGTTTTTGTAATATCATTAGTAGACATTAATGGTGTTGTTTAGATGGCATTTAGCAACCAAGACAGATAGTATGATTAGAAAGAGACAGAGTGGAAAGGGTTGGATTGATTCAATCTCAGTGTGCTAGATTTCTTATGGATAATGCGTCCCGGGATCTGGACTCCCCCTCTGAGTTAGAAAGGCTACGACCCCGTCCCTCCAAGCAGACACAAGACCCAACCCAAAAGGAGGCTCATCCTTCTCCATCAAACAGACAGAGAACCGGAGCTGAACCGTCTCCACCTGAGGCATCCAGAACCGAACCGCTTGCTGACATACAGAAATACTCTCATCAGTCCCTCAGGCAGGGCTGAGCCACGAGATTTGGCACAGGAGCAGAGTGGGGGACATGAGAGCAGAATCCGCCCTCCATAAAGCAGCAGAGAGACTGTAAAGGAGGAGATGAAATGCAAAGCAGTGCAAAGAACAGTGGCATGATGTGGGCTGCAGATGTGACTGGGCCAAAGGCTGCCTAAAAGAGTTACAGCGGATGGATTCAAGAGCTGATGGACTGAAGAGAAGACAGAATCAGAGGAGTTGGCATAGTCGATTTGAAGTGAGGAGGTTGGGGTCACGGCTTGAGACAACCAGGGGAGGAGAAAAGGAAAACGGGAATGAGTGAGTTTACACATAAACACACTTATTCACAAAACGCACATAGAAGACACCACATTTAAAGAACTTGAATTGACTTGATAAATAAGTAAAGATAAAAAGAGGTATTAACCATGAATTAGTCAATTGGTAAATTCAAAATAGCAGTAAAGAGGAAACTATTAATGTAAAATGAGAAAATCATCCTAAAAACACACTGAGGGTTAAAGGGGGAGACATGAGGGAAATATGCACTACACTTTAAGCAGGGGGTGTTTTGGAGTAGCACGGTGTAGAACCATATTCTTCAATCTTTCCATCATATTAATAAATTATTCTTCAAGAGATTTTTATTCATGTGTGAATAAAGTAGTGATCTCATTTGTTACAATATTGATTTCACCATTGTGGCATAGTTATTACCATAGGAGGGCTTTAGGATGGAAACTGTTTTTAATCCTTGGTAAAGTAAAGGGTGATGGTTGCATGTTCGGACACCCAAGGTTCCACACACTGCTAAAGAGTTTAACATTGTTTTTAAGTAGACCAGAATTGAAGATACATTAGTATAATGAGCTATGAAATGCAGGGCTACACAGATCCTAGTGATGTTTTGACTCAAGATAATAGTTATGTACACAAGTTTCTGAATTACATTTATTAGACATTTTAGTACTACTTAGTTGTAAATAAATTGCAGTAGTAGTAGTACTATTATGAAGTGAGTTTTGTACCAAGTTGCAGGAAATGTGGGAAGCAGCCGTCCCGATGACAAGTTAGAGATATCTGACTTAAGGTGGTAATCGTGAATTGATAAATGATGGCGCTCCATATATGACTGATTTTTGTAGACAGAGGATACTGGCCTATGCTGAAATATCAAAGTCTCTGCAGAGCACGACACATGGCCAATGAAACTGAGAACAAATTACCTTTGACCATGACTGACAGTGTGACTTGAGAACAGCACTATCAATGACTGACTCTGGGGCTGACCAAACTTGACTTTACAACCTGACAGTGTGAGTGTGAATGAATTTCTGCATGTGATCAGTGTAACTGCATGATTCTAAAACAATAACTAACCGAGCATGTCTTTGGACTAATACATTATTTTGGAGCTCCATGGGAAACACAGGTTTCCTACAATTCCACACATTTGGAAAAACGCACATGTGACCCATTTCTAATTCCCACAGGAGTTGGCGGTTTGCAAATGTAAAACTCAAACTAAAATCTAAAGATTCTGTTTCTTTTAGGACTGCCAGCTGGAAATGAACACTTATTTTCCCTGGAGTGTTTACTGTGAAAGATGATGGATATACTTTTGTGAATGATGTTTGGTATTTTCTTATAACCACTGGTTACCTGAAGGTTTTCTTCCCATACAGAAGTTTGTTACACATGTTTACATGTGTAAAAAGGGGGAGTGTGGGATATTTTCATTTAGGGACTGGAAGAAACCTGCCGCCCCAACTCAGATGTTCAATCTGACCATTGATTGACAGTTTTAGATTTAACCTGCTCCATATCTGGAGATAAGATACTGTTTGATTAATGTTGACATGTTTCTAATATTGATTGAGTTATAACAGGTAACACAGATGCAGAATCAGTGGCCAAGGGGCTACTGAGAGAGGTAATTCCAGGATGAGAATGAGAAGGTGAACTGTGATAATGAAAACAATTTTGTAATATTTCAACAGGTATTAAAGTAACTGAGGTTTGAAATGTAGAAAGAACATAGTACAGCTAAGTTAAAACATAGTAATGTAATGAGATAGAATTTAATTTAGACAACATCTTGTAACTAGCCTGGTAAAGAAGTAAAAGCCATAGACTGTTTAGATCATTATGGGGATGTACATTTAATTTAAAGTCATAATAGAAAGACATTTGATGACAGTATGTTGAATTTCTGTATTCATTTTTCAGCTTGATAATATCCAAGCAGTGACAGGTAGAAGCAGTCTCGCCTGGAAATTATTCACTTTGTCAGTATCATGATTTTAGTTGTTTTTAATCCATAACATTAGTGTGTTCCATTACCAGAGACATTAGCAGTTCATATTATATTTAGATTTTAAATGGGATCTCAAGGATTTCATTTATAATAACACAGATGCTTGTCAGGAATTCAGAGCTATTGAGATATGTTATTTAGTTCACCTGAAGATGTTGGGGTTTATTTTGTTGACACAGGCCAAGTATTAGAATTCTGAAGCGGCCTACCAGTGGTGGGTCAAACACCTGAGGGCCCAGAAGCACTGAGCGTAGACTTGAGGGGTGGGTATCAGATTTCTCCACACAGGTTGCTGACGCCAAAAGGGGGACCCGAGGAGCAGGAGGCCGACACAGCGGAGTTCGTCAGGCCTACGTGACTCAACCCCAGGTTCTCCGGCCTCTACAGAGTGACCCAGAGGACATCTCATGCCGTCCGCCGAGGAGCAAAGGGGGACATCTGGTACTACTGGAGCCAGTGTGCGGCGAGGAACACTCCGGCTAGGACCTTGGAGGACATCAGGATGGACCTGGCTATCGTCAACGCGGACATCCCTACAGCAGACGACTTGGAAGCAGGCATCAGCGGACTGGAGGAGAAGGACCTCGCGGACATCCCTACAGCAGACGACTTGGAAGCTGGCATCAGCGGGCTGGGGGACTTCTCGAGGCAGCAGAGGAGTCTACTTCTCTCTGATCAGATTCATCAGTTCCACCTTTGAAGGAAAGGCCGCATCTCCCCCTCCCTATCAGCTGCCCTTGTTGGCATATTCCGCTGAGGGGGGGGGGGGGGTGGGCCCTGATGATTCAACAACACGCAAGGATGCTGCTTTCTGGCACTCAGGCTCTCACTCTGATAGTTTCTTCACTGTCATTAGAGGTTGTTTTCTGTTCTCAAGGGTTTAATGAAGGGGGACAGACACAGTATCAAAGAATGACAGTAGTTTGTTTCAAATGTCGTATGTGTGTTGGTCTCGTGAGGCGAGACCAAAAAGGGGGAATTGAAGGATTATTTGAATTATTTGAAGGATTAAAGTAACGTGTTATGGCAGGAAAGTTCAATCTGGTATATTCCTTTTAATGTCACCTTATATATATTCATGTGTGGGTACTAAATGGCTACAAACATTGTGGAGAAATTAGCTTAAACATCTTTTATTACTCTATATGAAATGGAAGCAGTTTTTTATGACAGGGACGAGAGAGTTGGGGGAGGGGACACATTCCGAAGAGTTTCAGCATGTCAATTATCAGGGAAATCGACTTGTTTTCAATAGATGTGTGTGGTTAGTTACTTTGTATTAATAATAACAGTATGTGTAAAGGAAGCTGGAAATATGCAATGTGAAACCTTTTATTTGAAGTAAAGATGTGAACAATAGCTCAAACAAATGGAAAGGCTGTAAGACAAATGAGTGTGTTCTCTATATTAGGCCTGTGTGAAGTTTGACTATTTGAAAAGCATCTCTAATACTGCTTAAGAGCATAGGTAATGTGTTCCTCGTTGTTATTGATATGAAAGTAATTAACATGTATTACGTATATTTAGCCAACTATAACAACTATATCTTAAAACATACTTTTAACTTGTGTGTGGCAGTCTGAGGCGGGAAGATGGACTCAGGGACAAAGGGCCATAAAGGGGATGTGTGTGTGCTGGCTACAAGATGTGAAATAAGATAAGGAAACTTGTTGTTGAGAGCCGGTTCATACCAGACACCAAAAGGTGTCTGGTCTTCGTCAAACTGAAAGAGACTTTTTGTTTCCGGGTTTCTTCTGCTGTGTCGCACTGATTGGGTGCGACAGGCCATGTGTTGGTCTCTCCCAATAAGATGACCTCTGGGGGAAAGCAGGCACACACCTCCTCCTGTGTTTTAGTATGAAAGCCTGTGTTTTCCTTTGGTTCGCGCTCTTGTTTTTGACCGGCCGTTCCTGAGACCTGTCTCACACGTGGTAGAACCTGAGCCCGGAGTACTCTGCAGAGTGCTTTGTGATTCCTTTGTATTTGTATTGTTACCTTGTATCATTAAAACAAGATTATTGTTTCACTTGCATTCTGGTGTTTCTTAATCCCTTCCTTTTTACGAATTTACCCAGCTTATCAAACGACACGCGGAGACGAGGTTGGTTTTAAACATCCTCCAAATCTCCAACAAGCTGGAAGCTCAAGAGCTAGCTTAGGCTAACAAGCTCAGCTAACATGCTCCCCGTCTGGACACTGCCGTCGCATTTTACGTTTCCAAGGTAAGCGGACAGGAAACTATTCAGCAAAACTATAAATAATAATCTAAGTTATTGAGTTTTTAGCATAATACTTCAGAATCTTAAAATCCCTTAACGTTTGTATATAATTGTGCTAAATTCAACACTGGAATCAAGCTAATATGAATGTTTGCATGACATTAGTTATTTATATTTTGCTATCACTTAATTATACGTTTAATACATTTAAGTCAAGCTAAGGTACATGTGATGTTAGCTAGTTAGTGCTCTTCCCTGTGAGGCCTCGTCCAAACAGCATTATAACCTAAGGTGACCAGATTTTCATTTTGAGTTTTGCGGTCAAAATCTCATTAACATTTTCTTAGCTGTTAAAGAAAAAAGGGGGACAATTCTGGTTCAATGTAATTCGAACATTTTAACTGTTGGATACAAACAGAAGGACGATAGCTCATGAGACTTCAAAGGTCTTTTATTTTGAAACTCTACATCAGATTGTCCTGATTCTCTCTGACGGTACGTCCACACAGCAGCTTTAAAAAAATCTTCCAACGCTTCCAACGCTTCTCTGCCCATTGACTTTGAATGGGGGTGACGTCAATTTGCCTCGCTTTTCGCCAAACTGCATTGTGGGGAAGCAAAGCGAAGATTTCCAGGATTTTCAGGATTTTCAGGATTCAGAAGTTGAGCAATGCCAAGAGCCAATCAAATCCCGTTTATGCAAATCTGACAGTACAAGCGCTAGCCAATCAAACTGCGTGCAAGCTGGGAGAGCCAGACCGCAGTTCATTTCCTCATATTCCAAACGAGAAATTACGGTACCAAATCACCCGGTTCTTTACGACCAGAACTATTTACCGGGATACAAACCGGAGGAACCAGGCATGGAGGGAGGTGGCAGAGACAGTGGGTGAAACTGGCAGGTTTTCAGATTCATGTGATTGGTGGTTGGTCGCGTTGCTCGTAAAAAATCCCCAAGCTCTCAGACACGCCCAGCTCCAAGATTTTCAAGATTTTTTCAAAGCTGCTGTGTGGACGTACCGTGAGTGATTAGATGGGGTGTCCTGCTATCACCCTGAAGTGAAATAAGTATTTGATACTGGATAGTTCTTGTTTTATTCTTATCTAAAAACAGAGGGATGATAGCTCATATATGAGACTTCAAAGGTCTTTTATTTTGAAACTCTACATCAGATTGTCCTGATTTTCTCTGATTGACTAGATGGGGTCTCCTGCTATCACCCTGAAGTGAAATAAGTATGTGATTGACTTCGAATGACTCTTTGATTATGGACAGTTCCCATTAAATAAAAATAAAAATATAGATGGACAATAGATCTAATTTGAGATTTTAAACAGCATACATTTTTAATTCTGCTTCAGAAAGTAATGTCATTTTAGGAGTGTTGCTAGATGGTGTCAACATCAATTATTCTGGCCCCTGGGCACATAGCAATGATGTACACATCGCCAGATAATTAAACAGTTTATTGTTGAAATCTTGTGAAACTGAAAGTAAAAAGCACAAAGCATTGCAATCAATACAATGACATGCTATAAAATACAAACATAAATGAAATCCATAAACATAGATGAATCATCAGCTTACAAACAATGCCTCTCCAAGGTCCACATGAGCAGATGGAGCCAGATGTTTGAGGAGGTACAATAACATGTGGCAATCTAGAGCCTCATCCCAATACCCCTCCTCGACTCCTCCTTTCCCTCACTCGCTTCCCTCCCTTGCGTCTTAGCTCCGCCTCTGTAAGATGCGAGCAAGAGACACGAGGAGGTGACGCAAGGACAGAGGAGTCCTCAGGTATTAATTGGGATGTCCTCGTTCACTCAAACGTCACTTTTAAACGACGTCTATTAATGATGACATATGCACAGCTGTATCCCCTCTCATCGGGCTTAACTGAATAACCCTTTAGAACCGGCCCATTAATGGTTAAATATTTATTTAAATGAATGAATCTTTCTCTTGTTAGTCAAGGAACTCAATGTATAATGGTTGGTCCTGCTTTTGTGTTCCGTTTTGGTGTAAAATGTAGCCTACATTTAAATACAAATATAATTATAGTAATGTGAAAGCCTTTTAGAAATGAATTGCACATAATAATTCCCACGGAGCTGTGAGCACTTATGCATTTATGTGAGGCTTTTCCACTCATCTTCCAGACCAGTTGTCAGTTTTCCTGTGTTGAAATCGACTAGCTGTGAAGGTGGGGGCGGGGCTTTTATACGCGAATAGTGAAAACACTTCCGCGTAGTCTGCTCGCGTGTATCCTCCCTTTCGTCTCCTCCCGCACCCCGCAGCCCTCCTCCCTCACCCCTCCTCGACTCCTCCGTGTGCATTTCAGCTATTGGGGGCCCTTCTCACTTCTCTTATTTTTCATTTCCTCGCTCCTCGGACTCGGTCTCACCGGAAGTTGATTTGTCTACGCCATCTTGAGTAGCGTCCCAATGGCCTTATTTTTGCAGGAGGACCGAGGATCGAGGATCGAGGAGCGAGGAGCGATAATGGAGGAGCGATAACCGAGGAATCATCAGACCGTCCTCCGATGAAATCCTCAGACACTCGCCCAGCCCCTTACTGTGTATCGCTCACTGATTGGACGATGCAGTGCATGCACTGATGCACTGATGCTTCTTGACATGAGAGCAGTTTATACCGTGTTTTGTTTCAATTAATGTATAATTTAGTTACAAATATGTGGTATATCTAAACAACAAAGTGATCAAAAATGATTTTATTCATTTTTTGGAAACATTTTCATGATCGCTTTTTTCATTTTACCTTTTCATTTATTGTCATTTCCATTCAGTCAGTCATTAAGTGCTATTTAACATTTGCTACATATCCAAACAAACAAACAAAGTGTGCAATCCAATGAATGTTAATCTAACTGGGTTTTGATATATAAAATATCTCTTTTTCTTCTCTCAATTATTTTATTTATTTTATGCACTCTAATTAGACCCTCCAGAAAAACGCGATTCTGCGATCGCAGAATTTACCGCATAATCAGCAAAATGGCGCAGATTTTCAAAAGGCCGCATATTTATCAAAAGGCCGCATAATCCCCGCATTTTTCCACACAAAGTTGAGAAGAAAAAAAAGTTAACTCGTCTTGATGTGACGTCATCAGCTCGCGCATCACAGAATGTAAACAACACTGTATAGAGCTCATTTACCAATGAACATTTCTACTAAAGACCGGGCAAAAAGTGGGAGGAAACTATTCTGGACCCCGTGCAATTGTGTTGGAGCATAAGAGAAAATCGACGATCACTTTGATTCATTCAAACGTTCGAAAATGCTTTCTGCTGCTGCGGACAAGAAAGCCATTCAACTCACGTTCACCGAGGGATCAACCTCCAAAACCCTTTCGAGGGCTACAAGAAACGAAGTGAGTAGCCTACAAGATTGAAGCTGGTCAGATAACGAACGAGTAAATGAAAACAGAATATGGTGGAGAAGTGTGTGTGTGTGTGAGATTAAAATAGCCCAACTGCTTTTACAATAAATAAACATTGAATGTGTTTAATTGAATAGTAAAGGGGTTTAACGTTAGTGGCAGGTTGTGTGTGAGAGAGAATAAATAAGACAGCCCAATATTTAAAAAAATGGTTATTCTTTTCCCCCGCATATTTAGCATATTTCGCAACTTTCCGCATATTTCGCAATTTCCCGCAATTTCACCGCATAAAATCACATACAAACCCCCCATGTTTAATCGCATAATCAAGGAATTTAGCCCGCATAATCAAGGATTTTTGCCTGCGTTTTTCTGGAGGGTCTATCTAATCAATATTAATCAAACTATTGTTCGTTTATACATTTTAAGAATGGCGTTTATCTTTTTTGAGAATTAGTTCTTATTTTATTTTATTTATTTGGGTCTACAACAGATGATACACATGTTTGTGTCAGTAAATGTGTACTAACAGAGAAGGGGTGTGTGTGGAAACAACGGGGACAGAGCTGGCTGCTGTCAGACGATCAGCTGTGCAGCGTCATCACAAACGGACGTCGCTTCACGTGACGCTCCGGAGGAAAGGACGTCCCATTGCTCTTAAAACTCATTTCCCTGCTTCTCGTGGAGGGACTAGTTGCAGGGAAACGACGCAAGTGAGGGACGCAAGGAATCCATTTAAGCGAAGTGAGAAGGGCCCTGGGACATCCTTCAAAATGGCGTGTCTTGATTGATTTCCGGGTCAAGTCCCGGAGGAGGGGAAGAAAGGAGTCGAGGAAGGGTATAAAGAACCGCAGTGGCGCGTCCAAAAACCCGGAAGTAAGTTAGCATTTTTAGCACTTCCGGTTCCTTCCTCAAAAAGCAATGCATTTTTTCCATAGGGTTTTGGAAAATAGCTCGAAATAAGGTCTGTGGTTGACAAAAATTCAAGAGATAAATCACGTTTTGTTGTACGACATTAAATACATCAGCAGTGACCCCACTGGTGACTTTTGAAGAGTTTACGTGTCTGAAAAACGATGGTTGTTACCGAGTGGCTGAATAGGACTACAGAAATTGTCGTGGCCGTTGTACATCATTACGCCATTAACACGTAAACACTCCCGCTAAGTTTTTATTTTCCCCTTTGTTCTGCTTGAAAGCAAGTACATGCCTATCTTTAGTATCTGTATATCTATATCTGACCATTAGAATCTGTATTTTTGAAATTGTTGTTTTTAACACCGTAGTTTTACAAATTATAGAATAATTAATTAGCAGTGTTTTCCAATTTTACTCGGCAGTTCGTTTCGTTCGCTAACGTTAGCTAAAGCTAACGCTACTAGTTAGCTACGCAATGGTTTGTTGCTTTGCTCCGGGTTCCAGCCACAGGTCTTCGCATGAAACGTGCTTGTTCTATCGTTTCCCGGCCAATGTTTTTCAAAGAAGAGTCTGGATTCGTGCCATCAGGTAAGCTGACGTTACATTTTTGTCCATGTCACGGTGAAATGTAAATGATGGGTAGTGACTGTATCGCCGTTTTAGAGATGGCGCTGCTGAAAAGACCGCAACATAAGTAAAGATAATGAATAAATTCTATTAAAACCTGTGTGGCTTATATGATAAGTCTAATTAGTACAAGCAGCATAACGTTTCACCATGTAACTAAAGATTGTAGTCAGGGAAATCAGTTTGACATATTGAACTAATAACAAATCACCTCTGGCTGGCAGAGAACTCTCTGCTCCATAGCTTCTCTTGGACGTAAAATCACATGTACATTTTACATTTATATTCAATTTAATATCCCATCCCTCACATACTTTTGTATATATAATAACTTATATTTTGTTTTTCTTGTTATGCTGCTGCAACACAAACATTTCCCAAATTGGGATCAATACAGTAATATCTTATCTTAATTAATTAAGAAATATAACTATTATAATTAGTGTAGCAGCTGACACCTATTTTCAATATGGATTAATCTCCCATTTATTTCTTTAGTTCAATTTTGATCTATAAAAATGTCAAAATAGTGAAAATGTTCACGAGACTTATCAAAGTGCAAGGTTATATCTTTAGATGTTTTGTTTTAGCCTATGTACTGCATGTCTTAATGCTCTTATATGTGACGGGGTGACTTCCATGAAACTAATATTTTATATCTTCCCAACAGACAAGCTGACAGGAAACCTAACACTCTAACAACCACAACATTGCAAAGGCGAGTAAATGTAAATTAAAAACGAATCACAATTTTTTAATTTCTTCTTCTTTCTTGCATTGAGGTGAAGCTGACCTTGCACTTGGTGCCAGTAAGGATGTTCCTCACTCAGGCTGAATGTTTCTCCTTCTTTTTTATTTTTTAAGATTTTTATTTTTTATAAACAAACAGCCAGACAGACAGCAAAATAGCAGTTGGCAAACAAATTAGGATGACAACAATGTGATTCGAGTTCGACAGGATAAAAAAACAAAGAGAAAACAAAAAATAAATGAAACAAAACAACAACAAAATTGACTGCGACAGGACAAAAATCGACAAAAAAATTCAAATCTAAATCTAAAGGCTCTGAGTCTGAGTCCATTATTAATAACTTAATGCAACAGTAGAGATCAAGGAATGTGCATAAATGGAACAAAAAGACCAAATATATAAAAAATAAATTAAAAAATAAAATAAAATAAAAAACATAGCACTTGTTGGTCAGTCAGCCGCCCACTAATTACAATTTAACACCACAGTTCCACCACCCTGTTGTACAAAGACATCCGGCATGTCCAGCTCCCGCATATACTTGTAGTAGGGGTTCCACATCTTGTGGAATTTCCCTAGGCAGCCCCTCAGTATGCACCTTATTTTCTCGAGTTTGGCTGAATTTAGGACTTCTTTTAACCACAAGGTGTGTGAAGGGGATGTTGGAGACTTCCACATGAGCAATATCAGGCGTCTGGCTAGTAAGGTAACAAAGGCTATGAAGGCTGACTCCAGAGAAGACAGTGGCCATGTGGGTGGGGTTACACCAAACAGTGCGGTCATGGCATTAGGAGCGATCGGTTTTCCAGTGATTTCTGACAGTGATCTAAAGATGTCAATCCAATAAGAGTGTAAGACCGGACAAGACCAGAACATGTGTGCGTGACTCGCCGGTGCTTGGCTACATCTGTCACAAGTTGGGTCCACCTCCTTATATATTTTAGAGAGCCTGAGTTTAGTAAAGTGTGTATGATGCACTACTTTGCACTGAATCAGTCCATGTCTAGCACAAATAGAAGAGTTATGTACATTAGCGAGTGCTTTTTCCCAAAGTTCTTCAGAAATCTCCTCCCCAAGATCTGTTTCCCAAAGAGATTTAATGGAGTTCAGGGTAACCAAACAAAGAGAATAAATCTGAGCGTAAATACACGTCATCATTCCCTTCAGAGTAGGTAACGGCCTAAGGAGTGTGTCTAGCGGCGAATCAGTTGGGTGATTAGGAAACTGAGGAAATCTATTATTAACAAAACTGCGAATCTGTAGATACCTAAAGAAATTATGCTTAGGTAGTGCAAATGTATCAGATAGCTGTTGGAAAGAGGCAAATGTGTTGTGAATATAAAGGCCTTTGAATGTTTTAACGCCTTAGTTAAACCAAATAGTAAATGCGCCATCTACTAAGGATGGAGGAAAAACATGGTTTGCAGTTAAAGGGGCATGTTTCTCCTTCCTTACTGACACAGAAGCCCTTCATTTGCAATGCTTCACTAATTGTCATTTCCCTGGCTCCGTAGGGACACTTTACCTCCAGCACAGCGGAAGTCCCTACCAGACCATCTGGAGATGCCCCCAACAATCCTGACTCATGGACCTGCATCTGGGTTGCAGTGGTGAATGCCCTGACGCCCTCACATTCATTCATAGTCCCCCACTGTACAGACAACACACCATCAAAGGCCTGTTGTTGCCCTAGCACCCTGGCAATAAGGGAAGCAGTCACACGCTTTGACCTCAGGACAGCTCCAAAGTTGCTGGCAGTCAACCTTCCTTTCCTGAACAAATGCCAGTTTGGGTTGGTTTGCTGACCAGTGGTAGCCACCTGAATTGCCCTCTGTTGCTCTTCAGACAATGCCATGCTTGCCACAATTGCCTCAGGTCCCTGATGCCCAACAGATTTGATAATTTCAGGAACAGTAACGGCCCGTCCACACTACAGCTTCGACAGCTTCAAAAACGGTTTACAACGCGTCTGCCCATTCACTTTGAATGGGGTGACGTGACGTTGCCTCGCTTTTCGCCGAACTGAATTGTGGGTAGCATAGCGGCGACTTCTGCAGCCGGAGACGCCGGAGTAGCCAGCACCAGCCACTCAAATCCCGTTTCTGAAAATCTGACAGCTCAAGCCCTAGCCAATCAAACCGCGTCTAAGCTGGGAGAGATATCCCGCCGTTCATTTCTATATTTCAAAAAGATGGAGGAGAAACTAATTATCGCCATATCAAATCACCCGGTTTTGTATGACCAGACCCTCTTCACCTACCGGGATACAAACCGGAAGAACCAGTCATGGAGGGAGGTGGCAGAGACAGTGGGTGAAACTGTAGTGTGGACGGGCCGTAAGTGTTTCCAAGCTGCAGCGTTCCTCTTCTGGCTCGGGGGAGAGAAGCCAAGAAATTCCTGAGAACCTGCCCCTGAGTCTGTCCCTCAGCCAGTCACGATCTTCGGAGGTGGGCTCTCTTGTCAGCGGGTTAAATTAGTTATTGGTTGGAGGAAATAGCTCCTCCACTGAATGCATATGTTTAGCTGCCTTTGGCTTCTTCCACTGACAGGGGGTGTCAGTGCAGCTGAAATTGTGGATGGCAAAGAAGGCTCATGCAGCCGAATGACTGCATTTCCATTCTCCACGTGGGCATTCACATTTTGTGGAGAGGATTCCCTCTTCTCCTGTAGATACCTGTGATGGTGGGATTGTTTTATTATTTAAAATATATTTACATTTGTAATGCCTTTCCAATTATCCCTTTAATTGTTTATAGCCTACTGTATGTTTATTTAATGGATATTTCTGTGTTATAGTGAAAACCACCCTTGAGTGATGGTAAGGTAGACTAAAAACTTTAGAAATCCAAGCTATAACATAAGTTCAAGATTGATGGAAAACAAGTGACATGTTACCTTTTTAGAGAGGTTTAGCAAAAAAAACAATTGCGTGGATGTTGATGATTGACACCTGTTTTGAACTGTTAGAGCCAATAGAATCGAGAGGGAGTTCCTAAATCCACCTACACTTTACCATTGAGGAGTGAGAGTGATGCGCACGCAGTTTGCCCAAACCGAAAGCTATGTTACGCTCTGAAAACTGAAAACTAGGCTTATTGCCATAAATATGATGATGGATTGTCAGTAATCATTTCAAAGTGACACAGACACATTGGATTAACCTTCATCAGCGTTTTTATCGTATCAATGCCATTGAACACAACTTTTGATCAGAAAACAGCAAAGGTAAGACGTATTTGCCATTTTGGCTCCGTAAAGCTACGTTGTGTGTTGTCTGGGTTTGCCTTCGCTGCCCTGAGTTTTGGTTGCACAGTGATGATACTTATACCTCTAGAATCTGTGGAATCTCACCTTTAATCTGATATCTTGTTTGTGCAGATCCAATAAGTAATACAATATTTCTACCGTGAGTGCTGTACTAAGTGCGTTAGCATTTTTTCGCTCAGTGCTAATTCAGAGGCTTGGGCCCTTTCTCATTTCGTCAAATCCCCCTCCTCGACTCCTCGACTCCTCTGTCCTTCGGTAGTGACCCGGAAATGAATTTCAGCGCGACATGTTGAAGGACATATCAATTCGCTAAAAGCACTTCGAGGACCGAGGATCCAGCGTCGAGGAGGCTCTCTGGAGGAGCTATAATCGAGGATACACTGATGGGTCCTCCACGGTCCTTCGCGGCTCCTTCGCGGATGCATTTCCGGGAACGTTGGGTATAAAATAGGCGTGACACACCACTGGAATCATTTCAAAACCATGGCGGGAGCAATGCACAAATGTAAGTGTTGACAATGATACGTTGCATTAGTTATTTAAGAAGTGAAATGCGCGATCCAACTCCGCCCGTCTGTATGCAGTTAGAGCCCTCTAACCGCATTCCTTATTGACATTTCAGCTGATATTCTTTATGTTTTTATCCACATTTTAACTACACCCAATCCTGCTACAGCATGCCATGATGTTTAAAAGTGCAAACGTTAATTTTTTTTCAGTGGGTGGTCACTGAAAATGTGTTCTGATATCAGTTCTTCACAGAAAATTCAATTAAAATCCTTTATTTATAAAGGTGAAATCACATTGAGATCATTAATCTCTTTTTTAAGGGAGGCATGCAGAGCCAAGGCCATTGAGTGAGTTAGAGAAAATAAATTATCAATTTTCTTTAGAAAAATAATAAACAGGTCCCACAGACCCGAACACCATACAAGGGTTACATCAAGCACGAAGCCTTTTTTACAATTAGACATACAGAAACACACATGTTTACTGAAGATACAAGGAGATATTTATTTTATACAAAGCTGAATATACATTTTAGGATTGTGACCTGACTGAAAAGCCAACGTTTTTAAAGTCTTTTTGCAACCCAAGGCATAACTGTCTATAGTCATACAGAAAGTCATGGCCACTGATTTCCGCTTTTTAAATCTCCACCTCAAATAATTCTGCGCATAAACCAACCGTGTGTAAAGTATCCAAATGCAATATCAGGGATGTTTTATTATAAATAATACATACATTAACATTGAGGCAAGTTACTGCATGTAGCTCAAATCCTACATAAGTAAAATTGCTAACACATGTCTCTTCTTTCTTTTCAAGTTCAGTCAAAGCATAACAATATTTTATAACTGAACATGACTCAATTTCAACACTAAACGTAACACTTTCAAGAGATTGTGTGATGGCCTATTTCACATACAATTTGTAATAAAGATATGGGTCTGTAAAGTCCTTTGCTCTAAATAAACTTGAGCAAGGTGAAATTGGAAATAAGGCATATAAATGGACGAACAAAATAACTGAGTAATGCATCTGGCCAGTAAATGCATTTTTCATTGGTGAAGAAAACAAACGGGTAACAAAAAAACTGGCCATAAATAAAAATCCTCTCAACAATAATCGTGGTCGTTCAGCTGGACCGGGTTGTGGTCAGGAGCCGAGATTTGGTCTTCCAGTCTGTCTCTCCGGCCCTGTCCAACTCGCTCCAGTGTCGTTTTCTCCTGGAGGCCAAGGGAAACCAGGCTTCCCCTGTTTTTTCGGATTGTAGTTATAATTTTAATAAATAAATAAAAACACTTTGTTTAGTTTCGGAAATTCTTTGTTGTGTGTTGCTGCCAGCCCGTCTCTCCCCCATTCTCATTGAGTATTTTACAAAGAGTGAAACAGCGCCCCTCTAGATGTTATGGTGAAACAGTAGATTGCACTCTCTGTTGCGAGAGGAGGCCAGCCGAAATTTGCATTGAAAAAAATGGAGGGATTGACCAATCAGATGAGGCTCACGTCATGCCCCTGCCAACCTGTGATTGGTCAGGGCCATGCCAAGGGAAGCCAGAGGCGGCTGGCTTCCCTTGCCTCACAATCCAATCAAATCGCATCAACTTAGTGGTGCAGTGACGCGTCCCAAAAAGCGGAAGTAAGCTGCGCTCGGTTTCCCTCGACAAAATAGCAATGGGATTTCTCCATAGGATTTTGGAAAATAGCTCGAAAAAGGTTCAGTGGAAAACGAACCTGTTAGGTAAATGCACGTTTTGTTCAGTCGGATAATATCCACATGTCTACCCTACTTTTATAATTTTTGAATCATAAATCTAATCGATAGAAGATAGATAGCGTCACTGCACCACTCTCACCGCCGTTAGAAAGTAGCAAGCAACTGAAGCAAGTGCAATTATGGAGGGTGGAGATTTGGAGTATTTAATACAAAATAATTGTAGGCTACTAAACTTCCGCTGCAGCAGCAGCAACAACAAATACAATCTGATGACAGGCCAATGCCCAAACTGGAGCTGTGTACAGCGAGGAACAAAGGAGCGAACCGGACGTAAAACGTTAAAGGTCTCCTGATTTAGTTTGTGAATGAATGCTTATTAGAGTTTCGGCTGGAGAGTGCGTGCGGACCTGTCAGTCAGATAACAGGCGTGTGTAAGTCCTGCATCTGTATGATACAAATGTGTGTAAAATGATACCGGGTGCTGTAATCACTCATCTGGTTACGTTATTAGAATGACCACCACACCCCCCCCCACCCCAAAAGAAAGGACGTATTATTGGCTTCCCCTAATTTTTTCCCCACGCCACGCTACTGCCTCGCTCCCCCCTCACAGGACGAGGTGGAGACCTCTACCTCCTGCTGCTGCTGCTGCTGCTGCTGCTGCTGCTCCTCCTCCTCCTCCTCCTCCTCCTCCTCCTCCTCCAACAGTTCAGTCATGTCTGCAGTAATGCTGAGATTGTGCAGTACACAGCAGGCAGTTACCACATCAGGGAGAAAGGTGTGGTTCACCTCCAAGGCCTTCGACAGGAGATACCTCCATCGCCCCTTCAGTATCCCAAAAGCGCGCTCAATGATTCTGCGTGCTTTGGCATGGCAGCCGTTGAAGCGGCTCTGTACCCTCCCCTGTAGTGGCTCCCGATACGGGGTTACGACCGTTATGGGGTGTACAATGCATGGATAGCCACCATCTCCCACAATAAAGTACCCTGGTGGAGGGTACAGAGCCTCTTTGTATAAGGTACTGTTTTTTAGGACACGGGTGTCTGAGCCCGGAAATCCTACGAATGTTTGTAGGAATTTACCCTTCCCATCGCATACAGCCTGCAGATTTAAATCACAGGTGTTCCTGGACCTTATATAGCCTGTCAGGTCCCTCATGATTCGTTAATTATTTGGATTAGAAATTCATTGCAGGTGTTTTGTGAAAGAGGTGTGAGTTGATGATTTATCATGTCATTTAGCCTACTATTTTAAAAAGGTTAACATAGCCTATAGTATAGTGTATATAGAGTCATTGGTTTTTTTTGTGTGTTTGTATGGGTGCATGTGTGAATATATGAAACGTACATAAGCCTCATGTAGCCTATATGTCTCCCTTTATTTGTAGGGTACTTTTTATAATAATGTTTTAGTGCTGCCCAATACAGAAGAGATGCTAGTAGGTGTCGAAAATACTCATACATTCGTGTCATACTTGTTGCAAATGGAATTAAATATGTGGGGGAACAATGTTCAGCTGATCTAACAGAGATTACAAAATACAGCGCTCTAACAAAACACTCACAGTGTCAAGGGGAGAACACTGAGGCATGAACTCAATTGCACGACTCAAAACTCAGACTCAGATAGCGTTTCAAAATAAAGACTTTACTGGAATTTGCACAGTAATAAAACAAGGAAAACAAAACCACTCTTTCGAGGAAAACTATAATGCGATCTATAGCATAGGTCCGTGAAAGGTCCGTGAAAAGGTCCGTGAGGTAAGCCGATACGTGGTCTTCGAGAGACAACGAACTGACAATTAACAGGAGGGAGCTAACACAATATATACACAGGTAAAGGGGACACAGTTGGAAGCAATCAGGGCGGGGAAAATAATCAAGGACGCAGGAGACAGAAAAGGGGCGGGGAGCGTGGAGGCCTGAAATGAGAGGAAGAAATAATTAAGGGTATAGACATAAAGCACAAGACAAAGGGACATGACAACTCTAACATAAAGAATAAACTTTCACAATAAGTTTCTTGGACATGACAGTACCCCCCCTTCTAGGGACGGCTCCTGACGGCCCAGGCTCCTCTGAGTTGAGGCGGTCAAAATCCTCAATGAGGCTTTTGTCCACGATGAAGCGGGAAGGAATCCATTGCCGCTCCTCAGGACCATAACCCTTCCAGTCAACCAGTAACTGTCGCCCTCTACCCCTTTTCCGACTAGCCAATAGTGACTTGACCGTGTAAACCGGACCTCCATCGATCATCCGGGGGGGCGGGGGGGGTTTGACGGTGGGAACCATAGCGCTCTCCTTCAATGGTTTTAATTTTCCTACATGGAAGGTGGGATGTACCTTCATGGCCCTGGGAAGCCGTAGTCTCACTGAGACTGGGTTTATGACCTTGGTGATGGGAAAAGGACCCACAAACCGGGGAGCCAGTTTTCGGGAGAGTACGTGGAGGGGAAGGTCTCGTGTAGAGAGCCAGACTTTTTGGCCTGGCTGGTATACAGGGGCTGGTCGGCGTTTTCGGTCTGCTGAGTATCTTCCTAGCCGCAGCCCACACGCGCCGACAACGCCTGACCAGAGCGTGGGCAGACGGGACCGTGACCTCCCTCTCCGTGGCTGGGAACAGTGGCGGCTGGTAGCCATAAACACAGTGAAACGGGGACAGGCCCGTGGCAGAAGTAGGGAGGATGTTGTGTGCATACTCAACCCAGGTGAGGTGCTCGCTCCAGGAGGATGGATTCTGGGACACCAGGCAGCGCAGGCAGGTCTCCAGTTCTTGATTTAGGCGCTCTGTCTGGCCGTTAGACTCCGGATGATATCCAGACGAGAGACTGACCGTGGCACCGATGAGGCTGCAGAACTCCTTCCAGAAGCGTGACACAAACTGGGGGCCCCGGTCGGAGACAATATCCTTAGGGAAACCATGAAGCCGAAACACATTCTGCATCATGACCTCCGCCGTTTCCTTTGCTGAGGGCATCTTTGGCAGAGCAATGAAATGTGTCATTTTGGAAAATCTGTCCACTACCGTGAGAACTGTGGTTTTACCTCTAGAGAGGGGCAGGCCAGTGACGAAGTCCATGGAGATCTCTGACCAGGGCCTGTTGGGAATAGGGAGTGGTTGTAATAACCCTATTCGCGACCTGGAAGAGGTCTTGTTTCGAGCGCAGATAGGGCACGCCTCCACATACTCCTTCACCTCCTTCTCCATGGATGTCCACCAGAAACGTTGATTAACAATGAACATAGTACTCTTGACTCCGGGGTGACAGGTAAGCAGCGAAGTGTGAGCCCAGTGGATCACCTGTGGTCGCTCGGCCTCCTGAACAAAAATCCGGTTAGGCGGGCAACCCCTTGGTGCAGGAGCTCCAGCATTGGCACGTATTACCTCCTTCTCTACTGGCCAAGTCAGCGCTCCTACCACCCGGTTCAATGGGATGATGGGTTCCGGCTCCTTGGCTGCAGGCACAGGGTCAAACAGACGGGACAGAGCGTCAGGCTTGACATTCTGAGACCCCGGCCTGTAGGAAAGAACAAAGTCAAAACGGTTGAAAAACAAGGTCCACCTAGCCTGGCGGGAGTTCAGTCTTTTGGCCTTTCTGATGTACTCCAGGTTCTTGTGATCGGTCCAGACCACAAAAGGATGCTCGGCTCCCTCCAACCAATGCCTCCACTCTTCCAACGCTAACTTCACGGCCAGCAACTCACGGTTTCCCACGTCATAATTTCTCTCTGCCGGGGAGAGCTTCCTGGACAGGAAGGCGCAGGGGTGAAGTTTGTTGTCCTTCTGTTGTTGCTGGGAGAGGACCGCTCCCACCCCCTCGTTGGAGGCATCCACTTCCAACACGAACTGGCGAGTGGGATCCGGCATGGTAAGTATGGGGGCAGTGGTGAACATCTTTTTCAGCCGAGAAAAAGCCTCCTCAGCCTGAGGAGACCACACAAAAGGCACCTGAGGGGACGTGAGGACATGAAGAGGGGCTGCAATAGCGCTGAAGCTCCGCACAAAACGTCTGTAAAAATTAGCAAAGCCTAAAAACTGCTGCACTTTTTTGCGAGAGTCAGGGGTAGGCCAACAGGCTACTGCGCTAACCTTCTCTGGGTCCATCATAACCTGACCTGGGGAAATGATGAAGCCCAAAAAAGTGACTGTTTCCACATGAAATTCACACTTTTCAGCTTTGACAAACAACTTATTTTGGAGCAGTTTCTGTAGAACCAGGCGGACATGTTGTTTGTGGGTGTGAAGGTCAGGGGAGTAGATCAGAATGTCGTCCAGATAAACAAAAACGAAACGGTTCAGAAACTCCCTCAACACGTCGTTGATCATAGCCTGGAAGACTGCAGGAGCGTTTGACAATCCAAACGGCATGACCAGGTATTCATAATGTCCTGAAGGGGTGTTAAAACCCGTCTTCCATTCATCACCCTCCCTGATCCTGACCAAATGATAGGCGTTCCGCAGGTCTAATTTGGTGAAAACCTTGGCTTCCTGAAGCTGCTCGAAAGCGGACGAGATGAGAGGGAGGGGGTACCGGTTTTTAACCGTAATGTCATTGAGAGGTGAGTAGTCGATACAGGGCCTAAGAGACCCATCCTTTTTGCCCACGAAAAAAAAACCTGCCCCTGCTGGGGATGAGGAATGACGAATAAGCCCTGTCTTGAGGGAGGCATCAATATAGTCCTTCATGGCCTCTTTCTCAGGTCCTGAAATTGCATAAAGTCGACCCTTAGGAATGGGAGACCCGGCAATCAAGTCAATAGCACAGTCATAGGAGCGGTGAGGAGGAAGAGCCAGAGCTTTGGACTTACTAAAAACTTCACTAAGGTCGTGGTAGCAGGAAGGAACTGAAAGTACATCCGGAAGATATATTTTTGGGACTGTATCCTGCCTAACACTCCCAGTGTTACATCCCCTGTCAATCTCTGCTACCTGCTTAAAACAGAGATCAATGCAATTCTTTCCCCACCCCTCCACCCTCCCAGATTGCCAATCTATGTGAGGGTTATGAAGTTTCAACCAGGGAAACCCCAAAATGAGTGGATGTTGGGCTGAGTTAAATAAGTGAAAAGACATTGTCTCATGGTGGTTATCATTACATCTTACTTCTAAAGGCTCCGTTTGGTGAGTCACTTTAAACAACAGCCGCCCATCGAGAGCACTCGCTTCAAGAGGCTGGGGTAGAGGTTTAGTTTTTATGTCCCATTTTTTAACTAAACCCCAATCCATAAGACTTTCGTCCGCCCCTGAGTCAATGAGAACACCATGAGTAACTACATTGTCTCTGATTTTTACCTGGATCCGGGTCAGGGTGCGAGGAGGAAAGTCAGAGGAAGAGATCCGGCTCACCAACGTACTCCTCTTCATTGGTGAGCCTCCTCTTTTACCGGACAAGCCGCTTGTGGGTGTCCGCGCTGCCCGCAGTAGAAACACAGACCTTCCTTGAATCGACGCTGACGTTCTGCCAGCGACAGCTTGGCGCGGCCCAACTGCATTGGCTCCTCCACGGAGCCAGGGGGCGCTGTTGTCCGGAACGCAGGTGGTGAGGGGTGACGGGGCCTCCAAGAAGAAGTAATATCCAGCGGCGAGCGTCTCCTCTGGAGAGGTGGATCAACCGCATCCTTGGATTTATTCCTTCTCCTCTCCGTCAAACGATTGTCTATACGTAAGGCCATGGATATGACAGAGTCCAAATCAGCGGGCAGATCGAGAGGCGCCAGCTGGTCTTGTAAAGAATCCGAGAGACCGCTGACGAAAGCGTCAAACAATGCAGCGGAGTTCCAGCCGCTGTCGGCTGCCTTAGTCCGGAACTCGATGGCGTAGTCAGCCACACTCCGCTGATGTTGTCGCAGCTTGATCAGAGCCCGAGCTGCTTCCCTGCCCGGCGTGGTTTGATCGAAGGTCTTCCTCATAGTGTCTATGAAGTTTTCCAGAGACCCGCAGATAGGCGAGCCTCGGGACCATTCTGCCGTGGCCCACGCTGCTGCTCGGCCGGAGAGATGAGAGATCATAAAAGCCACTTTGGAAATGTCCGTGGGAAAAGCAGCCGGTTGGTGGTGATAGTGTAACTCACACTGCACGATGAACGGCCGGCAGCCTTCTGAGTCCCCGGAGTACCTTTCGGGTGGAGCCAGACGCATGGAAGCTCTGTGCGGCTCAGTAACCCGGTTGGGATCGAATCCGGTCACCGCTGGAACCGGAGGAGTCGTAGGAGGAGAAACAGCCTGCAGGTGAGTGAGCACACGCTGAACCTCTGCTGCCAGTAGATTAACTTGGGTCGTCAACGATGTTTGTAGTTCCCCCTGGCTGCTGGTTAGATCCTGCACTCCCTGCTGCATGGTGGCCATACGCTCCTCTTGTTGCCCAAGACGTTGGCCCTGAGAACGGATAGCGTTCTTAATCTGATCTGAGTCGGCTGAGTTCATTTTGATGGTCAGTTCGTACTGTCAAGGGGAGAACACTGAGGCATGAACTCAATTGCACGACTCAAAACTCAGACTCAGATAGCGTTTCAAAATAAAGACTTTACTGGAATTTGCACAGTAATAAAACAAGGAAAACAAAACCACTCTTTCGAGGAAAACTATAATGCGATCTATAGCATAGGTCCGTGAAAGGTCCGTGAAAAGGTCCGTGAGGTAAGCCGATACGTGGTCTTCGAGAGACAACGAACTGACAATTAACAGGAGGGAGCTAACACAATATATACACAGGTAAAGGGGACACAGTTGGAAGCAATCAGGGCGGGGAAAATAATCAAGGACGCAGGAGACAGAAAAGGGGCGGGGAGCGTGGAGGCCTGAAATGAGAGGAAGAAATAATTAAGGGTATAGACATAAAGCACAAGACAAAGGGACATGACAACTCCAACATAAAGAATAAACTTTCACAATAAGTTTCTTGGACATGACACACAGCTGATGCAGCTGTTGCCACGTCATAACTAACGGACGTCGCTTAAATATGACCGCGCAGAGGAGAGGAGTTCTCATTTCTCTAACCGCCTGCTGCTTCCCCTTCTCTCTCCTCGGTTCTCCTCCTCGGCTCCTCGGCTCGCA